>NC_141382.1:48152200-48752200 GCF_017979445.1 Akebia trifoliata
TTTGCGATACACAAGGTAAGAGATCTATCGTTCGATTGCACTGGCCAAAGCAGAGAGCGTACAAAGAATGTCAGTTAGTAATTATGGTGTTTAACCTGTTAAATCAATAGAAAATTACCATGTTTTCCGTTAAAAAGTAGTGTATTTTTTTTTTCGTAACTCAAACGATAAACCATTGATTCTTTGAGATCTTTCTAATAAAATTAGGATTATCCTCCCATCTTAACCGCTGGTTTGATGGAGATCAAACCTGGTTTGATGCTCTCCACCAAGTGACGGTTGGGCTGCTAGGGATTCCAAATAAAAATGCATCACTAATAATTAATGTAAGTAATCTTAATAAGGTCTACTCTGATTTCTAGAATGATGAGCTCATTAATGATAGTAGTTTGGTAGTTCTAAATCTAGGGGTAGATTTAAAGTAAAGGCACTTGCTCCCACAAGAGTTGTCAAATTCTATGGATTAATGTACTATTACGACAGATTTTAATGACCGATAAAGAAATCTATCATTATTGTCCCCACAATTTTTTTTTTCCACTTTTAATTGCTCTCACAACTATTTTTTTCACTCTTAATTGTCCCTACACAAAATTTTCTTCATTTGGCTGCCTTCACGTGAGTAAAATCCTGGCTCCACCCTTGTCTTGACCTTCTCTTTCTTGCACCCGATTTTGTTGGTTGTTTGGTGATCAACACTAAAAAAAGATCTAAAAGATAGCAAGTCAGCAACTTATGAGTAGCCCATTTCCTTTTTTAAAGTAGTCACTCTCCCAAATTTAGAGGTTAGGCCACTTGACCAAATCAAACAAGAGGTGTAAGCACATGCAAAAGTTGAGGTCATTGAACAGTACAAGGGGGACCACCATGGCTCCTCTCTTCTCGAGAATCCATACATCCCTTATCAATGTATGGACAACTATCTCTCAAGCAGATATTTAGGATTGGCCTCAATAAAAAAATAAAATTGAGCACCTAACAATACGTCTTCACATACCAAGAGCTATGAGATCACCTATCATTATTTTTGTTTGTTTGATGGAGAACGTCAGGTCTGAGACTAAATCATCTTGTTTCTATAGCTATTGCATCTTTTTAAGGTGACATTGAATTTGACATCATTTCACACATTAGTGTACATAGAACCATAGATGCTTCTCACTTGTATCTCCATGAAAAATATCTACGATTTTGTACACATCCACTTCAACAATGTGTGAAATGATGTCAATTTCAATGTTACTGCTGCATTTTCCTTTTAAGGTTCATGCCCTTCTACGTAAAAGATGATCAAAGGCTTTTAAAATGACGAGTGTTGTTAACATGTGTTGTAGGGGCACAGGTTAAGGTGAAATTAATGCACCTAGAAAATGTATTTTCCTACAACAAAAAATACCTGTAAATTTTTTATTACTAAACTACCCTCAAATGTTTATTGCTAAGGTGTATTTAATGCGTCTGAACGTTAACAAAACCCGAAAATGAATCAAACGCTTTGGAAATGAATGGTGCGAAGTGATTTTGCTATCTTATCTGCATGAGGTCCTCTTATTGATATATACAAAAATTACTAAAGGAAACTTTGGAATAAATTTAAAAATTAGTTTTAAAATGTAAAAATCTTTACATTTTAAAAAGCAAATAAAATACTTTTACTTTTAATGTACTTTGTACTTTTTAATGTACATTTAAAATTTGATTTTTCTCAAAACTACTTTCTCTACTTTGTATCCAAACAGGGCTACGCAAATGTTTGAAATGTGCCACATTTTTTGTGATTTAACATTAAAGTGTTGGAGGCTGTGATTTTAATAATAAATAAATAAAAAAAAGTTAATATTCATATAAATTTTAGTATGTTTCTATCATTTTATGAAAAATTAGGTTTTCGAATTTAACTGAAATACACACAATAACCTAATAAGCAACTTATTTTGATATTTCTCTAAATTGTTGGACTTACTCAACTTTGAATGTGAGTAGGTAACATATTTCAGATGCGGTGGCGTTTCACTTGGTGTGGCAGTGCATCACACGGTGGCTGATGGAGCCTCGGGGACTGATTTTGTCAACTCATGTCCCCAAATCGCACGAGGACTGGACATCAAGTTCCCGCCATTCATTTATCGGACATTGTTACATGCCCGAGTACCACCAACCCCAACATTTCCCCATATCGAACATCATCCCCCACCATCAATGAAATTGTCACGTAAAACACCGAAACCTGAAACCATGAGTTAGAAGTTTTGGAATGGGCTGATTTTTGGTGAGGATGATCTCTACGGTGAGGAGATCATCATCACAAAAAATCAGCCCATTCCAAAACTTTTAACCCCATCGAAAATAGTTTACAAAAAATGGACGGTCCACGATTTTTCAACTTGTAAACATGGGTTAGAAGTTAAAATCAGCCCATTCCAAAACTTCTAACTCATGTTTTGAAAAATGTTTTGCCAAAAAGTTAGCCATTAAACGTTACCCTATATATATATATATATATAAATGCCTAAGGAGTGCCAATCATCATCAGTTGGGCCATTCTTCATGAATGAAACATGTGTGCTAAGGAATCAAGGAAAACCTCCAAATTTAGGACATTAATAAAAGACAAAATAACCACATCAATGTAATCTAGTTTTAATCCTACAAAACATACTTACGTTTCTTTCTATAATCAAAACCAGTGATTGTTGTAATAACATCAGTATCCTATTTTACAAAACATTTTGAGATTGATTATCATTTTATTTGGAACTATACGATTCTTAAAAGATTGACAATCTATTAAGTTAACATGTTTCAAGCTAACTTTTACATGCAATCTCAAGGTCATGGAGGTTCAACTAGTGATGAATGTTGGGTGGCCCGAACCGTGTCCGAACCAAAATTGGGTATCTTTGGCATTTGATGAAACTTGGAAACCAACTGATTTCAAAATTTTCTGTCAGGTTTAATTTTGGGCCAAATTTTAGTCTGGGTTCAATCTGCAAATTAATTCCTATTTGATGATTTTTTTATTATATTTGGTTCACTTTTTAAAATATAAATAAATAAAATTTATTTGTTTATCAAGATGAAATTAGACTTCCTCAATGAGCCCAACCCATCTAAAATTACCAAACTTAGGCTAACACGAGTTCAACCCAATTTTAGAAGCACAATCTCGAGTTGAACTTAGATTAATGAGTTCTAACCCGATGATCGGATTAAGTTGTGCTCAAATTAAGGCTTCTACAACTTGGGTTGACCCTTCAACCTGCACAGGATTGCAATCCTAATTCTAGTCCTAGGTTTAACTAAAACAAAAGACAAAAGATACCACGTTATTAACATATGAATTGGGGTGGCATTAGCAAAAGTTGGTGTGGCAATATAATCTCTCAATGTAATTTCTCTGTCATGAGTACGAAGGACAGACATGTCCTGACTCCACGATGGGCAATAATGGTGGGAAACAAAGGAGTAGTAGTTATAATTCATTAAGACAATAAGAACATGTGGTGTGTGTCTGTGTGGGGGTGAGGGTGGGGGCCTCAGGGGCGTAGCCTGGATTTTGCCCATGTGGGGGCAACCAAGAGTAGACGAGTACACGGTTTGTACACGGTTTGGCTCTATGACACGTGCACTGGCACGAGGAATGATCAACCCTGTAAAATATACATAACCAACGACTTCAAAGTAATATTAGTTAAATAAAAAATTACTTGTAGAGCTGTCAATTGGGCCCCCTAGCCCAAAAGAAACAAGCGTTAGGGGCTAAATGTCAACCTAAATTAAAGTCGGGCCCAGCCTCACCCAACCGGACCCAATACTGTAATTATATTTTGCTAAACTCTCACATCGGTCGAAATGACTATAAAAATGGACAGTTATTGAAATCTCAAGATTAAAAATTAAATACAACAATTAAAATATGTATTTTTCAATATTTTTTTCTTATAAGAATTCATAAAATTATAAGGACCGAACGGTCTCTTATCTATATGACTGCATGTCCATGTAGGACCCAAATAATGATATTGTGCAACATGGATGTAAACCATAAAAAAATTTGAACTAAAACTATAATATATATATATATATATATATTTCTTAAAAGGATTCTTTTTCACCATCGAATTTAATTTTCAAATTTGGGTTCCACAAACCCAATTTAGAGCATTAAATTTATAGGGCTGAGTGTAAAATGGATCTAATCTTTGATTGGTAAAGAATTAAAAATCTTGAGATCTGTGAATTTGGTATTCTTGCGAAAAACCAAATTTTTTATATTGGTGTTTGAGTTAGGATCTTTATTACAGCATAACTAGGGATCGATTTCTTTTCAAGTGGAGGGGAACTGATGTAGGATAAATTACAAAAGAATTGATGGTACGTTTGAATCGCCAAAAGTCCAAGTGTAAGACCTAGGCTCACGAATCCGGACGGATGATTGAGTAAAAATCATAAAAGGAAGATTCATTCTTGAATGAAAACATCAAGATCTTTAAGATCCAATGCTTTGCAATGAAGTTTTTATTTTTAGGCTTGATTCATTCATTTATCCTATTTTTTAAGAAATTTGCTATTTTTGACAATGTTTCGTTTTGTTAATAACTTTAGTTATACAAGTCAGAATCATGCATCGTCAATTCATTTTTATTAATTTCTACTTTAATGCTTATTACATTTTTTATTATTTTTAGTAATTTTTTATTTTTGGCTATTTTCATGTTTTACTCGGATTATAACTATTTTCTATACTATGACTGTAACTCCAATGTAGAAATCATCTTCAATTTAATAATAAAAATTATTCGAAAGTTTCTTTTTTGGTGGATTCGAATTTATATATATAATTTTACGTTGCTGCGGCAATATAATAATATAAAATTTTCTTTTATCTACAAAGTATATATAATCCCTTGCCAAGGGAAGAACTAAAATGAGTAAAACCTGAGCAAACACTATATAGCTTTTGTTTGTAGTTGAGATCATAGTCACCAAGTTGCAGTACGGGTTTAAAATGGCGAGAGAAAACTTTGGAAAAATCGACCAAAACGGGGAAGAAACAAGAAAAATTAAGGGAAAATGATAAATATTTAGACATATATATAGAAAAAAAAATGTATTCATAATATAATGTATAATACATTAGACATGTATTCTAAGTTTACGATATATTTGTGAGGAAAAAAAAATCATTGAATATCTATGTATGATAACATGTTCCTACATATAATTATATATATTTTATGATGATAAAAGTAGTCTAACCATCAATGTATCTTTTAAGCAAAAGAACACACTATTAAAAAAAAAAAATTTATAACATCAAGCATTATAATCAAATCCTACATTGAACAATGAACTAAAGAACAAACTATCATAGGCCATAAAAATAAACCATAGTCTTGCAAAAATGGGTTATCTTTATTTTTCTTAAGTACCGTGTTTAAAACGTAAAAAAATACATTTAGAACATTGAAACGAGTTTTTTTATTTATTTATTATTATTATTGTTTTAATCTTTAGAAGTACGAAACCCGTTTTAAACAAGACAATTTTTTATTTTTTTTAAAGGAGTATTTTGTTAGTATGGTTGAGATAATTGGGTTTTGTTAATCTGTGCTCTTAGGCACACATTAAGATTGCATTAAATACACCTTAGAAAATCGGAGATAATTAGGGCCCAGATGCATCTTGATGGGAAAAACTTTGAAGCTGGAAGCATCTTGGAAGGGTCTTGTATTAGGTTACGAGTTACGACGAGCCAAAGCTTCTAGAAATAAACCCAGCATCATGGAAGGTTCTCTAGTATTAGGCTTGAGGAACCTTGTTAGCTTACCAAATCTATCTTAGAATTTTCAACATGTCAAGTCCACTAATGACTTTTATTTTGAAATTTTAAAAGGTTACTGATTTTGATATTTCAACAATTCAACCTTTCTACAAATCTACAAAGTTTAGCAACTAATCAAATGGGCATTTTTGAAACATATATTACCACTTTTGAGGGCATAATCCCCTATATTTTCCAATTGATGACATATCTTTGGACAAATTTGTTCCTTGAGAGACTAACAAAAGAGTAAGGTTAGCGTGATTCGCTTAGATTTGAAATCTAACAAAGGGTCGTGAGCCCACATGAACCGATATTTTGGCAAAATAACACGTCAACCCTCTAGAGTTCATGGCGTACATCAGAATAAGAATAAAAAAAAATTAAATAAATAAAAAGTGTTTGTAGGTTTGCTTGAAGTATAGAAATTGGACCACCATCGTACTCCCAAATGTCAATTTAAAATAAAACTTATTAAAATTTTGTGATATACATTCCAGTGACATCCGATCATGTTTTTGGAAGTCACAAGAAGGTGGGGCCAGGGTGGAGCTAGGATTTTCTTTTAGGAGAGGCAAACTACAACTAATGGTAAGGTTGAGGAGCTTGAAGATGACTGAATTTGGGGAAAGGGTGAAGAAATGGGCATTTAAGTCATTTTCATTAGTCTATGAGAGAAGACCAAAGTCTAAGTAATGTCATCAATTTAAAATAAAGTATTTTAAATATTAACCAAAACCTACATGCCCCCCTTGACATAGCTATTTTCTAATATACTATTATAAAATGACATCGTTACCCTTGTCTTCAATTTAAAATAATTTATCTTCTTAAATGCATTCATCTCTAACATCTAGAGTAAAAAAATTGATCCTAATCTTCAACCATAAAATCAATATCTAAAAAACAATAAATGATTGAAGTAAAAGATGATGAGATTTATTAAAGAAAAATCTTTTATTTTCTACAAGTGATTAAGGTTAACTAGATTAAACTTAATTTAATATAAAAGTTTAGAACTTAAAATGAATAGTATTATTAAGAAAATATTCAGGACTTTTGGTTACAAGTTGAAAATGATGGTATTTAGTATTATTTCTTAGTCAATAAAGGAAGAGCAAGGTCAAGGTGGCACATGTGATTAGTTTGAAAAAAAAAAACAAACAAAGGGTATCTAAAATATCTAGGGTCATGATGAATGCTCATGGACACATGTGATTGTTTATACCTAAGGTCACGATGGATGCACATAGTGGATCATACATTGTTTGTATGCGGTTGACATGACAAGGGTACAAAATCATAGATTTTTTTTTCGGGATATTAAAGAAAAAAAGATCTGCGATTCTGTGCCCTTGCCACATCAGCCGCGTACAAAACACATATTATTTATCATGCCCATTCATCATTATTCTTATATTTAATATCAAAATATCCTTCAATATTAAATATGGAAAAGAAAAAAAATGGATACAAGTAGAACACATAATTATCGAGTGCCCGAACCAGCTTGCGCGCACGACTAATCTCAGGGAGGAATACCACAGCAACCCACCGCCATGGTCCCCCAGTTAAATCATGAGAAAAATCCAAGAAGGGAATCAAATCCGTGACGTGTGGGTTAGGCGCACGTCACGGGTTTGATTCCCCTCTTGAATTTTTCTCATGATTTTATTAGGAGACCATGGTGGTGGGTTGTTGTGGTAGTCCTCTCCGATATTAGTCGTGGTGCGCGTAAGCTGACCCAGACACTCGATTAGCAAAAGAAAAAAAAAAAAGATCTGATTTGATAACGGTCAATTCTAGATCAAACGGTAAAGTATTTAAACTATATTAGATGTGATGTTTTTACTTTTATTTTTTAAATTAACTAGGTTGGATTCTATCCCAACGTGAATGGATTGGATTTGTTTCTTATCGGTGATCCTATCCAATCCTTGTCGGATTGGTCCCAAATTGATCATGATCCGATCCGATCCGGACCGGATCCATGCAACACTATTAATGTAATTATTATTAAAGTAATTAAATGTTAAAGTTAAAACTTGTAATCAATGATTCCATGTGTCGATTCTTTCTTTAAGTACGAATGGTCCCATGGGTCTTTTGTCGCCACTTCTTTGTGGTCCTATCCCAATAAATTGGAAATCTACTAACACCACACTAATTTTTACTAACACCACACCAATTCTTATATAAATTACCGAATAAATACACACAGTTGGCTTGGCGTTACTAAAAATTAATACGGCAATTGCAACTATCTTAACTTGAGGTTACTAAAAATTGGTACGGCAATTGCAATTCTCATAAATTAAGAGATATTATTGCTCCCATCAACTTTATTTAATGTCACACCAATTCCTATATAACCCACCAAAGAATTGCACAAAGTTGGTGTGACAAAAAAAAAAAAGAGTATCTTAAGGGAGCTGTAGATCTGCGCCCCACGGGGATACACGGCTGCACTTTCCCATAAAAAAATGCATATCGTGGGAATTATGAGTGCAGATCTACGGTTCTCAAACTTATCATGTGAGATAGTCGACTGAGTACACCACGTGTGATAGTCAGATTATCACGGATCATATTTTAATGTCCAACTATCTCAGTTATCTTCCTCTGATAGTGCCTTTAACCTGCCCTTGGTTTCTTTTACTTAGTTGCATTTGGGAGGCTACTTGGTATAATATTATTCAATCCAATTCCCTTTAATTTTTAATACATTGTAGCTCATCTTTAATAATTCTTATTATTTTGATTTTTATAATTGGTTTAAATATTTATAATACAATCTCTTGATTTTTTTTAAAGAGAAAATTACTTTTCAAAATCCTCCTCATATAAATATGGTATAATAATCTCTAAAGAATTAAAGAGGGTACCCACTATCCACCCTCTTAAATAATTTTTTTTTTTAAAGTTAGATTGATATCCGTGACTGCAGCACAATGTGGCAACCAAATCATGATTAGATGCCATAGGGATCTAAATCATAATTTTTTGAGAATTTTTAAGAAAAATAAAATGGGAATTTTAGTAAATAAATTCTCAAGATTGGAATCTTTAGCACAATTTACTTAACTCTTTCTCTAAAATTATATATATATATATATATGGGAGCGGTTCAGCAGCCCCTTATGGTGCCACGCATTTTTTGTAAATCACTTTTGATGGGGTTACAAGTTTTGGAATAGGCTGATTTTTTGTGAGGATGATCTCTACGGTGAAGAGATCATCCTCACAAAAAATCAGCTCATTTTGAAACTTCTAACCCTAGTTTACAAGTTGAAGAATCGTGGACCGTCCAATTTTTGTAAATCACTTTTGACGGCATTAGAAGTTTTGGAATGAGCTGATTTTTGGTGAGGATGATCTAAAGATCATCATAGAGATCATCCTCACCAAAAATCAGCTCATTCCAAAGCTTGTAACCCATGTTTTGAAAAATGCGTGGCACCATATGGGGCACCACATCAACTTTCGGTGATCAACATAAGAATTGGAGTGGCTTTAGCAAAAGTTGGTGTGACAATATAATCTCTCTATATAATTTCTTTGTCATGACACAGGAAGGACAGACATGATCTGACTCCACACGTTCCAATAGATCTGTCTTTTGGAATGATTGGTTGGTTGACATAGTATCAAAATATTAAGTCACGGAATTGAATGTTTTCACGTGGTGGGGAGTGTTGAGTGTATATTTTCCTTCACTTTCAAGTGTATCATATCTCAGTTAAGCCATGTGATTCTCTTATATTTGTAGTTCTCCCACTCTCCAACAAATCGGCTTTTTGGAGTAGTTGGTTGGTTAATAGGTTTTGAACCTATATCAAGGAATCAATACTCATAGATTTTAACCAACTAAGAAAGCTGACATCTTCATCTGATATGGACTTGATGCAATAGGTGGTATCAAATTTGGATCTTATATACTCTTATCAAATATCATATCCAATTTGGTCCAAAAGTTGAATATAGTCCATCACTCCAACTCTTATGGGATTGGTTCTAAGTTGAATTATTATTATAACTTATTCAAATCCAAAAAGTTATCTCATTGGATCAATATCAATCTAATTCTTCTCATATCGACACCGATTTAATCCAAATTTCTAGCAATCCTAATAGGATCTTAATAACGAGATTTCATTTTAGTATCTGATTTCCTTAGAATCCATATAATCACCTTGGAAATGTTGTTGAAGATATGCACCTCTCTTTCTCTCTCTCTCTCTTAATTCCTCAGTTATTGTCTCCATCTCTTATCTTCTTTTCTTCTCTCGATTGTCTCTAGTTTGCATTTATTTAACGTCGTCGTTGGAAAGAATGAATGTTGAAAGGAGAGAAAAGTAATTTTACTTGTTTGTTAATCTTCATGCATTGATGATGATAAATTCTAGAAGGGAGGTTGTGAGAAACGTGATTAAGATATTTTAGATTATTAAAATCTCATTAAATACTTTAATGATCTAAAACGAATTTGCAGAATGTGTTGTTTTGATTTTTGTGGACCTTACGACATAAAATGTTTTATTATTTGAAAATTCAACTCAAATCAACATATATATATATATATATATGGGTCCCGTTCAATGGCCAACAGTTTGGCAAACATTTTGGCAAACACTTTTTCAAAACATGGGTTAGAGGTCTTGGAATGGGCTGATTTTTGGTGAGGATGATCTCTACGGTGAGGAGATCATCCTCACCAAAAATCAGCTCATTCCAAAACTTCTAGCCCCAGTTTACAAGTTGAAAAATCGTGAACCGTCTATTTTTTGTAAATCACTTTTGATGGAGTTAGAAGTTTTGGAATGGGCTGATTTTTGGTGATGATGATCTCCTCACCGTAGAGATTATCCTCACCAAAAATCAGCCCATTCCAAGACCTCTAACCCATGTTTTAAAAAATGTGTTTGCCAAACTATTGGCCATTGAACGCTACCATATATATATATGGGAAATGTTCAGCACCCTAAGTTTTACCACACACTTTAACAAACGTTTTTTGTCCTACATGGGTTAGAAGTTTTGGAATGGGCTGATTTTTGGTGAGGATGATCTCTATGATTAGAAGATCATCCTCCTCAAAAATCAGCCCATTCCAAAATGTTTAGCCTCATGTTTACAAGTTGAAAAATCATGGACCGTCCTTTTTTTGTAAATCATTTTTGATGGGGTTAGAAGTTTTGGAATGAGCTGATTTTTGGTGAGGATGATCTCCTCACCATAGAGATCTTCCTCACTAAAAATCAGCCCATTCCGAAACTTCTAACCCATGTAGGACAAAACGCGTTTATTAAAGTGTGTGGTAAAACTTAAGGTGCCGAACGGGACCCTATATATATATATATATATATAGGGAAATGTTCAGCAACAAACATTTTGGCAAAACATTTTTCAAAACATGGGTTAGAGGTTTTAGAATGGGTTGATTTTTGGTGAGGATGATCTCTACGATGAGGAGATCATTATCACCAAAAATCAGCCCATTCCAAAACTTCTAACCCCATAAAAAATGGTTTACAAAAAATGGACGGTCCACGATTTTTCAACTTGTAAACTGGGGCTAGAAGTTTTGGAATGGGCTGATTTTTGGTGAGGATGATCTCCTCACCGTAGAGATCATCCTCACCAAAAATCAGCCCATTCCAAAACCTCTAACCCATGTTTGGAAAAATGTTTTGCCAAAATGTTTGTTGCTGAACATTTCCCATATATATATATATGGGAAATGTTCAGCACCCTAAGGGTATGTTTGATTGCATAGAAAGTGACTTTCCATGGAATTTGAAATCCATGGAAAAATAGTTGTGGAAAATAGGTAGGGTTGGAAAATCAAATTTCATTGTTTGATTTTACTTGGATAAAATCATGGAAAAAATATGAGAAAAAAGAAGATGAGGAGGAGGGAGAGAGGAAGAAGAAGATGAGGAGGAAGAGGGAGGGGGGAGGATGTGGCGGCGGTGGCAGTGACGACGGCGAGGGTGGTGGCAACGGAGGAGATGGCGGTGGAGGCAACGGCTATGGTGGAGGCGACGGCGGCGGTGGAGGTAAGTGACGAAGAAGATGGGAGAACGTGGTGGTGATGGTGGAGACGGCGACGGCGACAGAGGTAAGGGAGGAAGAAGATGATGAGGAAGATGTGGGGAGAACATGGTGATGGTGGTGGTGGCGAAGAAGGTGAGAGAGAAAGAGAAGATGACCGGAGATGATGATGACGGAGACGGAGATGACGACGGCGAGATTAGTGTAATGGTGGTGGTGGTGGTAGGGAAGAAGAAGATATGAATGGAGAAGAATTGGGGATAGAAAATATGGGTGGATTTCACTTTCCCACCATTTCCCATCCATATGGGTGGGAAAGTGAAATCCATGTTTTGGTAGACTTTTTGATTGGGGTGGAAAATGAATTTCCATTTTCATGTGCAATCAAACACTTGAAAAATGTCATTTTCCATAGAAATTAATTTTCCACCCTATTTTCCATGTGCAATGAAACATACCCTAAGCTTTACCCTACACTTTAACAAACGTGTTTTGTCCTACATGGGTTAGAAGTTTTGGAATGGGCTGATTTTTGGTGAGGGTGATCTCTATGATTAGTAGATCATCATCACCAAAAATCAGCCCATTCCGAAATTTTTAGCCTCATGTTTACAAGTTGAAAAATCGTGGACCATCCATTTTTTGTAAACCATTTTTTATGGGGTTAGAAGTTTTGGAATAGGCTGATTTTTGGTGAGGGATTTGCATGTGTTGGTAAATCAATAAATATATTACTAATTTTTTTAATATGTATAAAAGTTCTCCCTTCAAATTCTAAAGGCTATATAGCCCTTCAAATTCAATAAAAGGGTGGAGCCCTCATAATCCCCTTGATTATCGATTAAAAAAAAAGATACTAAAATCGAATCACTAGATAGTCAACGACTTTAAAAATAGAAGGTACCACATGCGATGATACAATATTATAGCATTAAGCACCCTATTAGAGAAATTTCGGGTTAAAATATGTGAAGTGTGGGAAATATACCACATACTTCTTTCAAAAGTGAAAAATCATTTTTTGTGTGTATCCAAATAAGCTCTAAGACTTGGAGAGGCACGTCAAAACTAGTTTACTTTTCTGAGTCCGGATAATATGATTTGTTAGGTGGCATACTCAATTGACTCCATGACATGAACAAGTTTAGGAACCGTAGATTTGTACATCTCAGGGTACACGATTCCCTTGGGATACATGGGAAAGTGCATTCGTTTATCGTGAGACTTATAGGTCTACGATACCCAAACTTGTCATGTCATGGAGTCTATTGAGTATGCCATGTGACGGTTCATATTATCACAAGTCGTACTTACATGTGGTTCAATTCCCACCATCACCACACATTTCTTATCACACTAAAAACAATTGGTGTGCTATAGTAAAATGTTGATGTGTCAATATAAGTTTACCATATTTATTTAAAGGCCTCACGACCTTTTTCTCTCAAACATACAAAATAAGTCTTCAAGGCTCACACTCTCCCTTTTGTTCTCTTCATCTTCAAAAAAAAAAAAAAAAAAAAAACAAAAAAAAAAAAAAACAAAAATGTCTTTCGTTGCAGCAAAGAAGATGATAGTGAGAGAAGAGGAATCTGGTATGATCCGTCCTTCAGAAGAGACACCAAAACAGGTCTTGTGGACCTCAAACATCGACCAGTTGTTTAGAACCTACATGCCAAGTGTGTATTTCTACAAACCCAATGGTTCAGATTGTTTCTTCAATGCTGACGTGTTAAAGGATGCATTAAGCAAGGTCCTTGTACCGTTTTATCCGATTGCCGGTAGACTTAAACGGAGGAATGAAGATGATAGGATGGAGATAGTATGCAATGGTGAGGGTGTTCTCTTTGTCGAAGCCTACACTGACTCGTATCTCAATGATCTTGGTGATTTTGCTCCAACTCAGGAACTCAGTAAACTCATTCCAAAAGTTGATGACTCATTGGATATCTCTTCTCATCCTATCGCATTGCTTCAAGTGAGTCAAGTTGTGAGGAGAGTAGTGATAACCTAACGCTTTTTGTACGTTTCCTTACGTGGCAGTGGATAGAAGCATAGATCTTTTTCTTTGAGATACACAAGGCAAGAGATCTATCGTTCGATTGCACTGCCAAAGCAGAGAGCGTACAAAGAATGTCAAGTTAGTAAATTATGGTGTTTAACCTGTTAAATCAATAGAAAATTACCATGTTTTCCGTTAAAAAGTAGGGATTTTTTTTTTTCGTAACTTCAAACGATAAACCATTGATTTCTTTGAGATCTTTCTAATAAATTAGGATTATCCTCCCATCTTAACCGTTGGTTTGATGGAGATCAAACCTGGTTTGAGGCTCTCCACCAAGTGACGGTTGGGCTGCTAGGGATTCCAAATAAAAATGCGTCACTAGGAGATAATGTAAGTAATCTTAATAAGGTTTACTCTGATTTCTAGAATGATGAGCTCATTAATGATAGTAGCTTGGTAGTTCTAAATCTAAGGGTAGATTTAAAGTAAAGGCACTTGCTCCCACAAGAGTTGTCAAATTCTATGGATTAATGTGCTATTACGACAGATTTTAATGAGCGATAAAGAAATCTATCATTATTGCCCCCACAATTTTTTTTTCCACTTTTAATTGCTCTCACAACTATTTTTGTCACTCTTAATTGTCCCCACACAAAATTTTCTTCATTTGGCTTCCTCCACGTGAGTAAAATCCTGGCTCCACCCCTGTCTGGACCTTCTCTTTCTGCACCTGGCTATGTTGGTTGTTTGGCGATCAACACTAAAAAAATATCTGAAAGATAGCAAGTCAGCTGCTTATGAGTGGCCCATTTCCTTTTTTAAAGTAGTCACTCTCCCGAGTTTAGAGGTTAGGCCACTTGACCAAATCAAACAAAAGGTGTAAGCACAGGCAAAAGTTGAGGTCATTGAACGGTACAAGGGGGACCACCATGGCTCCTCTCTTCTCGAGAATCCATACATCCCTTATCAATGTATGGACAGCTATCTCTGAGAAGATATTTAGGATTGGCCTCAATGGAAAAATAAAATTGAGCACCTAACAATACATCTTCACATACCAAGAGCTATGAGATCACCTATCATTATTTTTGTTTGTTTGATGGAGAACGTCAGGTCTGAGACTAAATCATCTTGTTTCTATAGCTTTTGCACCTTTTTAAGGTGACATTGAAATTGACATCATTTCACACATTGGTGTGCATAGAACCATAGATGCTTCTCACTTGTATCTCCATGAAAAACATCTACAATTTTGTACACACCCACTTCAACAATGTGTGAAACGATGTCAATTTCAGTGTTACTACTGCATTTTCCTTTTTAAGGTTCATGCCCTTCTACTAAAAAGATGATCAAAGGCTTTTAAAATGAAGGGTGTTGTTAACATGTGTTGTAGGGGCACAGGTTAAGGTGAAATTAATGCACCTTGAAAATGTATTTTCCTACGACAAAAAATACCTGTAAATTTTTTTATTACTAAACTACCCTCAAATGTTTATTTCTAAGGTGTATTTAATGCGTCTGAAAGTTAACAAAACCCGAAAATGAATCAAACGCTTTGGAAATGATGGTGCGAAGTGATTTTGCTATCTTATCTGCATGAGGTGCTCTTATTGATATATACAAAAATTACTAAAGGAAACTTTGGAATAAATTTAAAAATTACTTTTAAAATGTAAAAATCTTTACATTTTAAAAAGCAAATAAAAGTACTCTTTACCTTTTAATGTACATTTTAAAAAGCAAATAAAAGTACTTTGTACTTTTAAAAAAATAATTTTTCGCAAAACTACTTTCTTTTATAGTTTTTTTATTTATTTTTTACTTTGTATCCAAACAGAACTACACGAATGTTTGAAACGTGGCACTTTTCTCCAAAAATGTTGGAGGCTGCAGTGATTTTAACAATAAAAAATAAATTAATATTTATATAAGTTTTAGTATGTTTCCATCATTTCTATAAAACTTATATTGGTTTTCGAATATAACTGAAATACACACAATAACTTAATATGCAACTTATTTTTATATTTTCTAAATTGTTTGACTTCCTCAACTTTGAATGTGAGTAGGTAACATATTTCAAATGCGGTGGCGTTTCACTTGGTGTGGTATTGCATCACACAGTGGTTGACGGAGCCTCGGGGACTCACTTTGTCAACTCATGGTCCCAAATCGCACGAGGACTCGACATCAAGTTCCCACCATTTATTTATCGGACATTGTTACATGCCCGAGTGCCACCAACCCCAACATATCCCCATATCGAACATCATCCCCCACCATCAATGAAATTGTCACGTAAAACACCGAAACCTCAAACTAGTCCGAGCAACACCGCCATTGCTACATTCAAGATCACACGCGAACATATCAATATCCTAAAAGAAAAATGTAGAAAAGAATCCAACGGGATAACCTTCACCTCCTACAAGGTGTTAGCGGGGCACGTGTGGCGTTGCGTTTCCAAGGCACGCAATCTCCAAGACGATCAAGAGTTATATATGTCTATTGCGGTGAATGGTCGAAGACGCCTACATCCTCCCCTCCCGCACGGGTACTTGGGCAATGCCATTTTCCATATGACACCTAAGGCAACTTCGGGTGAAATCTTGTCGAATCAACTAGCTTACGCGGTGGAGAAAATAAACAAAACCTTGGACTGTGCAGATGATGAGTATTTTAGATCTGCTCTAGATTACTTGGAGCTAGAACAAGATCTGTCGCTCCTTGCTCGAGGACCTCACTCGTTTAGGTGCCCAAATTTAGGTTTCACTAGCTGGAGTCGAATGTCAATACATGATGCAGATTTTGGGTGGGGGAGGCCAATATACATGGGGCCTGGAGCAATTCTATATGAGGGTCTTATATTTGTGATTCCAAGCCCAGTAAATGATGGAAGCTTATCTTTGGCCGTTTCACTGGACTCTGATCACATGGAACTCTTCAAAGAATATCTCTACAACATGTAGTGAAGGTGATGATTCGACCAAATTGTGTTGGGAAAATAAGATATGTGCCCTTTTTTATTTTATTTATCACTTTAGTGATTGATGTTTCTAATTAATTAGGTTTGCTTTGTATGTTTTGGTTGATGTAATGGATTGGGTTGGGATCGATATGGCATCAGTTTGATAAGGATCGGATCAGACACATTATTGATCTAATATCGAATATTAAAATTGGGATATTAGGTTCCAAATTCAATCTGATAGCAATAAGATCAAGTTTAGATCAGATCAAATGTAATAAGATATATAAAAAATATTATTAAAAAAAAAAAAAGAAAGCCTAAGGAGTGCCACTCATCATCAGTTGGGCCAATCTTCATGAATGAGTAAACCCAAGAGGCCAAAATGAAACATGTGTGCAACGGAATCAAGGAGAACCTCCAAATTTAGGACATTAATAAAAGAAAAAACAGATAACCACATCAATTTAATCCAGTTTTAATCCTACACAACATACTTAGGTTTCTTTCTAACATCAAAACCAGTGATCGTTGTAATAACATCAGTATCCTATTTTACAAAACATTTTGAGATTGATTATCATTTTATTTGGAACTATACGATTCTTAAAAGATTGACAATCTATTAAGTTAACATGTTTCAAGCTAGCTTTTACATGCAATCTCGAGGTCATGGAGGTTCAACTAGCGATGCATATCGGGTGGCCCGAACCGTGTCCGAACCAAAACTGGGTATTTTGGCTTTTGATGAAACTTGGAAATCAACTGATTTTGAAATTTTCGTCAGGTTTAATTTCGATTTTGACTTTGGGCCAAATTTTAGTCTGGGTTCAATCTGCTTTCCATTAGGTGAAACCGAACCCAAACTAAATATATCAGTCTAGGCTTGGTTCAAGCTGGATTTGGATTCTGGTCCAATTTTGGGTATAAATATTTTTATTTATTTTGTTACAAAAATATCAGTTTTCTCTTTCTAAATATATCTGTAAAATTAAGGGAAAAAAAAATTATAATATAAAAATTAATAGATTTGGAGGTTGTGTGCAAAATTATTTACTTGTGACTTTATTTTTTAAGATATGAAATAAAATTTATATGTTTATCAAGATGAAATTAAACTTGCTCAATGAGCCCAACCCATCCAAAATTACCTAATTTAGGCTAACCCCGAGTTAAACCCAATTTTAGAAGCACAATCTCGGGTTGAACTTGGATTAATGAGCTCTAACCCGATGGTCAGATTGATTTGAGCTCGGGTTAAGGGTTCTACAACTTGTAGTCGTAATTCAAATATATGTGCATTCCTAACCCTAGGTTTAAGACAAGATACCACACCAATTTTTGATGATTAACATAAGAATTAGGGTGACGTAAGCAAAAGTTGGTGTGGCAATATAATCTCTCTAATCTTTATGCCTCGCAATTCACAACTGACATTCCCACAAATCTGTGCAGTTATGTATCCCGATGAAAGAAAATAAATGGTTCCAGCACATGCCACATCAAGAGAGTATTTTGAGTATGCCATGTGGGGGTTGGGGGTTTCAAATTATCATTAGTAAAAGATGCTGTGTAACCATTTTGATAAAAATAACTAAGTACAAAATTGAATATAAATTTATGTCCTTCATTGAGTTGAATCATGAATATGGATTCATAGGAAAGGGTAAATAAGTAAATAGCAATGTGATCATATGATAAATAACCATTCTTACCAAATAAGTACGAAATAGAATTTGTAAAATTAACAGAAAATGACCAAAAAGCCTCCAGGGGTAAATTATTTATAATTCATTTATCAACCTTGTTTTCAATTCATTGTCTTCAGCCTCTTAAAGAAAATCCTTGATTTTTCTATCCAAAGAATCCATTGTTTTACTTCCTTACAAACAAAATCCTGTCTAATTTGTATGAAGGTTAAGTGAAATGGCATCTTATGGTTGAAGATTGGGATAAAAATGATTACTTAACTAATTAAATGTTAAAGATGAATGGTTTTGAGAAGAAGAAAAAAAAAAAAAGAGTTTTTGAAGGGAAGTTGAACACGAAAACATTTACTATTCATTTGAAAATCACGAAAAGTAACTCAAATAATCACAAAAAGATGGAGGGGCATTTCTAACTCACTCTATAAATTATAACACACGTGTTATGATGGGTTGTGGGGAATGTTTAATCATCTTTGACTTATATTATATTTGAAAAAAATAAAATAAAATAAAGCTTACAAAAGTGACATACTTGCAAAGTATTAATTCATAATTTCTTATTGAATAATGATTTTCTGACGCCCCCATCACAAAACCGTAGATCATTTGCCTCGGGATATGTAGAATCATAAATCTTTTTCTTGTGCATTCCAAGGAAAATGATCTACGATTCTATGATGCGGGCATTGGGGGGGGCAGAGGGGGTGTAGGTCGAATTATCACGACTCTTTCTAATTTTATCTTTTTTTTGAAATAGTTAATGCCATTGCTTAAATATAACACAATTTTGAGAGAGATTTGTAAATTATATGGATAGATATTGTCATATCATTGTTCTAAAGTGAAGAAAGGGAGTTATTTTAATAATAATGATGAATGCATGCGGTTGGGTACGCGGGTAACGTGGCCAGGTCACAGAAGTGCACATCTTTTTCTTGTGTATCCCGATGAAAAAGATCTATGATTCTGTGCCCTTGTCACACCAGCCATGTACCCAAAGGCATACCAAAATTGTGTGGAATCAAGGTATCCGGACTCTTAGGCTATGTTTGCATTGAGAGAAATGGAGAGAAGAGAAGGGAAGGGAAGAGAAACTCAATTTCCCTCCACCATGTTTGGATTGACTCAAGAGAATTTGGGACAACTTTAGAATTTTAAAATATCTTAAAAGATATCTAGGGGCAGAGTTGGAATTATAAAATATTTTTAAAAAGTTTCTCTCCACTTTTGTAGAGAAAGAAAACTCACATTTTTTCCTCTCCTCTTCTGTCAAATTCTTTTCTCTTCTGTCCCAACTTAACAATCCAAACAAGAGAAATGAAGAGAAACTCATTTATTTTCTCTTATTTTCTCTCCATTTCTCTCAAATCAAACACAATGTTCAAGAACCCAACTAATCCTTGAGGCACGTGCAATACCCTCCCTTCCCATTCACCCAATAATTTCTAGGATAAATCCTTGAGGGTGGGGTCCCTAAGGGGGGATTCGAACTCAAGACCTCCATTTTCTAAGGTGTGGTTTTGGCCATTTCACCAACCCTTAGATGGTTTACTCCACTGCTTGTATGGGAAACAATAAAATGTATGAAATTAGAATTTTGTTATAATTGTGAAGAGCAATTCCATCAAGACCATTGATGCATAAAGAAATAATTATTTTAGTGATGAAATTTGTAGGATGGCGAGGTAGGAGAAAGCGGGGGAATTAAATGTATTTGTATTTTATTAAGTGAAAACAATAGTAGATAAAAATGCATGAACTTAATAATTTATAGACTTTGAGAAGCAAAAATATGTTTTGGTTAATGGACAATTCCTTCAACCACACATTTTGAGATAGAGTGGTGCTGGAGTAACAATACGGGGGACATTGGCTGACATGGATGCGTGCTAGAACCATCAATGCTTTTCATCAAAATATGAGTGAGATCTTGATGAAAGCATCTATGGTTTTGTGCACACCAACGTCCCCCAACAACGTTACTTCAGCAATATTCTTTGAGATAAATTGAAAATTCAATATTTCAAGATTAACATAATGGTTTATTCTGGTCTCTATAGAGACTGGAGTGTTTTGGCTGAAACATTTCAAAATATTATGAAACTTTTACCATACTTAAAAGAACATGTTTTTATATATATAGGTGGTGTTCAACAGCCAAGGTTGTCCTAAATGGCTTAAAAGTTTTAATTTGAGCTGATGGTGAGGAGATCAGCCTCACAAAAATCAGCCTAGTTTGAAACATCTAAATCCATCAAGATTGGTTTATAAATTATTGGTAAAAAATCAACGATCCATCATTCTAAACCACTTTTGATGGGGCTAGAAGTTTTAGATTGGGCTAATTTTTTATGACGATGATCTTTTCATCATAGAGACCATCCTCATAAAAAATCAGCCCAATCAAAAAACTTTTAAGCCATACAGAACAAACACGTTGGCTCCCTAACATTGGTTGCCGAACCTGACCCATATTCAGCACCCTACTATTTACCCTACGTTTTGTCCTACATGGGTTAGAAGTTTTGGAATGGACTGATTTTTGCTGAGGATGATCACTATGGTAAGAAGGCCATCCTCACCAAAAAGCAGTCCATTTTAAAATTTCTAGTCCCATGTTTACAAGTTAAAGAATCATGAACAGTCCATTTTTTATAAACCATTTTTGACGGGATTAAAATTTTCAAAATGAGCTGATTTTTTGTAAGGATGATCTCCTCACCATAGAGACCATTCTCACCAAAAATCAACATATTTCAAAACTTCTAACTCATTTAGGGCAAAATGTAGGGTGCCAAACATGCCCCATATATATATGGGTCACGTTCCGTGTACTCATATATCTACTCATATCTCCACAAACTGTGGTAACCGTCGGATTAAACAAAAATCCAACGTTCAAGATGAAGTGTACACATAAAACATAAATTGTTTAAAATAAAGTTTCAAATTTACTTTTACCTCCCCTTCAATCTCTTCTTTGTTACTATGAGAGCGACTTCATCTCAATGATCATCGTTCACGGCTTCTTACCCTCCTCTCTCAGGCGATGATGGTGACTCACCCTCCTCTTTTAGGCATTGACAGATTCTTTATATACAGAGGGTTTCTTAAAGCATTTTTACTAGAAGTTGATAAATTCTCACCCAATTATCCAGGCTCCACCAGTGACAAATGTAACAATTGGCTTTGGCTCATTACTATTTATCGATAAATATAGAATCCAAATGTCCAATTAAATCAAGTATAACTACCTATTTCTTTGTTGATCTCCATAAACTACACTTCTGCAGACCTGACTTGAGAAGAATTAGTAATATCCAACTGCAAATGCTTAAACGGATTAGTTATGCTTCAAGAGAACTGAATAACAATGGTTGAATCTACTAAAAGGTGAATAATAATAAATAAAAAAAAGAATTCTCAAAACATAATCATAACCACTAAAAGGGCTTCAAGTAATGAATCAGATGGTGCATCGAAAATATGGTGTGCGACAAATCCCCAGGCCAGAGAGAGGGAATGCAAGTTAGGATTTCAAAGAAGAGATTGAAGACGAGCTGATTTCACAGGGAGGTCAAACTAAATTTGAAACTTTTATTTTAGATTGAAGACGAGCTTATCTCAAGCGTTGGATTTTCGTTTAATCTGTTTGTAGAGATATAAGTCCACAGAACGCGACCGTATATATATGGGTCTGGTTCCGTGTACACATATATCTACTCATATATCTACAACGTGTTTTGTCCTAGTGGTTAAAAGTTCTGAATTGAACTGATTTTTGGTGAGGATGATCTCTATGATGAAGAGATCATCCTCACCAAAAATCAGTTCAATCCGAAATTTTAACCTCGTCAAAAGTTATTTACAAAAAATGGGCGGTCCACGATTCTTCAACTCATAAATATGGGGTTAGCAGTTTTAGAATTAACTGATTTTTTATAGAGATTATCTCCTCGTCATAGATATAATCGTCATTAAAAATCAGCGCAATCAGAAACTTTTAGCTCACATAGGACAAAACACATTGTATATATATATATATATATATATATAGGGTCCCGTTCCCCACCTAAGCTTTACTCTACACTTTAACAAACGTGTTTTGTTCTACATGGTTAGAAGTTTTGGAATGGGCTGATTTTTGATGAGGATGATCTCTATGGTGAGGATGGAGGAGATCATCCTCACCAAAAATCAGCTCATTCCAAAACTTCTAATCCCATCAAAAATGGTTTACAAAAAATGATGGTCCACGATTTTTCAACTTCTAAACATGGGGCTAAAAATTTCGGAATGGGCTGATTTTTGGTGAGGATGATCTTCTAATCATAGAGATCATCCTCACCAAAAATCAGGTCATTACAAAACTTCTAACCCATGTAGGACAAAACACGTTTGTTAAAGTGTGGGATAAAGCTTAGGGTGTTGAACATTTCCCATATATATATATATATATGATTTGGATCTGTATACACATAAAGCTACTTATAAAGCTACAACGTGTTTTGTCTTATATGGGCAAAAATGTTTGGAATGGGCTGATTTTTTGTGAGGATGATCTCATCCTTGCCAAAAATAGGCCCATTATGAAACTTCTAGCCCCATGTTCACAAGTTGAAAAATTTTAGACCGTCCAATTTTTGTAAATCAATTTTGATGGGGTTAGAAGTTTTGAAATGGGATGATTTTTTGCAAGGATGCTCCCCTCACCATAGAGATAATCCTCACAAAAAATCAGCCCATTTCGAACCTTTTTAACTATATAAGACAAAAACGTTGTAGTTTTATGAGTAGCTTTATGTGTCTACGGAACCCGACCCATATATATATATATATATATATATATATATATATATATATATATATATATATATATATATATATATATATATATTTGTAGAAATCATATTTATTTACAAAAAATTGGCAGTTCAACAGTCGGGTTTTAGTGAAGGATATTTTGGGTACATGATTAAATTTAGGCTGAAAATCAAGATTGGACAGCCGATTTATTACTTTTCGATCATTTCTAAAAATTATTATTCTTTTAATAATATATTATTTTTTAAAATAATTTTTTCTTTATTTTACCTTTTAGTCCAAAAAAGCTAATATTATGAAATTTGGCAACTTAAATTTTGGATCAAGGATCAACGATCCGATAAAGATCCAAATTGGTATCTCGTTAGGTGGTTATGATTCAATCCCAATCAATGATATGTGGATCAGACACAATTCTTATCGAATTGAAATTGGACCCCAAGTCAGATAGGCTAGCATTGCAACAGGTGAGATTTGTACATTAAGGGTGCACCCTTTGAACATTTTTTATTCTTTAAACCCTATTAGGATTGATTGTAATGCATTAAAATAAAATTAATAAATCTAATTCCAGAAGCCCAAATCCATTTGCCTTACCAAGCCCAAAGACACCATGGATTTTATGGCATCTTTTTTAATACACCCATTTTATCAGTCCATCATGAAACCCATTTTAAAGAGTTTGGTCCAAGCCCAGCTCACTTTTCAAACCTAGTTTCATTTATAATGTCCAGCCCATATACTGATCTTATCATATTGAACTTTTCATTCCCTTTTATTTGGCATAACTCCAATGCATCCAAGTATTTTTCAAAAAAAAAAAAAAAAAAAATTGCTTATGGATTATATAGCTTAGTGATCAAGCTCTTTTTTAAGCCTAAAGAGCCCATGAATCCATGGTGATCAAGCTCCCTACTTATTTTGAACCTCTAAATCTTTAATCAGTCGAGTTCATTTTAGAGACTCTGAATCCTTCTCGAGCAAGCTCATCATGGTGCCCAATCTCACATTTCCTTAAAATATAATGATAAAAGAAAATAAATAAATGTTTATTTTCTCTTTTTTACGTAACAAGTAAAATAGTCATGCTTGCTTTGCAAGTGAACAATTAATGTTATTAAGATTACATTAATTTTTAATCCTACGAATAGCAATTGTGTTTTGACTTATTAAGTTTAAGTTTTGTTGTATAACATGAATATACAACATCATATATGTATAAAAAAAAAGTTTTGTTGTGTAACATAAATACATAATATACATATTATATCGGAGCGGATATTATCGAATCGAATGTCGCAATATCCGAATTTGTATCCAAAACTCATTTGAATACAAAAATAACATCCGAATCCGATATCTGAAAATTTCGGATTCAAATTCGGATTTCGACTATCCATTGACACCCCTAAACCCAGTAAGATATGCTCTCATTTCTAAAATGATGAGCTCATTCATGATAGTAGTGTGGTAGTTCCAGATCTTCACTTTTTGTCCCTGGTTTTGTTGGTTGTTGGCCAATCAACAGTAAAAGAGGTTCTGAAAGATAGCAAGTCAATTGCTTATTTGATCAAGATCGTAGGGGTTTTCCTTTCCTAAGGTTGTAGCTGGTCTAAGTCTGCCTTAACCCTGTTGATCTTTCTAAAAAGAAAAAAAAAAGTCAACTGCTTATGAGTAACCCCTTTCCAAGGTGTGTTTAACGCGTCAAAATGTCAACTCTGAAAATGAATCAAAGGCTTTAAAAATGAATGGTGAGAACTGATTTTGCTATCTTATCTACATAAGGCGGTCCTAATCATATTAAAAAAAAAAAATTACTAAAGAAACTTTGGAATAATTTAAAAACTATTTTTAAAACGTAAAAATCTCAACATTTTAAAAAGCAAATAAAAGTACTTTGTACTTTTAAAAAAATAATTTTTCACAAAACTACTTTCTTTTATAGGTTTTTTTTTTTATTTTCTACTTTGTATCAAAACAGAGCTACAATGATGTTTGAAACGTGACACTTTTTTTTGTCGATTTTACATCTTAAAACCCTCATTCCTCCAAAAATGTTGGAGGCTGTGATTTTAACAAAAAAAAAAAGTTAATATTTATATAAGTTTTAGTATGTTTCCATCATTTCGATGAAAATTATATTGGTTTTAGAATATAATTGAAATACACACAATAACCTAATATGCAACTTATTTTGATATTTTCTAAATTGTTGGACTTCCCCAACTTTGAATGTGAGTAGGTAACATATTTCAAATGCGGTGGCGTTTCACTTGGTGTGGCAGTGCATCACACGGTGGCTGACGGAGCCTCGGGGACTCACTTTGTCAACTCATGGTCCCAAATCGCAGGAGGACTGGACATCAAGTTCCCGCCATTCATTTATCGGACATTGTTACATGCCCGAGTGCCACCAACCCCAACATATCCCCATATCGAACATCATCCCCCACCATCAATGAAATTGTCACGTAAAACACCAAAGCCTCAAACTAGTCCGAGAAACACCACCATTGCTACATTCAAGATCACACGCGAACATTATTTTATGCTAATAAATAGTTACCATACCAATATTTGTGATTCCAAGCCCAACAAATGATGGAAGCCTATCTTTGGTCGTTTCAGTGGACTCTGATCACATGGAACTCTTCAAAGAATATCTCTACAACATGTAGTGAAGGTGATGATTCAACCAAATTGTGTTGGGAAAATAAGATATGTGCCATTTTTATTTTTATTTTTATTTTTCACTTTAATGATTGATGTTTCTAATTAATTAGGTTTGCTTTGTATGTGTTGGTTGATGTAATGGATTGGGTAGGGATCGATATGGCATCAGTTTGATAAGGATCAGATTAGACACATAATTGATCTAATATCAAATACTAAAATTGGGATATTAGGTTCCAAATTCAATCTGATAGCAATAAGATCAAGTTTAGATCAGATCAAATGTAATAAGATATATAAAAAATATTATTAAAAAAAAATGAAAGCCTAAGGAGTGCCACTCATCATCAGTTGGGCCAATCTTCATGAATGAGTAAACCCAAGAGGCCAAAATGAAACATGTGTGCTAAGGAATCAAGGAAAACCTCCAAATTTAGGTGTAATCTAGTTTTAATCCTACACAACATACTTAGGTTTCTTTCCAAAATCAAAACCAGTGATTGTTGTAATAACATCAGTATCTTATTTTACAAAACATTTTCAGATTGATTATCATTTTATTTGAAATTATGCGATTCTTAAAAGATTGACAATCTATTAAGTTAACGTGTTTCAAGCTAGCTTTTACATGCAATCTCAAGGTCATGGAGGTTCAACTAGTGATGTATATTGGGTGGCCCGAACCGTGTCCGAACCAAAATTGGGTATCTTTGACTTTTGATGAAACTTGGAAATCAACTGGTTTCGAAATTTTCGTCAGTTTTAATTTCGATTTTGACTTTGGGCCAAATCTTAGTCTGGGTTCAATCTGCTTTCCATTAGGTGAAACCGAACCCAAACTAAATAAATCAATCTAGGCTCTGTTCAAGCTGGATTTGGATTCTGGTCCAATTTTCGGTCGGTTTTGGTTCAAATTTTGGATTCCAGTTAGGGCTGCAATTGGGGGGGTTAAACTGAACTCAACCCAGGCTCAACCTGATTGATGGGCAAGCCTGGGTTGGGTTATGTGGAAAATGAGTTGAGCCTAGGCTAGGAAATTTCAATCCGGATTGAATTCGAGACGAAACTCCGGGCAATCTAACTCAATCCGAACTTGATGTTATATATATTTACATATAAATATTTTTATTTATTTTGTTACAAAAATATTAGTTTTTTCTTCTTAAATATATTGGTAAAACTAACGGAAAAAAAATTTATAATAAAAAAATGAGGTTGCGTGCAAATTTATTACTAGTGACTTTGTTTTTTATATCGTTTTCATTTTTTAAGATATAAAATAAAATTTATTTGTTTATCAAGATGAAATTAGATTTGCTCAATGAGCCCAATTCATTCTAAATTACCTTACTTGGGCTAACCCAAGTTCAACCCAATTTTAGAAGCACAATCTTAGGGTTGAATTTAGATTAATGAGTTCTAACCCAATGGTCAAATTCAGTTGAGCTCAAGGTAAGGGTTCTACAACTTGGGTTGACCCTTCAACCCGCAAAGGTTGTAGTCCTAATTCAAATATGCATCCCTAACCCTAGGTTTAACTAAAACAAAAGACAAAAGATACCACATCAACTTTCGGTGATCAACATAAGAATTGGAGTGGCATTAGCAAAAGTTGGTGTGACAATATAATCTCTCTATATAATTTCTTTGTCACGACACAAGAAGGACAGACATGATCTGACTCCACACGTTCCAATAGATCTGTCTTTTGGAATGATTGGTTGGTTAACATAGTATCAAAACATTAAGTCACGGATTTGAATGTTTTCACGTGATGGGGAGTGTTGAGTGTATATTTTCCTCCACTTTCTATCATACCTCAGTTAAGCCATGTGACTCTCTTATATTTGTAGTTCTCCCACACTCTCCAACAAATCGGCTTTTTGGAGTAATTGGTTGGTTAATAGGTTTTGAACCTATCTCATGGAATCAACACTCACAGATTTTAACCAACTAAGAAAGCTGACATTTTCACCTGATATGGACTTGATGCAATAGGTGGTGGTATCAAATTTGGATCTTATATACTGGTACAAAAGTTGAATATAGTCCATCACTCCAATTCTTATTGGAGTAGTTCTAAGTTGAATTATTATTATAACTTATTCAAATCCAAAAAGTTATCTCATTGGATCAACATCAATCTAAATCTTCTCATATCGACACTGATTTAATCCAAATTTCTAGCAATCCTAATAGGATCTTAATAACGAGATTTCATTTTAGTATCTGATTTCCTTGGAATCCATCTAATCACCTTGGAAATGTTGTTGAAGATATGCACCTCTCTCTCTCTCTTAATTCCTCGGTTATTGTCTCCATCTCTTATCTTCTTTTCTTCTCTAGTTTGTCTCTAGTTTGCATTTAATTATTTAACATCGTCGTTGGAGAGAATGAATGTTGAAAGGAGAGAAAAGTAATTTTACTTGTTTGTTAATCTTCATGCAGTGATGATGATAAATTCTAGAAGAGAGGTTGTGAGAAACATGATTAAGATATTTTAGATTATTAAAATCTCATTAAATACTTTAATAATCTAAAACGAATTTGCAGAGAGGTTGTGAGAAACATGATTAAGATATTTTAGATTATTAAAATCTCATTAAATACTTTAATAATCTAAAACGAATTTGCAGAATGTGTTGTTTTGATTTTTGTGGACCTTACAACATAAAATGTTTTATTATTTGAAAATTCAACTCAAATTAACATATATATATATATATATATATATATATATATATGGGGGCGGTTCAAGGGCCATATGTAAAAACATATGAAAAAACAATGGTTTTTCAAAATAAGGGTTAGAGGTTTTGGATTGAGCTGATTTTTTGCAAAGATGGTCACTATGATGAAAAGATCATCCTCACAAAAAATCAGCTCAATCAGAAACTTCTAAATCCATCAAAAGTGATTTACAAATTAGTGATAAAAATTGATAAAAAATCAACGGTCCACATTCTAAATCA
This sequence comes from Akebia trifoliata, assembly GCF_017979445.1. Classification (NCBI taxonomy): domain Eukaryota; kingdom Viridiplantae; phylum Streptophyta; class Magnoliopsida; order Ranunculales; family Lardizabalaceae; genus Akebia; species Akebia trifoliata. The sequence goes on from NC_141382.1 coordinate 48,181,233, forward strand.
CTTTTAATGGGGTTAAAAGTTTCAGATTGGACTGATTTTTTTTTTTCGGATGATCTTCCCATCATAGAGATCATCCTCACAAAAAATCAGTTCAATCCGAAATTTCTAACACATATTTTAAAATTTTATTAATGTTACATTATTTTTACATATGTTTTCTCATATGGCCCTTGAACCTATATATATAGAACAGCGTTCCTAAGACTCATATTGGGACTCACATTGCGACACACCGTTTTGTCTTATATGGGCAAAAATATTTGGAATGGGCTGATTTTTTGTGAGGATGATCTATATGGTGAGGAGATCATCCTTGCCAAAAATCAGCTCATTATGAAACTTCTAGACCGTCCAATTTTTGTTGAAAAATTATAGACCGTCCAATTTTTGTAAATCAATTTTGATGGGGTTAGAAGTTTTGGAATGGGATGATTTTTTGCCAGGATGATCCCCTCATCACAGAGATCACCCTCACAAAAAATCAGCTCATTCTAAACATTTTTTGCCATATAAGACAAAACGGTGTGTCGCAATGTGAGTCTCAATATGAGTCTTAGGAACGTGACCCATATATATATATATAGGGTCACGTTCCATATACCCCTATTACGACTCACATTGCGACACACCGTTTTGTCTTATATGGGCAAAAATCTTTGGAATGGGCTGATTTTTTGTGAGGATGATCTCTATGGTGAGGAGATCATCTTTGTCAAAAATCAGCTCATTATGAAACTTCTAGACCGTCCAATTTTTGTTGAAAAATTATAGACCGTCCAATTTTTGTAAATCAATTTTGATGGGGTTAGAAGTTTTGGAATGGGATGATTTTTTGCCAGGATGATCCCCTCATCACAGAGACCATCCTCACAAAAAATCAGCCTATTCCAAACATTTTTGCCCATATAAGACAAACGGTGTGTCGCAATGTGAGTCGTAATAGGGGTCGTAATAACGCTGTCCATATATATATATATAAAAGATTTGCGTGTTGGCAAATCAATAAATATATTACTAATTTTTTTAATATCTATAAAAGTTCTCCTTTCAAATTCTAAAGGCTATATAGCCCTTCAAATTCAATAAAAGGGTGGAGCCCTCATAATCCCCCTGATTACGATTAAAAAAAAATACTAAAATCAAATCACTAGATGGGAAAGTGCATTCATTTATCGTGAGACTTATAGGTCTACGATACCCAAACTTGTCACGTCATGGAGTCTATTGAGTATGCCATGTGGCGATTCATATTATCACAAGTCGTACTTACATTTGGTTCAATTCCCACCATCACACATTTCTTATCACACTAAAAACAATTGGTGTGCTATAGTAAAATGCTGATGTGTCAATATAAATTCACCATATTTATTTAAAGGCCTTACTACCTTCTTCTGTCAAACATACAAAATAAGTCTTCAAGGCTCACACTCTCCCTTTTGTTCTCTTCATCTTCAAAAAACACAAAAAAAAATTCATGTCTTTTGTTGCAGCAAAGAAGATGATAGTGAGAGAAAAGGAATCTTGTATGATCCGTCCTTCAGAAGAGACACCAAAACAGGTCTTGTGGACCTCAAACATCGACCAGTTGTTTAGAACCTACATGCCAAGTGTGTATTTCTACAAACCCAACGGTTCAAATTGTTTCTTCAATGCTGACGTGTTAAAGGATGCATTAAGCAAGGTCCTTGTACCATTTTATCCGGTTGCCGGTAGACTTAAACGGAGGAATGAAGATGGTAGGATGGAGATAGTGTGCAATGGTGAGGGTGCTCTCTTTGTCGAGGCCTACACTGACTCGTATCTCGATGATCTTGGTGATTTTGCTCCAACTCAGGAACTCAGTAAACTCATTCCAAAAGTTGATGACTCATTGGATATCTCTTCTCATCCTATCGTCCTGCTTCAAGTGAGTCAAGTTGTGAGGAGAGTAGTGATAACTTAATCCTTTTTGTACGTTCCCTTACATGGCAGTGCAAAGAAGCATAGATCTTTTTCTTTGCGATACACAAGGTAAGAGATCTATCGTTCGATTGCACTGCCAAAGCAGAGAGCGTACAAAGAATGTCAAGTTAGTAAATTATGATGTTTAACCTATTAAATCAATAGAAAATTACCATGTTTTCCGTTAAAAAGTAGGGATTTTTTTTTCTTGTAACTTCAAACGATAAACCATTGATTTCTTGGAGATCTTTCTAATCAATTAGGATTATCCTCCCATCTTAACCGTTGGTTTGATGGAGATCAAACTTGGTTTGAGGCTCTCCACCAAGTGACGGTTGGGCTGCTAGGGATTCCAAATAAAAATGCGTCACTAGAAAATAATGTAAGTAATCTTAGTAAGGTTTACTCTGATTTCTAAAATGATAAAGCTCATTAATGATAGTAGTCTAGACCTAGGGGTGGATTTAAAGTTAAGGCACTTGCCCCCACAAGAGTAGTCAAATTCTATGGATTAATGTGCTATTACGACAGATTTTAATGATTGATAAAGAAATCTATCATTATTGCCCCCACAAATTTTTTTCCACTTTTAGTTGCTCTCACAACTATTTTTTTCACTCTTAATTGTCCCCAGACAAAATTTTCTACATTTAGCTGCCTCCACATGAGTTAAATCTTGGCTCCACCCCTGTCTAGGCCTTCTCTTTCTGCACCCAGCTTTGTTGGTTGCTTGGCGATCAACAATAAAAGATCTGAAAGATAGCAAGTCTGCTTATGAGTGGCCCATTTCCTTTTTTAAAATAGTCACTTTCCCGAGTTTAGAGGTTAGGCCACTTGACCAAATCAAACAAGAGGTGTAAGCACTTGCAAAAGTTGAGGTCATTGATCAGTACAAGGGGGACCACCAGGGCTCCTCTCTTCTCGAGAATCCATACATCCCTTATCAATGTATGGACAACTATCTCTCGAGCAGATATTTAACTTCAATGGAAAAATAAAATGGAGCACCTAACAATACATCTTCACATACTAAAAACTATGAGATCACCTATCATTATTTTTGTTTGTTTGATGGAGAATGTTAAACGGGGTCCGAGACTAAATCATCTTGTTCCTATAGCTTTTGCACCTTTTTAAGGTGACATTGAAATTGACATCATTTCACACATTGGTGTGCATAGAATCATAGATGCTTCTCACTTGTATCTCCATGAAAAATATCTACGATTTTGTACACATCCACTTCAACAATGTGTGAAACGATGTCAATTTCAATGTTACTGCTGCATTTTCCTATAAGGTTCATGCCCTTCTACGAAAAAGATGATCAAAGGCTTTTAAAATGAAGGGTGTTGTTAACATGTGTTGTAGGGGCACAGGTTAAGGTGAAATTAATGCACCTTCAAAATGTATTTTCCTACAACAAAAAATACCTGTAAATTTTTTTATTACTAAACTACCCTCAAATGTTTATTTCTAAGGTGTATTTAATGCGTCTGAACGTTAACAAAACCCGAAAATGAATCAAACGCTTTGGAAATGAATGGTGTGAAGTGATTTTGCTATCTTATCTGCATGAGATGCTTTTATTGATATATACAAAAATTACTAAAGGAAACTTTGGAATAAATTTAAAAATTACTTTTAAAATGTAAAAATCTTTACATTTTAAAAAGCAAATAAAAGTACTTTTTACTTTTTAATGTACTTTGTACTTTTTAATGTACATTTTACAATTTGATTTTTCTCAAAACTACTTTCTCTACTTTGTATCCAAACAGGGCTACGCAAATGTTTGAAACGTGCCACATTTTTGTTGATTTAACATTAAAGTGTTGGAGGCTGTGATTTTAATAAATAAATAAAAAAGAAGTTAATATTTATATAAATTTTAGTATGTTTCTATCATTTCTATGAAAATTATATTGGTTTTCGAATTTAACTGAAATACACACAATAACCTAATAAGCAACTTATTTTGATATTTTCTAAATTGTTGGACTTACTCAACTTTGAATGTGAGTAGGTAACATATTTCAGATGCGGTGGCGTTTCACTTGGTGTGGCAGTGCATCACACGGTGGCTGATGGAGCCTCGGGGACTGATTTTGTCAACTCATGGTCCCAACTCGCACGAGGACTGGACATCAAGTTCCCGCCATTCATTTATCGGACATTGTTACATGCCCGAGTACCACCAACCCCAACATTTCCCCATATCGAACATCATCCCCCACCATCAATGAAATTGTCACGTAAAACACCGAATCCTCAAACCAGTCTGAGTAACACCGCCATTGCTACATTCAAGATCACACGCGAACATATCAATATCCTTAAAGAAAAATGTAGAAAAGAATCCAACGGGATAACCTTCACCTCCTACAAGGTGTTAGCGGGGCACGTGTGGCGTTGCGTTACCAAGGCACGCGATCTCCAAGACGATCAAGAGTTATATATGTCTATTGCAGTGGATGGTCGAACACGCCTACATCCTCCCCTCCCGCTTGGGTACTTGGGCAATGCCATTTTCCATTTGACACCTAAGGCAACTTCAGGTGAACTCTTGTCGAATCACCTAGTTTATGCAGTGGAGAAAATAAACGAAACCTTGGACTGTGCAAATGATGAGTATTTTAGATCTGCTCTAGATTACTTGGAGCTAGAACAAGATCTGTCGGTCCTTGTTCGAGGACCTCACTCGTTTAGGTGCCCGAATTTAGGGTTCACTAGCTGGAGTCGAATGCCAATACATGATGCAGATTTTGGGTGGGGGGGGCCAATATACATGGGGCCTGGAGCAATTCTATACGAGGGTCTAATATTTGTGATTCCAAGCCCAATAAACGATGGAAGCCTATCTTTGGTCGTTTCACTGGACTCTGATCACATGGAACTCTTCAAAGAATATCTCTACAACATGTAGTAAAGGTGATGATTCAACCAAAATGTTTGTTGCTGAACATTTCCCTATATATGTATATATATATAAATGCCTAAGGAGTGCCAATCATCATCAGTTGGGCCAATCTTCATGAATGAAACATGTGTGCTAAGGAATCAAGGAAAACCTCCAAATTTAGGACATTAATAAAAGACAAAACAAATAACCACATCAATGTAATCTAGTTTTAATCCTACAAAACATACTTAGGTTTCTTTCTATAATCAAAACCAGTGACTGTTGTAATAATATCAGTATCCTATTTTACAAAACATTTTGAGATTGATTATCATTTTATTTGAAGGTATGGGATTCTTAAAAGATTGACAATCTATTAAGTTAACATGTTTCAAGCTAGCTTTTACATGCAATCTCAAGGTCATGGAGGTTTAACTAGTAATGAATGTTGGGTGGCTCGAATCGTGTCCAAACCAAAATTGGGTATCTTTGGCTTTTGATGAAACTTGGAAACCAACTGATTTCGAAATTTTCAATCAGGTTTAATTTTGATTTTGACTTTGAGCCAAATTTTAGTCTTGGTTCAATCTGCTTTCCATTAGGTGAAACCGAACCCAAACTAAATAAATCAATCTAGGCTCGGTTTAAGCTGGATTTGGATTCAGGTCCAATTTTGGGTCAGTTTTGGTTCAAATTTTGGATTCCAGCTAGGGCTGCAGCTTGGGCAGGCTAATCCGAACCCAATGAAAGATATATTTTTATTTATTTTGTTACAAAAATATTAATTTTCTCTTCCTAAATATATTTGTAAAACTAAGGGGACAAAATTATAATATAAAAATTAATAGATTTGGAGGTATTGTGCAAATTTATTTACTACTGATTTTATTTTTTATATTATATTCATTTTTTAAAATATAAAATAAAATTTATTTGTTTATCAAGATGAAATTAGACTTCCTCAATGAGCCCAACCCATCTAAAATTACCAAACTTAGGCTAACTCGAGTTCAACCCAATTTTAGAAGCACAATCTCAAATTGAACTTAGATTAATGAGCTCTAACCCGATGGTCAGATTGAGTTGTGCTCAGATTAAGGGTTCTACAACTTTGGTTGACCTTTCAACCTGCCCAGGTTGCAGTCCTAATTCTAGTCCTAGGTTAAACTAAAACAAAAGACAAAAGATACCACACCAACTTTCAATGATTAACATATGAATTGGGGTGGCATTAGCAAAAGTTGGTGTGGCAATATAATCTCTCAATGTAATTTCTTTGTCTTGAGCACGAAGGACAGACATGACCTGACTCCACGATGGTACCACTATGGCATCTATCCTCTGTTCCCCACTTTTACATGGGCAATAATGGTGGGAAACAAAGTAGTAGTTGTTATAATTCATTGAGACAATAAGAACATATGGTGTGTGTGTGTGTGTGTGTGTGTGTGTGTGTGTGTGGGGTGGGGGGGGGGGGGGGGGGGTGAGGGTGGGGGCCTCAGGGGCGGAGCCTGGATTTTGCCCATGTGGGGGCAACCAAGAGTAGACGAGTCCACGGTTTGTCCACGGTTTGGCTCTATGACACGTGCACTGGCACGAGGAATGACCAAGGACTTCAAAGTAATATTAGTTAAATAAAAAATTACTTGTAGAGCTATCAATTGGGCCCCCTAGCCCAAAAGAAACAAGGGTTAGGGGCTCAATGTCAACCTAAATTAAAGTCGGGCCCAGCACCACCCAACCGGACCCAATACTATAATTATATTTTGCTAAACTCTCACATCGGTCCAAATGACTATAAAAATGGACAGTTATTGAACTCTCAAGATTAAAATTTAAATTCAACAATTAAAATATGTATTTTTCAATTTTTTTTCTTATAAGAATTCATTAAATTATAAGGACCGAACGGTCTCTTATCTATATGACCGCAAGTCCATGTAGGACCCAAATAATGATATTGTGCAACATGTATGTAGACCATAAAAAATTTTGAACTAAAAATATATATATATTTCTTAAAAGGATTCTTTTTCACCATCGAATTTAATTTTCAAATTTGGGTTCCACAAACCCAATTTAGAGCATTAAATTTATAGGGCTGAGTGTCAAATGGATCTAATCTTTGATTGGTAAAGAATTAAAAATCTTGAGACCTGTGAATTTGGTATTCTTGCGAAAAACCAAATTTTTTATATTGGTGTTTGAGTTAGGATCTTTATTACAACATAACTAGGGATCGATTTCTTTTCAAGTGAAGGGGAACTGATGTAGGATAAATTGCAAAAGAATTTATGGTACGTTTGAATCGCCAAAAGTCCAAGTGTAAGGCCTAGGCCCACGAACCCAGACGGATGACTGAGTAAAAATCATTCGAGGAAATTCATTCTTGAATGGAAACATCAAGATCTTCAAGATCCAATGCTTTGCAATGAAATTTTTATTTTTAGGCTTGATTCATTCATTTACCCTATTTTTTTAAGAAATTTGCTATTTTTGACAATGTTTCGTTTTGTTAATAACTTTAGTTATACAAGTCAGAATCATGCATCGTCAATTCTACTTACTTCTAGGGCTAATTAATTTATTTCATTTTTTATTATTTTTAGTAATTTTTAATTTTTGGCTATTTTCATGTTTTACTTGGATTATAACTATTTTTCTATGCAATGACTGTAACTCCAATGTAGAAATCATCTGCAATTTAATAAAAAAATTATTCGAAAGTTTCTTTTTTTGGTAGATTCTAATTTATATATATAATTTTATGTTACTGAGGCAATATAATAATATAAAATTTTCTTTTATCTACAAAGTATATATAATCCCTTGCTAAGGGAGAAAAAAGAAAGAGTAAAACCTGAGCAAACACTATATAGCTTTTGTTTGTAGTTGAGATCATAGTCACCAAGTTAGAGTACGGGCTTAAAATGGCGAGAGAAAACTTTGAGAAAATCGACCAACACGGGAAAGAAACGAGAAAAATTAAGGGAAAACGATAAATATTTAGACATATATATATATATAGAAAAAAACGTATTCATGTGGTTTTCAGCTCATCTCCTTCTGCAACCCGTACTTGATAGTAACCTCATATCAAATCCAATTTGAAAAAATACTTGGCTGCCCCAAGTTGATCAAACAAATTGGTAATCAGTGGGATTGGATACTTATTTTTGACTGTAACCTTGTTCAGCGCTCGGTAGTCTACACAAAGTCGCAATGACCCATCATGTTTCTTCTGGAACAAAACAAGCGCCCCATAAGATGCCTTCTAAGTTTATAATATATTTGTGAGCAAAAAAAAATTATTGAATATCTATTTATGATAATATGTTCCTACATATAATTATATATATTTTATGATGATAAAAATAGTCTAACCATCAATGTATCTTTTAAGCAAAAGAACACACTATTGAAAAAAACAATTATAACATCAAGCATTATACTCAAATTCTACATTGAACAATGAACTAAAGAACAAACTATCATAGGTCATAAAAATAAACCATAGACGTGCAAAAATGGGTTATCTTTATTTTTTTTAAGTACCGTGTTTAAAACGTAAAAAAATACATTTAAAACATTTAAACGAGTATTTTTTTATTATTATTATTGTTTTAATCTTTAGAAGTACTAAACCCGTTTTAAACAAGCCAATTTTTTTTTTTTAAAGGAGTATTTAGTTAGTATGGTTGAGATAATTGGGTTTTGTTAATCTGTGCTCTTAGGCACACATTAAGATGCATTAAATACACCTTAGAAAATGGGAGATAATTAGGGCCCAGATGCATCTTGATGGGAAAAACTTTGAAGCTGGATACATCGTGGAAGGGTCTTGTATTAGGTTACGAGTTACGACGAGCCAAAGCTTCTAGAAATAAACCCAGCATCATGGAAGGTTCTCTAGTATTAGGCGTGAGGAACCATGTTAGCTTACCAAATCTATCTTAGAATTTTCAACATGTCAAGTCCACTAATGACTTTTATTTTGAAATTTTAAAAGGTTACTGATTTTGATATTTCAACAATTCATCCTTTCTACAAATCTACAAAGTTTAGGAACTAATCACATGGGCATTTTTGAAACATATATTACCACTTTTGAGGGCATAATCCCCTATATTTTCAAATTGATGACATATCTTTGGACAAATTTGTTCCTCGAGAGACTAACAAAAGAGTAAGGTTAGCGTGATTCGCTTAGATTTGAAATCTAACTAAGGGTCGTGAGCCCACATGAACTGATATTTTGGCAAAATAACACGTCAACCCTCTAAAGTTCATGGCGTACATCAGAATAAGAATAAAAAAAATTAAATAAATAAATAAAAAGTGTTGTAGGTTTGGTTGAAGTATAGAAATTGGACCACCATCGAACTCCCAAATGTCAATTTAAAATAAAACTTATTAAAATTTTGTGATCTACATTCCAGTGACATCCGATCATGTTTTTGGAAGTCACAAGAAGGTGGGGCCAGGGTGGAGCTAGGTTTTTCTTTTAGGGGAGGCAAACTACAACTAATGGTAAGGTTGAGGAGTTTGAAGATGGCTGAATTTGGGGAAAGGGTGAAGAAATGAGCATTTAAGTCATTTTCATTAGTCTATGAGAGAAGACCAAAGTTTAAGTAATGTCATCAATTTAAAATAAAGTATTTTAAATATTCACCAAAACCTACATGGCCCCTTGACATCGTTATTTTCTAATACACTATTATAAAATGACATCATTACCCTTGTCTTCAATTTAAAATAATTTATCTTCTTAAATGCATTCATCTCTAACATCTAGAGTAAAAAAATTGATCCTAGTCTTCAACCATAAAATCAATATCTAAAGAACAATAAATGATTGAAGTAAAAGATGATGAGATTCAGGACTAGTATTATTAAGAAAATATTCAGGACTTTTGGTTACAAGTTGAAAATGATGGTATTTAGTATTATTTTTTAGTCAATAAAAGAAGAACAAGGTCAAGGTGGCACATGTGATTAGTTTGAAAAAAAAAACAAACAAACAAACAAAGGGTATCTAAAATATCTAGGGTCATGATGAATGCACATGGTAATTCATACATTGTCTATACGCGGTTGACATGGCAAGGGTACAAAATCATAGATTTTTTTTTCAGGATATAAAAGGAAAAAAGATCTGTGATTCTGTGCTTTTGCCACATCAGCCGCGTACAAAACACATATTATTTATCATGCCCATTCATCATTATTCTTATATTTAATATCAAAATATCCTTCAATATTAAATATGAAAAAAAAATGGATACAAGTAGAACACATAATTATCGAGTGTCCGGACCAACTTGCGCGCATGACTAATCTCGGGGAGGACTACCACAACAACCCACCGCCATGGTCCCCCAGTTAAATCATGAGAAAAATCCAAGAGGGAAATCAAACCCGTGACGTGCGCCTAACCCACACTTCACGTGCTCACCCTTACCACTTAGGCAACCCATGGGTGGGTTAGATGATCTAATTTTATAAAACAAAAAACATGATTTGGTCTATCTCCATACATCTTAAATGTATCATAAACTAATTCATATTGAATAGGTTGACAAATAAAATAATACAACATAACAACTCTGGTTTTGAAGCATGTGCATAGGACTTGACCAGTCTTTGGTGTCTAGTAGTTGGAGAAAGTATCATACGGCGTCAAGATCGACAAAATGGTCCAATCCACGCGATTTGAATGCCTTTATGTGGTGATCAAAGAAAATAAATTTGAATGCTTTAATCTTTTCGCATAGTAAAATAACTAAAGTAGGTTGATCAAAATTTTAAAATAATAAGAAATACGTTTTGATCAGGTAATTATATGGGTGGTGGGACCCATTATCAGATGGGGAAGCGGATCCTCTGTAGCACACGATTCCTCTAGCAACCTTATAGCATATTTTAAACGATTGGAAAAATGCCACATCAGTGATAAAATTAAATCTCACACTTAAAATCTGGAGAGTTCAGTAGTTGTTCATCTTTAAAGACATGAATCTACATATTAAAAAAAAAATTATTTTTTTATAATTAATTTTAAGTCATGATCACAAGAGGCAGAGATGTTAATATTTTTAAAATAACTCTATCTCATCTTTTGAAAGTGTGCTACAAGGTTGCTACAGAAACATGCTGGAGAGGATCTGTTTCCATCAGATGGTCCCACGTGATAGGTTGTTATAATAATAAAAAAAATCTAATCAAAGTATCGACAAAAGTAAAAAAATAAAATTAAAGCAAGGTGATGCATGCTCAATATTAGAATAAAGGCCATGACATTGCACCACTAATATAGTACAAGTATCCCTAAAGTTAAATATAAAGACAACAGTCATCTTATTATAAAAATAAGTTATTATACATAAAGTCGTGTGAAGTGTTTAAAAGGACCCCCATAATTTAGGTTCAAATCAATCAACTTCATGTTGACAACTAATGACCTTGCTAGACGGGCAGTAAGACAAGAATGCTACCCTCAAACATAAAAACAAAATTTGGATTCGATTATTATTCAACGGGTTAGTTCGATTAATTCGGAAATATTTCGTAAAAAAAAAAAAAAATCGCTAAAATTTAGAAGATTATATAAATGATTTTTTGTTGTGTATTAAAAAATATGTGCACTTTTAATATACACTACAAATTAAATCTAAATTAAAAAATATATATTATAATAATATTTTTTTTTATCATAAGAGTTAGAAATTTAAGTATGACCTTTTCAATAGCACATGATTTGGATTTCTACCTTTTTTTTTTAGGGTGGGAGGAATTATGAAAAAAAGAAAAGGTGAGGGGGCATTAAGAAAGAAAAATTTTTATGGGTAAGAGAACATTAAGAAAGAAATAAGGGGTATTAAGAAAGAAAGGTGAAGGTTAGGGGGCATTAAAAAATAACCAATCTTATAGGGTGATAGTACATTAAAGAAGATATTTTTTAAAGTTGTTAAGACATCATATCAAAACTGACGCTGACAAGGTTTATTAAATAACTTTTTTATTAAGGTGGTCACGTTATCCGATTAAATCTCGAATCACTTATTTAGTCAGCAATTTAACGATTTGTCCGATTAATCTCCAATAAAGTCGCACAATCTTTAAATTTCTGTATTTCATCAATTATTAAATAAAAAAAATTGAGTGAATTTTGTGACTATGACCATGGGGATGTTAAGAAATTTACATCTTAAAAAAATTATTTATTAATTCTTAGAAAATTAAAACTAATTTATGGGAAATTGGCTTTTTTTCTCAAATCCTATAAGTCATCTTGATAGAATGCCTCGACTCACCGTTGAGATGATAATTTTTAGCATTCAATGAGTTTTCAAGTGTCTCAATAATTAAAAAATTAAATTTCTCTTAAAGGATGAAAACAACGGATTTTGATTGATAAAAAAATAAAAAAAAAATTGTGGTGGAGTGTTCTCAAGATTCTACCTCACATTGTGCATCTTGACGTAAAATTAGATAAGAATCGTAAATACTATTTTCTTGAGAGACGAGATAAAGTATCTATGATTCTCATATACTGTCATGTCTGGAGGTGCTATGTGAGGACCATTCCTGAGGTCACTTTGACATTATTTGGAAAAAAACAAATACAAGAACGCGGGTTAGGTCGAATGTATGGTTGTTTAGTCATTTTCTTTGGTCTAAAACAAGACTGTGGTTATTGTTGTGTCACATCCTTCTGGAAGCTTCCAAACAATATAAAATATGGTTCCTTGAGTTATCAGATCCCCAAAGAAAGGAGTTTTTGGTAATATAAGTGCAAAAGTTAGGTCTGCGGGTAAAATCTCTCTCTAAAGTGACACGTACCCTTTCACAAGTCAGTCCACTACTTTTAAGGAAGAGCCGTGCTAAACGTACTTAAAATAAAAACACTCAAATCAATGTTTCCTCGAGATACTCAAGGAAAAATCAATGGTTCGATTTATACTGCCATGTCAGTTTGTTTATTTTAATCTTTTTATTTGTTGAGTCAGGTTAGTATTATTCTCTAAGGAAGTATGAATTTCTAGAAAACAACAGTTATGAAAAATTCGTAGAAAAAAAAATTGGATTTTAATTCCTGCCGAAGGAGTGATTATGATGTAAAATAAACTAAGGGTGAAAAATCATTTTTGGGTGAAAAATAGAATTTCATGAAAATATGAAATCATAGACTTAAAAAATATAAAAAATAGTATCATAACGAAAGCACGTGATTTTGATATATGACTGATGTGATAAGGGCACATAATCCTAAATCTTTTTCATCGGGATACACATGAAAAAGATATATGATTATGTGCTCTTGTCGTATATTCAACCTCATGCATTCACTATTATTCAAAAAAAAAAAATTATGAGAAAAATTAAATTTTACATGTTCAATCTTTTTTTTCCATCTCAATTGATTCACATAAAAATAAATTTTAACTCAAATTCTCATTATTTTCTTATCAAATACAAAATTTGTTTTGTTTTGTTTTTTTTATTATAAAGAAGCCCATCACATCCTAACATGAATAGTGGTACATTTAACTTGGCCCATCACACGATAATAAGGACAACAAAAATTGGTACACAAATGAAACAACTACATCTAGGTGGCAGAAATGCATAAGTAGAATTGGAATCTTTTCTCTCTAATAAAGCTGAGAATTCAGTGGGACCCACCTAGATTTGATTTACACCTAAGCGTTGTATATAGTCCATGTTCCACGTGATGGGCTGCGAATACGTGTTTGATTCAATTTGATAAGGTTGTCATTCTCATTTGGAAAAGATCATTATTTTTCACATTTAATCAAAATCAAATCTTCTTAATCATATAAAATATAGAGAGATTTACTCGACAAATCTAGCTATTGTATTTTTATTAAAAAAATTCTTTTAAAATTTTGACAATTCCAAGAAAACCCTGCTTTATGAAGTTCGTTACCCACCAAACCTCATTTTATCAAGTTTGTTACTGAGCAAATCTTGAAGTGGGATCCACGTCGTAAATTTCTAATTTTTTTAGGTTAATTTGTGATTTAACAAACATTGGAGTGGATTCTAATCACATCAATTTGTAGCGTCCAAAAACATGATCTGCGTATAATATAATAAAAGACAAAATTCTAAGAATTTTAAAAATAAATTTCAAATATAAAAAAAAATAATTAATTTTTATCTTTAAATTTTATTTTTAAATTTGGGAGTTCAATATCCATCCATTTTCAACATCTACTATCAAGTTCAATATATATATATATATATAATTTTTGTCAAATCTAAGTTTTTTGCTGTGTTGTTGGATTGCTAATTAGAGTGTCCATGTGGGCCCAATGGTCCTTAGTAAGATTTAAAATCTTACTAAATTAGTCGTGGTAGCGTGATTCATAAAATAAGGTTTGTTTGGGTAACAAACTTGATACAGTAAGGGAGTTTTGGTAATAAAATTGAAACAGATAGGTCTGCACAATAGAACTCTCTAAAATATATGACCTAATTGACGACATTAATTTCTTTTTTTATTTTCTTCAAGTCAATCATCAAACAGGTTTTTCTACTCTCCTTTAATGGAATTGCCCCACAACATAGATGGAGAACTAGCTTGATGTGGGTCCAAACCTAGTTCTCCATCTATTGGATATCGAACGTAATATTAGTTTCATAGAGGGATGCCTCTAATATTGACCAAAATGTAAGGGTGTATCTAATATTAAGTAACATATCGAATCTATGACGCTGATACGAGTCATTTGGCGAAAAATATTAAAATCTCCCATCAAATTAGTACTTGAAATTTAATTCTAACAAAAGAAGGACCAAAGTAATAGTTTAAAAATTGTTAAACTTTACTTGAGTAGTCATCGAGTTTAGGTAAGTCAAGTCAAGTAGACTCATATGTCAATATAATACTAAGAAAATATTATTAAAATATGTAAATATTTTAAAAAGCAAGCGTAAGGATCTTGGTTTCGAATATATTATATGTTTGGAATTCTATTCGGAATAACAAGGTCACAATCAAGGTTAAGGAGATATTTAACCTCTAATTTCTTTATCAAATAGACTAAATAACTATGGCCTCATTCGTTGACGTATATGCTAGCAAATCGAATAAAATTTGTTGCGTTGTGTTTTTTCTGTTAATAAATTAGCATCGGATGTCATCTTTTTCTTTAAAATATTGAATTAAAGATTTTTGTATCTTAAAAAAAAAAAAATGAATCACTTAAAGTCTATTTTTAAAATATTATCTTTAAAAAAATAAAAAATTGAAGCATTATTTCATTATTAAATATTAAAAATCTTTTTTTAAAATTTTAAGAAAATTATATCATTTACATAACAAGTAGTTACTCACATATTTTGGTAAATATTTGATATACTCACATGTGTTATAAAATATATGTCATGCCCCTTGATCTTAATCTTCTCTAATAAATTAATGAAAAATTATAAAAAGACATGTAATTTTTCTTCCTAAAGCCCTCCATATTCAATCCTTTTGGATGTCAATCGTTGTTAATTATTCTATAGGTAAAGACAGAGATTAAAGGGCATCTCACTAATTTAAAAATATTGGGGTACAATATATATTTATTGAAACGTGAAATATACGTCCAAATATTCAACATGAATGTGACCGTCGAATTGCATAATATTCAATTGAACATATCGAATTTTATTTTTGTAAGAGACTTGTCAGGCCAAAAATTTTACATATTTCAATGTAATAACTTTGGACCTGAATTGAGGATTTCAGATTCAATAAAGATCTGATTTGATAAAAGTATTTAAACTATATCAGATGTCATGTTTTTACTTATATTTTTTAAATTATTAACTAGGTTGGATCCTATCCCGAGGTGAATGGATTGGATTTGTTTCTTATTGGATTGGTTTCTGATCCTATCCAATCCTTGTCGGACTGGTCCCAGATTGAACATGATCCGATCCGATCCGATCCGGACCTGATCCATGCAACACTGTTAATGTAATTATTATTAAAGTAACTAAATGTTAAAGTTAAAACTTGTAATCAATAATTCCATGTGCAGATTCTTTCTTTGAGTACGAATGGTCCCATGGGTCTTTTGTCGCCACTTCTCTGTGGTCCTATCCCAATAAATTAGAAATCTACTAACACCACACTAATTTTTACTAACATCACACCAATTCTTATATAAATTACCAAATAAAATTTGCACCCTGTTGGTGTGGCGTTACTAAAAAGTAATACGGCACTTCCAACTATCTTAATTTGGCGTTACTAAAAATTGGTACAGCAATTGCAATTCTCATAAATTAAGAGAGATGCTATTGCTCACATCAACTTTATTTAATGTCACACCAATTCCTATATAAACCATCAAAGAATTGCACAAAATTGGTGTGGCCAAAAAAAAAAAAAAAGAGTATCTTGAGGGAGTTGTAGATCTGCGCCCCACGGGGATACACGGCTGCACTCACTATGTGAAAACTGGAAAATTCTACAGAAAAAATTGACAGGTCAAGGCCCACAAATTTTAGAAATCGAATTTTGACGGTCTAGGACCGTTGAAATTCTTGATGTTCCCAGATTTGACGGCTTAGAGCTGTTGAATTTCTCTCATCCTTCATTAATTTGACAGATTCGACCCGTTGAAAAAAAAATTTGACACTGAAAAAATTCGACGTCAATTCGACCTCTTGGTCAGTCGAATTTTATGAAATTTGACGGCCCAAGGCCGTCAAATATAAGCTTTTATCACATTGTGGCTTTCCCATAAAAATGTGCATCTCGTGAGAATCATGAACGCAGATCTGCGATTCTCAAACTTATCACGTGAGATAGTCGACTGGGTACACACGTGTGATAGTCAGATTATCATGAATCATATTTTAATGTCCAACTATCTCATTTATCTTCCTCTGATAGTGCCTTTAACCTGCCCTTGGTTTCTTTTACTTAGTTGCATGTGGGAGGCTACTTGGTATAATATTATCCAATCCAATTCCCTTCAATTTTTAATACATTGTAGATGTTATTAAAACTCATCTTTAATAATTCTTATTATTTTGATTTTTATAATTTGTTTAAATATTTATAATACAATCTCTTGATTTTTTTTAAAGAGAAAATTACTTCTCAAAATCCTTCTCATATAAATATGGTATAATCTCTAAAGAATTAAAGAGGGTATCCACTATCCATCCTCTTAAATAATTTTTTTTTTTTTTTAAGTTAGATTGATATCCGTGACTGCAGCACAATGTGGCAACCAAATCATGATCAGATGCCATAGGGATCTAAATCATAATTTTTTGAGAATTTTTAAGAAAAATAAAATGGGAATTTTAGTAAATAAATTCTCAAGATTGGAATCCTTAGCACAATTTACTTAACTCTTTCTCTAAATTTATATATATATATAAGTCGTCTTCCACGATTTGTACCAAATCAATTAAAAAAAAATATATAGTTGTACATTGTCTTTTACAATTTGGACCAAATCATAGCACGAAGTAGGGGATCACGTTGTCTTCCTTTCCCTCCCTTCATCTTCTTGACTTCACTTGTGATTTAGGTCAAAACCTCACCTCTCAACTCTGTTGGATGACCGACTGAACCCTTAACTCTATCTATTTGATAAATCTTGTGAAAAAATCGCAAGAGCAAAGATAACACAATCGCACAAACACACAAGGATTTACGTGATTCATCAGTATGCCTACGTCCACGGAATAAAACAATAACAATGACTATTTTTTCTATTAAGTTTTATAGTCCTAGAGATCTCTACTTATATAACCGAGAGTTACCAAAACAAGTAAAACTCCCTAAAATAGAAAACCCCTTAGGAAAATCTTATAGGATTGTCATTTTCATACTCCTTAAAATTTTCGAACGAGACCCCCGCAACTCTGCGTAGCGCAATAGAATACAAGACATTTACACAACAAACCTTTGTATTTGAAAATCCTTTAATATTCAATTAGTTTTAACCATTTGGTAAAATCATCTTTAATCATGGGGTAAATTCAATCCCATGTTTACTTTATGCTTTATGCTTTATGTTTTATACTTTTTACTTTATTGCTTTAAGTTTAGTTGATAGTTTTGTTTTTGCCTTAAGTAATTTTAGTCTCACATCGACTAGGAGAAGAATTGATTTGTAATTCTTAAATAGTTGTGATTCTAATAGCTTTAAAGTGGATAGAAGTGGTGGGCAGGCTCACACGCACACACGAGGACCCAAGAGGAAAACCCAAGGTTCCAATTGGGATTTGGATCCACCAATCCGAAAATCTTAATGTGTGCGCATAGGGGGGGTGCAAAATATCGAATTTACACCTCACGTGGGTGCGCACAAAGGCTCGTTTTTGCTTTAATTATCAAGGCTCAATTTTTAAAAATTTTAGACATTTTATTTTGAACCAGTGTGTATATTCTAAACCAACACAATGTATCTGTTCAGAACCAGCACATACGAATAGGTTTGTGACTATTCTAAACAGTCACTTTCTCTTTATATCCAATGCTTAGTTGATTAAAAACACACTTGGTTTCTCTGCTATTATACTTTTCGACTACCAGTACATATTTATTTCTTCGTTGTGAGAGCACACAACATCATCAAGTTCGAAGTTATGTTCCAATTTAGAGTACCTTTTTGGATACGTGGGTTGATGAATCTTGCATAACGAACGCCTACAGACTGTGGTACCGTAGCCGGGGCGAATTTCATTTTAGGACAGTGTTTTGTGTACGCCACAACCATTTTTTTAGGAAATATTTTTTATATTACATTCAAATTGAAACTC
The DNA here is from genome assembly GCF_017979445.1 of Akebia trifoliata. Taxonomy (NCBI): domain Eukaryota; kingdom Viridiplantae; phylum Streptophyta; class Magnoliopsida; order Ranunculales; family Lardizabalaceae; genus Akebia; species Akebia trifoliata. Next base: position 48,199,885 of record NC_141382.1, read on the forward strand.
ATGATCTGTTCTAACTTCTTTTCTCTTTACCCATAAGAAATCAGTACTTAAGTAATAACAATCTAAACGAAATATTTTTTTAATTATTGATTTCTATGGAGACAATCTCTAATTCCGTGCACAGTGAAAAACCCGATAAATTCAATGGAAATAATTTTAAATTTAGGCAACAGAAAATGTTGTTTTATTTAACAATATTACATTTGGCTCATATCATCACTTAAGAACCAGTTTCTTTAGATGATGATGAGGAGGACCAAATCAAAAAAACCGAATATCGGAAATGGGAACATTCTAATTTCATGTGCTGAAATTATATCCTAAATGGATTAAGTACTGTTCTTTATAAGGTGTATTCTTCTATTGAGTTTGCCAAGACATTGTGGGATATTATTGAAAAGAAATATACTCTAGAAGATGCCGGCATGAAGAAATTTGTTGTTGAACGTTTTGTAGATTTTAAGATGGTAAACTCTAAGTCAGTTGTATCACAATCTGAAGAACTCCAAATCTTTATTCATGTGATTCATGTTGAAGGCATGAGTATAAATGAAGGATTCTAAGTTGGATCGATAATTGAAAAATTACCACAATCTTGGAAAGACTTTAAAAATAATTTGAAACATAAAAAAAAGGAAATGAGACTCGAGGATCTAGTGATAAGACATAGAATTGAAGAGAATAGCCGAAATAATGAGAAGAAGAGTGAAACAAATTCTATGATTTCTAAAGCGAATGTAGTGAAAGAAGAACCTTCTAAATTCACTAGAAAGTTCAAACCCGGATTCTAGAAAAAATATGTAAAGAAAATATTACATAGTCTAAAAGCTAATATCCAAAAAATCAAGGGAAATTGTTATTTTTGCAATAAACTTGGACACCGGGTCAAGGACTATCGCAAAAGAAAAAATCAGCAACACCATTAGAAACATGAACAAACCAATGTGACTGAAACTTAAAACCTATCAACGGTTGTTTTAGAAGTGAATCTGGTAGAAAATACCAATGATTGGTGGTTGGATACGGGAGACACCAAACACATATGCTCTGAGAGAGGCATGTTTTCCTCTTACAATAACGTTGGAGATGAAAAATTATTCATGAAAAATTCTTCCACATCCGCGGTTATCGAAAAAGGAAAAGTGAATGTGAATTTCACATCTGGCAAGGTTCTAACTCTAAATGACATGTATCACGTTCCAAACATTCAAAGAAACCTGATTTTAGGTTCTCTTTTAAGTAAGAGAGATTTCAAAATGGTATTTGAGTCTGATAAATGTATAATTACAAAGAATGAAATATTTGTGGGCAAGGACTATCTATGTGATGGGTTATTTAAACTCAATGTAATTTTTAATTTTATTAATAATATTACTTCTTCTGCTTATGTTTCTAAGTATTATAATAGTTGGCATGCTAAATTAGGTCATGTTAATAATAAATCATTTATCAAATCAATAAATAGTGGTATGATTCCAAAAATGCATATTGATATATCTAAAAAATGTGAAATTTGTGTTGAATCAAAATTTGCTAGAAAATATTTTAAAAATATTAAAAGATTTACAAAACCTTTAGAATTAATACATTCTGATTTGTGTGATCTGAAATATGTTCAATCTAGAGGCGGTAAAAAATATTTCATAACTTTTATTGACGATTGCACTAGATTTTGTATGATATATCTTTTAAGTAGTAAAGATGAAGCATTAGAAATATTTAAAATTTATAAATCTGAAGTTGAAAATCAATTTGAAAAGAAAGTTAAAATTTTAAGATCTGATCGAGGAGGAGAATATAAATCTAATCCTCTAGCTATATTTTGTCGAGAAAATTGAATAATAAACCAAACTACTACGCCTTATTCTCCCCAACAGAATGATGTAACAGAGAGGAAAAATAGAACTTTAAAAGACATGTTAAACTTTTTACTTGTTAGTTCAAGTGTACCTTTAAATTTATGGGCAGAAGTCCTATTAACATCTTGTTATATTTTAAATAAAATTTCATTAAAATTTTTTGAAAAATCACCTTATGAACTTTGGAAAAGTAGAACACCTACTTTTAAATACATGAAAGTGTGGGGGTATTTAGCTAAAGTGACTGTACCTTTACCTAAAATAACAAAATTAGGTCCAAAAACGATATATTGCGTTTTTATTAGATATGCTATTAATAGTAGTATGTACAGATTTTGTTGTATATAAATATGATATAAATGATATTAATCCTAATACTATAATTGAATCCAGGAATATTGAATTTTTTGAGGATGTGTATCCTTGTAAGGATAAAATTGAAAAATATTTAAAGAGATCTCGCATTGAATTATCTAATAATGAACCTAGAGAACAAGAATATGATATAGAACCTAGGAGAAACAAGAGAATTTGAACAACAATATCCTTTGGATATGATTTTATTAGTTTTTTCTTAAAAGGAGATCCTCAAACTTTTAAAGATACAATTTCAACACGTGAGGTTCCATTTTGGAAAGAAGCGATAAATAGTGAAATGGATTCAATTATGAGTAATAACACTTGAAAATTAGTTAATCTACCTCCTGATAATAAAATAATTGGTTGTAAATGAATTTTTAAAATAAAATTAAAATCTGATGGAACTATAGATAAGTATAAAGTCAGATTAGTGGCTAAAGGGTACAAACAAAAAGAAAGCATTGATTTTTTTGACACTTATTCTCCTATTACTAGAATCACTTTGTAGACACCCCATTTTTGCATCCGCCTGATTAATCAACTCGTCAACCCGATTGCAATGATTCCCAATGATGGATGTGTATTCCATTGCTTTATTTTGTTACCAGATATGTTTCAGAAATCCGGATGAGGTATCTCGAACTGACAAAACTTAGAAACCACGCTACGCTAGGTAAATACGACCCCATAAACATAGAAATCATCATCTTGCAAACCAAAAAGAAGCTTCACGATAAAAATCACTAAAAACTATCAAATTACCAAAATACCCCTAACCTCAAAACAACCCTAGAGCCTACGTTACGCTTAGGAGAACTCATTCAAACACATAAAACAACAAATCGAAACCAAATAAATCATTTCACCAATTTTCACAGAATTTGACAAAATTACGAAAATGCCCCTCATAAAGTTCACGACCATTTCACACAAAAAATTTCATATATAATACAAAATAATATTTCCATTGAATTCCTTACGAAAAACCGATTCTAAAACATCCTAGAACATTAAAAACTGACTTGAAACGTGAAAAGTCCTCTTCGGGGGCAAAACGGTAATTTCACAATTTTCATGATAAAAAATTCCGAAATTAATAAATAAAATATTAAATAATTAAATTTAAACATTAATGAAATTAATTTAAAATTTTGAATCCTAAAAATCGATTAATCGGATTCTCAGGCAAAATTGTTGAGGGTTCGTGGGATATTTCTTTAAGGACCCCTCAATTTGGGGGTCCAAAGAATTAAAGAAATAATGGAGGGGGGTTCTCCAAAAACCAAAAGTAAATCAAGCAAGACTAAGGTCAATGTATTAAAGTCAATCAAGTGAGACTGAAGTCAAAATTAAAGTCAATTAAGCAAGACTAAAGTCAAGATATTGAAAGTCAATCAATTAAGACTAAAGTCAAAACATTAAAAGTCAATCAAATAAGACCAAAAGTCATAATAGAGATCTAATTAAATAATAACTCTATCTAATAGAGTTCTAACTAAAAAATAATTCTACCTAAAACAATTCTAATTAAAACACAATTCTACCTAAAACAATTTTAACTAAAACACAACTCTAATTAAAAGATCTCTAATTAAACACTAACTCTATCCAAATCAACCCTAAAAAACATCTATAAATAGAGGTGCTCACACCCTATTTTCGTATCAAATGATAAACCCTAGGAGAAGTAGGTCTAGAAGCTCCCTTAGCCCCCCATAAACCCTAATTTTGGAGTCCCAACTCCTTAGCTAACATCCCTCCTTCAATTTTAGTCTAGAAAACACCCAAAAGCCTTCTAAAAACACCCCCAAATCCGCAACGAACTTGAAGAGTTCAGATTCAAAAACAAGGAGATACCTTACCTCGGAGATCCGAAGTCAAATCCGGAAATAGAACGAAGCGAGGGAGCACGGTACAAGGAGCTCTTTTTGTCAGATCTGAGGGAATAAAGTCCTTGCATCGGAAAGGTATTTTTTTTTATTTCTATTTTCATCTAGGTTTTAGCAATGTAATTTACTTGGGAATTTAGTAGAGACCGGCTTTGGCCGGGCGGGATTGGTGCCTAACACCTTCCAATCCCGTAACATGATCCCCGAATTCAGTTTTCTTGGTTTTAGATTAGTTTTTATCCATTTAGAGTCATTGATCGGTTCCTAGACCGTAATAACTAGGTGGCGACTCCCAAACCTCAAGGGTCAAAAGCGGATCCGCGCACCCCGCGGATCGAGGGCGCTTTCACACTTCTATTAGAATTCTTATTGTTATAGCTTCCATTTATAAATTAGAAATTCATCTAATGGATGTAAAAACTTCTTTTTTAAATAGAGAACTTGATGAAGAAATATATATAGACCAACCGGAAGGATTTGTAATTAAAAGACATGAAAATAAAGTTTGTAAATTAATTAAATCCTTATATAATTTAAAACAAGCTCCAAAACAATGACATGAAAATTTTGATAATATAATGATATCAAATGAATTTAGAATCAATGAAGCCGATAAGTGTGTTTATTATAAAACTATATTTGATTCTTATGTGATTATTTGCCTATATATAAATGACATGCTAATTTTTGGATCTAATATAAATGTTGTAAATCAAACAAAAAAATTATTGTCTAGAAATTTTGATATGAAAGATTTAGGTCTTGCTGATGTAATTATTGAAATAATTTTTTTTAAATAATAATAGATTTGATTTATCACAATCTCATTATATTGAAAATATTTTGAAACGTTTTAATCAGTTTGATTGTATTCCTACAAAAACACACTTTGATCAAAGTTGTAAGTTGATGAAAAATGTTGGTATAGGTGTTTCTCAATTAGAATATTTTCAAGTTATTGGTAGTTTAATGTATATTATGAACTGTACAAGGTCAAATATTGTGTATTCAGTAAATGGATTAAGTAGATACACTAGCAACTCATGACATAATCACTAGGAAGCTTTGGTGAGAATCATGAGATATTTACGGTATACCATGAGCTACAGGCTGCATTATAATAGGTATCCTACCGTATTAGAAGGATATAGTGATGCCAATTGAATATCAGACTTGGAAGAGTCGAAATCCACTAGTGGTTATATTTTTACACTTGGAGGTGTAGCAATCTCATGAAAATCCACCAAGCAAACATGCATAGTTTGTTCCACCATGAAATTTAAGTTTATTGCCATGAACAAGACTGGTGAAGAAGTTGAGTGACTAAGGAATTTTCTTATTAACATTCCTATTTGGCCTAAACTAGTATTTGCTATATCTATTCACTGTGACAACTAGGCAGGCTACCATTGTAAGAACCAAAATTAATGTATATAATGGCAAGTCAATGCATATTAAACGTAGACACAACTCTGTAAAATAGCCATTCTCTAATGGAATTATTTCCATTGACTTTGTAAAGTCTAAGGAAAATTTGGTGGATCTTCTAACCAAAGGATTATCTAGAGAGTTAGTTGCATCGACTTCGAGGGGAATGGGCCTAAAGCCTATTGATTAAAAATTACTTCAATAGAAACCCAACCTAATTGATTGAAAATCCCAAAAAAATAAGTTCAAAGGGAAAACCAATTGAATGTAATTTAAAAGAAAACACTAATGGAACATAGTGTTTTAAGTCCATTTCTATAAAGTGTTTAGTGTTGCCTGTAAAGAAGAAAGGTTGAATTATAATTCTTAATGTTGCTTATATTAGTAAAAGCGGAGTATATTAGGGTACTTCTCATAGGCACACCTAAATGAGTGTAGAATTAGGTCGATTCTATAAGAGTTTAAGCTAAACTCTCTAAAGCACTCATGATACTAGGTTATGTTCAGGGCCAAAATGAACACAATCGATAGAACTTGATAGTTGATTGAGTAACCTGTATGTATAATCCATTATGTTGGTTTACACTAAAAGTTGGCAGTTCAAGGCTTAAAGTCCACTGATTAACTTGTAAATTCGAAGACTTATACTAGGTAAAATTCAAATCCAAAAAACACTTATACTGAAACATGGTTGTTCAAAGTGCTTTCTCTTTATATATATGCATATGTATATAGGGAAATGTTCAGCAACAAACATTTTTCAAAACATGGGTTAGAGGTTTTGGAATGGGCTGATTTTTGGTGAGGATGATCTCTATGGTGAGGAGATAATCATCACCAAAAATCAGCCCATTCAAAAACTCTAACCGCATTAAAAATGATTTACAAAAAATGGATGGTCCACGATTTTTCAATTTGTAAACTGGGGCTAGAAGTTTTGGAATGGGCTGATTTTTGGTGAGGATGATCTCCTCACCGTAGAGTTCATCCTCACCAAAAATCAGCCCATTCCAAGACCTCTAACCCATGTTTTGAAAAATGTTTGTTGCTGAACGGGACCCATGTATATATATATATAATTTTGAGTTTTCTACATTCATGTAGGGGATTGTTAGAATTTAGAGGGTTGAATTTGAAAATCCTTTAATATTCAATTAGTTTTAACTATTTGGTAAAATCATCTTTAACCATAGGGTAATTCAATCCCAAGTTTGCTTTATGTTTTTTACTTTATTGTTTTATGTTTAGTTTATAGTTTTGTTTTTGCCTTGAGTAATTTTAGTTCCACATCGACTAGGAGACGAATTAATTTGCAATTATTAAATAGTTGTGTTTCTAATAGCTTTAAAGTGAATAGAAGTAGTGGGCGGGCTTACGGGCGCACATGGAGGCCCAAGAGGAAAATCCAATGTTCTAATTAGAATTTGGATCCACCGGTCCGAAAATCTTAATGCATATGCACACGTATGACGTGCGCGCATGGAGAATATAAAATCTCGGATTTACACCTCACGTGGATGCGCGCAAAGGCCCATATTTCGAAGATATATAACATGGACTTTGGTGCATTACACTATTTTACTTCGATAGAATTATGGTTCTACGGTGTATTAAACTATTGCAGGTCTTCGTATTTCACTGGCCCAATAATTTGAATCATCAATTCTTGGCTCATCTACCAGATATGAAAATCAGCCACATTAATAACTTAAGTATGATTTAAAATCTTACCAAGCGTTGGGGCCACATATTGATAAGGTTAGAAATTTTGGAAGACTCAACATCTGAAATTTTTTATTAGGTTGGAAAAAGAACACATTGAATACGTGAAACTCCCAGACACAAAAATAATAAAAATCATTATTTTTGCCCAAAGTTTGAAACACAAGAGGTGTATGCAATACGTATGTCAAGCACACAAAAATTCATTAATGAAAGACTAACTTGAGAATCTAATGGACTGAAAATGGGTACCATATCCATCCATAATCATTAGTGAAATCCAATTGAGTTTCCTAGTCTACTAATTGTGTTTTGATCTATATTGTTTTTTTGTTCAAGAATTTTCCTATTTGAAGACTATGCGACTAAATAGGATTAGAGTAGAAGATGACTCACGACTTCTTTTTTTCTTTTCTTTTTAAATTTGTAAATAGAGAAGGGATGGAGAGTCTGGTAAGTAATTCGGCCATGCAATGGGGTCAGGGGTATTTTGATACAAACCTCTTACTTTACTGTAGCAAATGATTGATTTGCTATATTAGATTGAAAATGAGGCTGTTGGCTGAAGAATCCAATCTTGTGGATTTATTTGCTAAAATTCCCAAAGAAAATTTAAAACAATAAATTTTCATCATTGAATTTAAATTTAAATATGAAATTCAAATAATTCAATAGTCGTCCGTTTTCAAAACTTTCGATCAAACAATATGTATACAATATGTGGCCCCAATGCTTAGTAAGATTTTAAATCTTACTTAAGTTATTAATGTGGCTGATTTTCATATCCGGTAGATGAGCCAAGAATTGATGATTCAAATTATTGGGCCAGTGAAATACGGAGACCAGCAATAGTTTAATGCACCGTAGAACCATAATTCCAGCGAAGCAAAATTGTGTAATGCACCAAAGTCTATATTATCTTCAAACGGTCGATGTATCGGTAGTGAAATCCCCGATATTTTGAATATTGGATCAATAATTTTGGAACTATGCAACATGGCTTACAAAATTTTAAAATAAAATATTTACAAAAAAGGATACCTACCCTATTTCATAAAAAAAAATTAAAATAATACCCATTTTGCTGATGATTTAAAAAAAAAAAAAAATTGAAATCTTAATTAGTAAAACGAATAATAATAATAATAATAAAACCCTCCTCTATGTTGAGATGTGATTTCCTTTCCCATGTTTTGGTGAAAAATTAATTAGGCCTCTCCATATTTTAAAATTGACGACATGCCGCTTGACCATGGTCTTCTCTTATCTTTATTATTATAATGAGAGAATGCAAAGTAGTAGGTTAGTAGTGGCTCGACCCCAAAATATGGATTTCATGGATGCCCCCATTTTTACGTTAAAACTGAATGTAATCAAGGTCATTTTGATAAAAAAACTAATAAAAATTGCAATCTCTTACTATTAGAAATATATTCATATTGGTTAGTTTTTAAAATTATAAAAATATCTTTTCTATTATGAAATCTTCAAAATCCTATTATTAATAGTTTAAATTACTTCTAATACACAGTGCCTTTGCACATTCCACCTTCTAGTATAAATTAATGAAAAATGACCCAAATTATCAAAATCATCATTTTTTTAATTTTCAAATCTAATCATATTTAAGCCTCTAAGATGATGGTGATGGCAATCGTGGGGACGTGTTATGATGGGAGCAAGGACAACGTTGATGATGACCACGGTAAACATTATCATTGAAGATGATTTATTTTGAAAAAAAATAATCATGGACTTTTTATTATCTAGGAAATTTTTCTTTAATTTATAAGAGAAGACCAAGGGACATGTCATCAGTTTTAAAACATTGGAATATCTCAAACATTCACCAAAACTTGAAGGGTATTTCAAGAAAAGAATATATTTGAAAGGGATGATATTTTGGGGAGCATAGTTACAAAGTCGATGTTCCAGAAACTTCGGCAACAAAAAACTGCAATTTTTTATAGCAAAGTTGGAGAAAATGTCCAGAAAAATAAAAGTATGTATATTGAACACAATATTTAACAATTTTAAAATTTTAATATTAAGCTTAATATAAAAATAAAATTTTCAAAATATTAGGAGTAAGTTAGGCTTAGATCGCGGATTCAATAATCATGGCTTAATCATGACTTTTTAAAAACCAAAGTTTGCCCATGCCTACACCACGATCATCCTCTTTGGGATTAAGGGAACAAAACAGGAAAAATAATAATAAAATTGGAGGGGTGTTATTAAAAAATATATGGAGTTGAGGAGGTAGAAGATGAAAAATAATATTGTTGGAGAGGTATCATCTAGAAAATGGGAAGAAGAGCAAAAACAATGAAGTTGGAAGGGTAATATTGCAAAATGATAGAAAAATAAAGAGAATAAAGTTAAGGATATTTTTGAAAAAAGAAATAAAGAAAAATTAAAATTAAATCTTGAGACAATGAGAGTAGGACCCACTATTATGTTCTATTATATAGATGTAGGCATGTGCATCATCTTTGGGGTTAAAAGGGTAAATAGTGAAAGATAGTAAAATATGAGGGACATTATCGAAAAGGGAGAGGGGAAAGGAATGGGAAGACAATGAAGTTGAAAGGGTGAAGATGAGGCAATAAATAGGGGTAGTTTGGACACCACTCTACTACAACTGAAGTGAGACGTTTATCCCCTGTTATTGTAACTTGAGTGGGATTCACTATTGTGTTTTATTACATAAATTAATGTTTGACTGTACTTAAGACAAAATGGTGAAGTTTGGGAGTGGGATCTGTGGAGAGCTTTTCGGGCTTCTACTCCTCAAAATATATTTTGTACCTTGATGATGGCTTCAATCTTGGCTTGGAGTATTATTTATTTATTTATTTATTTGACTTACAATATAAGAAGGAAATAACGTAAAAAAGATGAGGTCTCGGTATGGTGCATACCAAAAATCTTTTGAAGATTCTGTAAGAAATAATAAAAAAAAAATTGAGATTGAAAAATGGAGAAGATAATGAATAGTAGTATTGCAAAAAGATTTTTTGTTTCTTTTATAGTTCAATAGATATTTTTTCAAACCCCTTTTAAGTCTTTGAGAAAATGTTTTATACCCAAAAACTCAAGACAAGTGTCACTACACAACTTATCCAGATCGAACACTATCTAAGATAATAACTAGATAGTGGTTGCTAGTCTTTTTGGGAGATTATGCTCATACCTCATTAATGCTCTCATAGAGTTTGATTAGTAGTGTTTCGGCCTTATTAATGTTGAATTGGTGAAATTTCACTATTTGGGAGTAGATGAGGCTGAGAATGTCTCAATCATAAGGTTTAAAATGAGTCGGATTTTATTTGCAATCTGAGTGATCCAAATCCAATTTTCTGCGGATTTGGTTATTTCAAATATATCTGAATTAAAATATGGGTTGATGTCCCTTGACCTAAGACAGATACGGGTTGGATACAGATTCATCCTTATATCCGAATGATGTATTATTTTGTATATTGTATGTTATATTTTAATATTTTATAGTCTGTCATTCATCAACAAAAACAAATGAGTATTAGGTGTAGTGGTCAAAACTTCTTTTCAAAATGGGAGAAGTCTTGAGTTCAAATCAAATTTAAGCTACAGTTTTTAATAAATTACTTTGAAATGATTTGAAATTATCCAATCCGACTAACTCGAATCAATTAATTTGGTCGATTGGATCCGAATTTGGGTTAATGAAAGTATATAAAAAATTGGATATGGTTTGACCTAGTAAGATCCGAGTCGGATCCAGATCTGAATTTGGACCTGAATAAAAAAATATGGATATGGGTAGGCACATATTCGGCCTAAACTCTTAAGCCTTAACTCAATCACCCCCATTTTGATAAGCACTCGAAGATCTCACATTTAATGAAAAGATCTATGGTGAAGCGATCATCCTCACAAAAAACAACTCAATCTAAAACTTATAACTCCATCAAAAGTGGTTTACAAATTAGAGATAAAAAATTGACGATCTAAAATTCTAAACCACTTTTGATGAGTTTTGAAGTCTTAGATTGTGATGAGTTTTTGTGAGGATGATCTTTACCCCATAGAGATCATTAGCACAAAAAATCATAGAGATCATACTCACAAAAATTCAACCCATTTAACAGATGTAAGAGAAAGGCGTTGGCTTCATGTTGACTCCTTAACGTAGGCTGTCGAATGGGACCAAGTTTGTTGAGAAACAAACTTGATAAAGTAGGTGATTTAAGGGATACTTTATGTAGGAGATTTTTCGGATCTCCCACTCTTCGAAATTCGTACTGTTGATGATGCTCTAATCCTCAATATCTGTGTTTATTTCTTTTGTCTCCGGTTGTATTCTCCATTTGCACTTTAGTTTTTCAATTGTCTCCTCCGTTGATCTCGCTTGAAAAGAAACCAGTGTGGTACCAGTTAAAAGGCCTTTGAAGATCAAGTTAGAACTTGAGAAAAATGCAGAGCAATGAGAAGAAGTTTAGAAATAGAATGAGCTGTAGTGTATTCTAACTTACCTTGATTTGGGATAAGTTTCCCTATTTATAGAATTAGTTCAGTTATTTAGAGAATGTAACATCTTCCCATGATGTCTATCATTAATGACTCATGATATCATTATGGACTTAATAATCTACTTTCTCATCTCATAAGGATTTAAAACACAACTATCTAGACTTATAATGGCCTTGAAGCTCATTTCTCTTGGTTTTTGTAACTAACATGAGAAGTACCTTTTACTCTGTAATCGATTTAACTCAGTGGCCATTCAATTTCTCAGTCATGTTATGCACCTGAGGTTTGTTCTGCCAATATTTCCATTCATCCCTCTAATGCTACTCAGGTAATCCTAAGTTATAGTATTTGATTGAGAGCTTGACTCTCCTTGAGGGATTGATCCTTGTATTGTGTTAAGGGGTTGCTCCTTGAAGAGATCGAACTGACTTATGAAAAATTTATATGGGCTGGGCTCCTTGAGGAGGCTCAACCATCTTGTGATTGAGAGATCGAGGTCAAAAGGTTATAGTGGCAGACTCCAATAACTGGGTCGAACCTCTTTGAGGTTTGGATTTGGATGAGTGCAGGGATCAGCTCAATAGGGAGGTCCAAACCTCAACATAAACAATATTTTGTGTTGGAACATTTTGACAAAAGAACTTTAATTACTACACTAATTTTTTTTAATTATAATACACTAACTTTAAGAAATCTATGACCTTAGAGACATGAAAGATATATGATTTCATAATGTTTTCTTGGATTTTGTTTTTCATTTCTATTTGTGGAAATTGCATTTTGGGATTGGATACGACAAACACTCTGAGCTCCTTTGTTACCTCCTTAATCATAATTGAACTCATCCTCATCATCATTGTACCCATGTCATGTAAACGTTAAAGCTTGTCTCCTCTTCATACCCATAACGTTGAAGGATTATCTTACCTACTCAAACATATCTTGACATATTTCATCAATAGGAGACATACCCAATTGTTACGATTGTGATTTAGTATTAGATAGGTTTAAAATACCTCTATCTCATCCTTTGAAAGTGTGCTACAAGGTTGCTACAAGAACGTGCTGAAGAGGATCTGCTTCCATCAGATGATCCTACGTGATGGGTTTTTATAATAATAAAAAAATCTAATTAAAGTATCGACAAAAGTAGAAAAATATATTTAAAACAAGGTGATCTCGCTCCATATTAAAATAAGGGCCATGACATTACACCACTAATATAGTACGAGTATCCCTAAAGTTTAATATAAAGACTAGAGTCATCTTATTATAAAAATAAATTATTATTGGTAAAGTCGTGTGAAGTATTTGAAAAGATCGATCCCCATTATTTAGGTTCAAATCAATCAACTTCATGTTGACAATTCATGGCTTTGCTAGTCGGGTGGTAAGACAAAAATGCTACCCACCCTCAAACAAAAGAACAAAATTTGGATTCGATTATTATTCAACAGGTTAGTTCGATTAATTTAGAAATATTTCGTAAAAAAAAAAAAAAATTGATAAAATTTAGAAGATTATATAAATGATGTGTTGAAATTATTGAAGCGGTAAATACCCGAGAATGAACAAAATAAAAGTTTGACCGAGGCTTGTGTTCAACACAATGTCCTTAAGACAATTTTATTCCCGCAACTTGGTGCACACGGATCAATGAACAATTGTCTCCCAGGATACAACGACCACACGTGTAGAGGCAGCACTACAATCTACACGTCTAGCGAACCGAACGCTACTGTTTATACTCTCAAAGAATGCAAAAGGAAAACAGAATGCTTGCACGTTTAAACAGCAAAAAAGAAGAAGAGAAAATTTTTGAGTGAATAAAACTGAGGTCGAGATGACCTATTTATAGAAATTTAAAAGACAAGGTGTCTCTTAGGAAAAGGAATGTGCAAGTGTCTCTTAGAAAAGGACAGGTGCATGTGTGTCTCTTAAGAGACACCCAAAGAAATCAAGGGAGGTGTCCTTACTGGCCGAACAGGCACCCATGGTGTTCAGGGGTGTGTGCCCCTTCATAAGAAAATGGATTTTAAGCTCAGCCCAAGCCCAATATGAAATTAGCAAAAGGGCCCGTCGTGCGCACCCACTTGAAGCCAAATTAACGAAATTTGCACCCCCCCTGCGCGCGCATCGTGTGCCCGCATACGCATTAAGGATATTTTGGACCAATGGATCAAATCCTTCTTGAGCCCAAGGGCCCTTTGTGCGCGTGCGTGGGCTTATCCAAGTCTCTCTCTCATATACACTTAAATGATATAAGAAGTTCTATATAAGAACTAGACAATTTTCTTATTCCTATCCGATGTGGGACTAAAGAGTTTCTCTTATAAACTCAATAATCTTATAAACCACATACAACAAACCATGGCTAATAGGGGTTCTTTGGAGCTGATTTGTCATTCACTCATAATGGATTTTTGACAACTTAAAACATGAAACTATTCTCTTCAATGAGAAGAATAAGTTTCCAAGTGGTCCATCTTCAAAAAACTAATGAGACCCACTTGAATCGTTGCTCAAATATCCCTACTTGATCACAAAAATCTGGATAAAAAAAATGCAGATTTTTTTTTTTTCAACAATCCCCCACATGAATGAAAAATGGCGACAAATAAAATCGATAAAATAAAACAAAGAGAGTACAAATAGGAAAGAAACTACATCGGGGTAGGTGGCTTGTGGCTTTGAACCTTCCCTAGTAAAAAACTATAGGATTTACTAGCTAAACAGTGAACACCATGTTTTGAACTGTTCAAGCTTAAGTGTAAATCTAGACAATAGAATTCACATAGTTCCTTTCCTGACATAGTCGGTTCTTACGGTTGTGTTCATTTTGGCCTTGAACATTTTGGATTCATGAGTGCTATAGAGAATTTTAGCCTTTATAAATTCTCATGGAAGCGGCCCAACTTTACACTCACATAGGTAATTCCTATTAAGAGTACCCTGTTGTACCCCACTTGAAAATCAAGTTATAGGCATCATTAAAAGCAAAGCTTACCCTAAAAAACTGTTACAGGCAGCACCGTTACATCATAGGAGTGGATAAGAGGTTTTTCCTCTTCAGTGCTTCTGGCGAATCACACACAACTAGTTGTCCCATTGAACCAAGATCTTGGGATCTCCAGTCAACTAGGTTGGGTTTCCATTGTGATGATTCTTTTGTGTAGGCTTTAATCCCATTCCTCTCGATGTGCAGTATATTTGCTCTCTTGTTAAACCTTTGGTAAGCGGATCCGCGAGATTTTCCTTAGATTTTATATAATCAATTGAAATAACTCCATTTGAGAGTAACTTCTTAACAGTATTGTGTCTACGACGAATATGTCGAGATTTACCATTATAAATATTATTTTGTGCCCTAGCTATCGCTGCTTGATTATCACAATGTACACAGATGGCGGGCACGGGTTTTGGCCATAAAGGAATATCTTCTAAAAAATGTCGAAGCCACTCAGCTTCTTCTCCTGCTTTATCTAACGCTATAAATTCCTATTCCATGGTAGATCGGGCTATACACGTCTGCTTAGAAGATTTCCAAGAAACGGCTGCACTTCCAAGTGTAAAAATATATCCACTTGTGGATTTTAATTCTTCAGAATATGATATCCAATTCGCATCACAATATCCTTCAAGTACCGTCGGATATCTTGTATAGTGCAACCCATAGTCTAGAGTATATTTTAAGTATCTTAAAACTCTGACTAATGCCTT
Source organism: Akebia trifoliata (assembly GCF_017979445.1). NCBI lineage: Eukaryota > Viridiplantae > Streptophyta > Magnoliopsida > Ranunculales > Lardizabalaceae > Akebia > Akebia trifoliata. Next base: position 48,215,378 of record NC_141382.1, read on the forward strand.
CCAGTGATCTAATCCTGGATTACTTGTATATCTACTCAGTTTGCCAACTGAGTAAACAATATCTGGCCTTGTGCAGTTCATGAGATACATTAAACTGCCAATTATACGAGAATATTCTAATTGAGAGATACTCTCACCAGTATTTTTCTTCAAATGAAAATTAACTTCTATTGGTGTTTTAACTGGACTACAATCAAATTGATTAAATTTCTTAAGTATTTTCTCAATATAATGTGATTGAGATAATACAAGTCCTTCTGATGTTCTACTAATTTGTATCCCTAGTATAACATCAGCAACACCTAAGTCTTTCATTTCAAACTTATTAGTCAACATTTTCTTTGTTGATTTGATGATATTTTTGTTAGTTCCTAAAATTAACATATCATCAACATATAAGCAAACAATGACATAAGCATCTTCAATGCTTTTAACGTATACACATTTGTCACATTCATTTATTTTGAAACCATTTGACATCATTACACTGTCAAATTTTTCATGTCATTGTTTAGGTGCTTGTTTTAATCCATAAAGAGATTTAACAAGTCTGCACACTTTTCTTTCCTGTCCTTTGACAGTAAAACCTTCTGGTTGTTCCATATAAATTTCTTCATTTAATTCACCATTTAAAAATGCTGTTTTAACATCCATTTGATGCATTTCTAGCTTATGCAATGCTGCAATAGCTATCAACATGCGAATGGAAGTTATTCTTGTAACTGGTGAATAGGTGTCAAAATAATCCAAACCTTCTTTTTGTTTGAACCCTTTGGCAACAAGTCTTGCCTTATACTTGTCTATGGAACCATCGGGTTTCATCTTCTTTTTGAAGATCCATTTACAACCTATAGGTTTGCTGCCTGGTGGAAGATCCACCAATTCCCAAGTATGATTCTGCATAATTGAATCAATTCCGTTATTTACAGCCTCTGTCCAATAAGGTGCTTCAGGTGTAGACATAGCTTCCTTAAAGGTTTGAGGTTCATTTTCTAACAAAAAAGTTAGAAAATCAGGACCAAAAGACTTAGTCACTTTACGTCTCTTACTGCGTCTAGGTTCATCCTTATTTTTTATAGACTTTTGGTCTATATTTCCTTGTGAGCTAGTAATCGCAGTATCATAAGTTCTTTTATGAGAACTTATTCTTTGTATATTTTTACAAGGAAAAATATTCTCAAAAAATGAAGCATTCCTTGACTCAATAATCATATTTTCATGAACGTCAACAATGTCAGATTTGTGCACAAGGAATCGATATGCACTACTATTATGTGCATAACCAATGAATATACAATCAATGGTTTTTTGTCCTATTTTAACTTTTTTCGGACTAGGAACCATTACCTTAGCTAAACACCCCCACACTTTTAAATATTTATATGATGGTTTTCGACCTTTCCATAACTCATATGGAGTTTGGTCTGATTTCTTGTGAGGTATTTTGTTAAGAATATGATTTACTGAAAGTATTGCTTCCCCCCACAAATTCTAGGGTAAACTAGAACTTATTAACATAGCATTCATCATTTCTTTTAAGGTTCGATTTTTGCGTTCAGCAACACCATTAGATTGTGGTGAATAAGGAGCGGTAGTTTGGTGAATAATACCATGTTCTAAACATAACTCACCGATGGGTGCTTCATATTCACCTCCTCTATCACTTCTTACTACATTTATCTTTTGATTGAGTTAATTTTCTACTTCATCCTTGTAATATTTAAATATTTCTAAGGCTTCGTCTTTACTCCTTAGTAAATAAACATAACAATATCTTGTGCAATCATCGATAAAAGTAATGAAATACTTTTTTCCACCTCTTGTTTGCACAAATTTTAAATCACAGATATCACTATGAATTAATTCTAAAGGTTTTGAATTCCTTTCCACAGAATGAAAGAGTGTTTTGGTTAATTTGGCCTCCACACATGTTTCACATTTATGATTTTGATCAATATGAAATTTAGGCAATAAATCTAAATTCATTAACCTTCGCAAGGTATGAAAATTCACATGACCTAATCTATCATGCCACATATTGAAAGACTCAAGCATATAAACAGAAGAATTCTCTTTATTCATAATTGAATTTTTGGGTACAATTATCATTATATTTAATTTAAACAGACCATCGGTCAAATACCCCTTGCCCACGTACATCCCATTTTTAGTAAGTACAAACTTATCAGATTCAAATACTAATCTGAAACCCTTCTTACTTAGTAAAGATCCAGATACTAAATTTTTCTGGATGTCTGGTACGTGCAACACGTCATTTAATGTAAGACTCTTTCCCGAAGTAAATTTCAGCACTACTTTTCCTTGCCCTTCAATTCTTGAAGTTGAAGAGTTACCCATAAAGAGTTGTTCATCCTTTCTTGTTTTACTATATTCTGAAAATAAATTTTTGTCAGAACATATGTGTCGAGTAGCCCCTGTGTCTACCCACCATTCTTTAGTATTTCCGACTAAATTTACTTTAGAGACAACTGCTGAGAGGTTGATATCAGAAACAACAGCAACAAGATTCTTTACTTCGGACAACTGGGCTTGAACCAATTTATTCTTCAATGAATCCTGGTCCTTGCGTTTGCGACAGTCCTTGGCTCGATGTCCTGGTTTGTTGCAAACAAAACAGGTTCCCTTGAATTTCTTAAAGTCCTTACCTTTAGGACTCAGAGTAGAGATTTTCCTCTTTTTGTTGTGAGAGATCGACTTAGGCCGTTTAACTTCTATTACATTGGCCTTGGACTCGTAGTAGTTATACTTCATCCCTTTCTCACTTATTCTATTTTCTTCCTCAATCCTTAACCGCACTATCAAGTCCTCGATCTTCATCTCCTTACGTTTGTGCTTCAAATAATTTTTGAAGTCTCTCCAAGATGGCAGTAATTTTTCAATTACCGATGCCACTTGAAATGATTCACTAATTGACATGCCTTCTGCATGAATTTCATGCAGGATAATTTGAAGTTCTTGAACTTGATTGATAACTATTTTAGAATCCACCATTTTATAATCCAAGAATCTGCCGACTACAAATTTCTTTTGTCCGGCATCTTCTGTTTCATATTTCTTGTCTAAGGATTCCCACAGTTCTTTTGCAGTGACGATTGGACTATATACGTTATACAGTGTATTATCCAATCCATTGAGGATATAATTCCTGCATAGAAAATCAGAGTGTTTTCATGCTTCGATAGCAGCAACCGTTGTGTTATCTAATTCGTTTTCCTTCAGAACAGGTGCATCTTCTTGAAGGAATTTTGCTAAGTTTAATGTTGTTAAATAAAACAACATTTTCTGTTGCCAACGCTTAAAATCCGAGCCATTAAATTTCTCGGGTTTCTCTTGGTGATTCATTTTTTTCCTAATCTGTAAGAACAGAATAAAAAAAAATCCAACACACAAAATTGTCTTAAGATTGTTGAAATTATTGAAGCGGTAGATACCCGAGAATGAACAAAATAAAAGTTTGACCGAGGCTTGTGTTCAACACAATGTCCTTAAGACAATTTTATTCCCGCAACTTGGTGCACACGGATCAATGAACAATTGTCTCCCAGGATACAACGATCACACGTGTAGAGGCAGCACTACAATCTACACGTCTAGCGAACCGAACGCTACTGTTTATACTTTCAAAGAATGCAAAAGGAAAACAGAATGCTTGCACGTTTAAACAGCAAAGAAGAAGAAGAGAAAATTTTTGAGTGAATAAAACTGAGGTCGAGATGACCTATTTATAGAAATTTAAGAGACAAGGTGTCTCTTAGGAAAAGGAATGTGCAAGTGTCTCTTAGAAAAGAACAGGTGCATGTGTGTCTCTTAAGAGACACCCAAAAAATCAAGGGAGGTGTCCTTACTGGCCGAACAGGCACCCATGGTGTTCAGGGGTGTGCCCCTTAAAATTAAATGGACGGTGAGGGGTGTGTGCCCCTTCATAAGAAAATGGATTTTAAGCTCAGCCCAAGCCAAATTAACGAAATTTTCACCCCCCCTGCTCGCGTATCGTGTGCCCGCATACGCATTAAGGATATTTTGGACCAATGGATCAAATCCTTCTTGAGCCCATGGGCCCCTTGTGCGCGTGCGTGAGCTTATCCAAGTCTCTCTCTCATATACACTTAACTGATATAAGAAGTTCTATATAAGAACTAGACAATTTTCTTATTCCTATCCGATGTGGGACTAAAGAGTTCCTCTTATAAACTCAATAATCTTATAAACCACATACAACAAACTATGGCTAATAGGGGTTCTTTGGAGCTGATTTGTCATTCACTCATAATGGATTTTTGACAACTTAAAACATGAAATTATTCTCTTCAATGAGAAGAATAAGTTTCCAAATGGTCCATCTTCAAAAAACTAATGAGACCCACTTGAATCGTAGCTCAAATATCCCTACTTGATCACAAAAATCTGGATAAAAAAATTGCAGATTTTTTTTTTTCAACATGATGTTGTGCAATGTATTCAAAGTATGTGCATTTTTAATATACACTTCAAATTAAATCTAAATTTAAGAATATTTTATAATAATAATTTCTTTTTATTAATTAACACAAGGTATTGATCATAAGAGTTAAAATTTTAAATATGACCTTTTGAATGGTTCTTCTCAGTCATTTGAATAGTCCATGATTTGAGTTTCTACCTTTTTTTTTAGGGTGGGAGGAATTATGTAAAAAAGGTGAGGGGGCATTAAGATAGAAATTTTTTTGTGGGTATGAGAACATTAAGAAAGAAATGACGGGTATTAAGAAAGAAAGGTAAAGGTTAGGGGTATTAAAAAATGACCAGTACATGTGAGGGGTATTAAGAAATAATCAATTTATGGGGTGATACTACTTTAAAGAAGATATTTTTTAAAGTTGTCAATACATCATATCAAAACTGACGTTACAAGGGTTATTAAATTTTTATTTATTTATTAAGGTGGTCTCGTTATTGGATTAACCCTAATCACTTATTTAGTTGGTAATTTAATGATTTGCTCGATTTATCTCTGATAAAGCCACTCAACCTTTAAATCTCTGTATTTTATCGAATATAACAAAAATTGGGCGAATTTTGTGACTATGATGGTTGGAATGTTAGAGATTTTAAAGAAATTTGCATCCTTGAAAATTTATTTATTAATTTCTAAAAAATTAAAATTAATTTATGAGAAATTGATTTTTTTTCTCAAATCCTAACAGTCATCTTGATGGAGAGTCTCAACTCACCTTTGAGATACCCTTATTTTCAAAATGATGACATATCCTTTGACTTCGATCTTTCATGTTGGACTTAACATGAAATGTTTTCATCTTCAACTTTTGCCAATAGTCCTTGATTTTTTTCTCTAAAACCCATTGTCTTTAGCCTCAACGATAAAATATTAATCTTATTTCCTTCAACCATCAAATCTCATGAACGAGATAGGGTTTTAGTAACATTCAAGATGATTACTCTTAACATTCAATGGGTTTTCAAGAGTTTCAAGTGTTAAAAATTAAATTTCTCTTAAAGGATGAAGACAATGAATTTTGAGTGGTGAAAAAAAAAAAAAAAGTCTTGTTGAAGTGATCTCAAGATTGGACCTCATATTGTGCGTCTTGATGTAAAATTGGATAAGAATCATAAATACTTTTTCTTCGAAGAAAAATATAAAAAAATCTTGTTGAAGTGATCTCAAGATTGGACCTCATATTGTATGTCTTGACGTAAAATTGGATAAGAATCATAAATACTTTTTCTTCGAGAAAAAATATAAAAAGATTGGACCTCATATTGTGCGTCTTGACATGAAATTGGATAAGAATCATAAGTACTTTTTCTTCGAGGAAAAACATCTATAATTCCTCCCATTAATCTTCAACAAAAAAAAAAATATCTATGATTACCATATACTGTCATGTCAGGGGGTGCAATGTTAGGTCCGTTCCTGAGGTCACTTTAGCATTATTTAAAAAAAAAAACAAAATCAAGGACAGTTGTTAAGTCGAAGGTTTGGGTGTTAAGTCATTTTCTTTGTTTTAAAACACGACTATAGTCAATGTTATGTCACATCCTTATGGAAGCTTCCAAACATCATAAAATGTGGTTAATTTGAGTTATCAGATCACCAAAGGGGTTTTTCGTAATAAAAGTGCAAAAGCTAGGTCTGCGGGTAAATCTCTCAAAAAGTTGTTCTAAGTACGAAAGATTCATTGTGTTTCCACGAGAACCACAGTGAAGTTGGGAAATACAATTTTGACATAAACTGACACGTACCCCTTCTCAAGTCAGTCCACTTCTTTTAACAAAGAGCCGTGTCAAAAGCACTTAAAAGAGAGACAATCAAATCAACGCTTCCTCGAGATACTCAAGGAAAAAATCAATGTTTCAAGGGATACTGCCATGTCAGTTTGTGTATTTTAGTCTTTTTCTTTCCTGAGTCAGGGTAGTATTACTCTCTAAGTTAAAATGAATTTCTAGAAAAAGAACAGTTATGAAAAAATCCATTATTCTACCATTTGATTGGACCTCGGAAATTGTAGAGAGAGAGTTGGATTTTAATTCCTAGGGGAGGAGTGATTATGAGGTCAAATACGCCCAAAGTGAAAAATCGTTTTTTGGTGAAAAATAGATTTTCATGAAAATGTCAAATCATGAACTTATTTTAAAAAAAAATAGAATCGTGATGAATGCACGTGATTTTGGTACGTTGCTGATATGGCAAGGGTACAAAATCATAGATTTTTTTCATCGGAATACACAAGAAAAAGATGTGAGATTCATTTATGAGAATGGCATTGAGAGACCAGAAACCCTTATAGTAGTTTTTTTTATTTGACTAAAATTTGAAATCCAAGTAAAATGTGAAATCACGAATTTTCGGGAAAAATCATCATTCCATCCACTTCTCATGCTCAATTATTTGATTCCTCTACGTCATATTAATCTTTGATTTCGACGAATTTCCTATGGGGTTGACAAACTGGCTTTTCAAGAATTAAATTATAGGTGGAAACAATTGTCTTCGTCCGCCTACTTTTTTGTTTTTGAGTTAATGATCACTAAAGAAATTTATGTGAGCCACACATGAGTGAACAACTGAAGATGTGAATCACATGTTGGAAAACTACGAAAAACCTTGATTTATTATAGATAATTCTTTTCATTACGATTTTAGTTAATTGACCGAGAAATTTTGTTCTTTCCGCCCAACATTTGACTTGGCTTGATGGAAATGGTGTGCCTCCGAGAGAAGAAAGTAAAGATCGAGCTTCTTTAACAAAAATTATTTGGCCCTTAATAAAGATTGATTTGTATTTTTTTAATACCTTGTTCTCCCTATCATGATTGCATCTCATCCAATCCAATTATGATCATAAGGAATCTTCTAGCCGCAACCGCATGGTAAATATGAAATGAAAATCCTAATTTTCTTACAAATCAATTGAGATTTCCTAAGGATTAATTTTGTGGGAACCATTGAATTTTATTTTGGGTAAATTATGCTTTCACCCCCTGTGGTTCGACATAATTCAATATCCACGCCTTGGCATTTTGATAATTGCACTTACCTTTCCTTCAGCTTATCTAATGGGTTATCTATTCCACCTTTCTGTCTACTTGCTCAAACAATTAATTTTTTTTTTTTTTTTTCACTTTTTCTATAAACTATTTTATTACTTTTAAATTTTAATATGTTATTTTTTAGAATAATGCTATGATGACCTCAAGATTATACCTCACATCGCACACTCTGATGTGAAAAAAGTATGAAAATCATAGATGCTTTTCTTGAGATACGAGTGAAAAAAGAATTTATGATTCATATCCACTTTCACTTTCACGTCAAAATGTGCGATATGAAATACAATCTTCAGTTCACTCCATCACGATTCTATTATTTTTTATAAACAAAAATATTCATATAAAAGTATTGGGTTCATATTTAATAGTGAATGCTTTGATGTGCAATATTAAAAAATATATTTTATTACTTATTTTATTTAAAATAAAATAAAATAATAAAATAAAAAGGTAAAATAGTAAAATAACATTGAACTTTAACATTACATGTGAAAGGGGATGTAAGTGCAATTATTAAAATCTTAAGGGATCAACATAAAATTATACTGAACCTTAAAGTCAAATTATAATTTACCTTTTTTTTTCCATCCCGATTGATTCACATAAAAGTGAATTTTAACTCAAATTCTCATGATTTTTAAATCAAATACAAAATTTGTTTTGTTCTGTATTTTTTTTATTTTTTTATTTTTAAAAGCCCATCACATCCTAACATGAATCGTGGTACATTGAACCTGGTCCACCACGATAATAAGGACAACAATCATTGATACACAAATGACACAACTAGATCTAGGTGACATAAATGAATAAGTGGAATTGGAATCTTTTCTCTCTAGAAAAGCTGAGAATTCAATGGGACCCACCTAGATTTGATTTACATCTAAGCGTTATATATGGTCCATGTTCTACGCGATGGGCTGCGAATGCGTGTTTGAATAAATTTAATAAAGTTGTGGTTCTCATTTTGAAAAGATGATTAATTTTCAAATTTAATCAAAATCAACACTTCATAATCATATTACATAGAGAGAGATTTTCCCGACATATCTAATTATTGCATTTTTATTATAAAAAAAAAAAAAAAAACTTCCTTTGGAGTTCTAACAACTCCTAAAAATCCTTGCTTTATGAAGTTCGTTAACCACCAAACCTTATTTTATTAAGTTCGTTATTGAGCAAACCCTGGAATAACATCCAAGTCATAAATTTTTAATTTTTTTAGGTTAATTTATAACTTAACATACCTTGGAGTGGATTCTAACCACATCAATTTGTGGGGTCAAAAAACATGATCTGCGTACAAGATTATAATGGACAAAATTCTAAGAACTTTAAAAATGAATTTAAAAAAAATATTATTTAATTTTCACCGTTGAATTTTATTTTTAAATTTGGGAGTTTGATATCCATCCATTTTCAATATCTACTATCAAGTTCAAAAAAAAAAAAAAAAAAATTTAAAATTAAAATTTTCTATCGAAATTGAGTTTTTCCATGCAATATAGAAGGTTTTGTTGTTAGGAGTGCTAATTAGACTGTTAATGTGGGCCCAATGACCCTTAGTAAGACTTGAAACATTACTAAATTGATCATGGTAACGTGATTCATAAAGTAAGGTTTGTGTGGGTAACAAACTTGGTAAAGTAAGGGAATTTTTATTAATAAAATTGAAAACAGATAGGTCTGCACGGTAAATTTCTCTAAAGTATATGACCCAATTAACTTCATTAAGGGTATGTTTGATTGCACATGGAAAATAGAGTCGAAAATCAATTTCCATAGAAAATGACATTTTCAAGTGTTTGATTGCATAAGAAAATAGAAATTCATTTTCCACCTCAACCAAAAAGGCTACTAAAATATGGATTTCACTTTCCCACACTTTCCCACCCATATGGGTGGGAAAGTGAAATCCACCCAAATTTTCATCCCCAATTCTTCCACACTCATATCTTCTTCTTCCCTATCACCACCACCACCTTCACAATAACTTGTCGTCGTCACCATCTTCGTCACTGTCACCATCGTCGTTGTCGTCATCGTCATCACCATCTCCAACCACTTTTCTCTTCTCTCTCTCTCTCTCTTCTTTTCCATCTCTCATCTCTTCCACCGCCACCACCACCACGCTCTCCCCTCATCTTCCTCATTTACCTCCGCTGCCATCGTCTTCATCGCCACCACAACATCCTCCCCCCTCCCTCTTCCTCCTCATCTTCTTCTTCCTATTCCTCTTCTTCTTCCCCTCCTCTCATCTTTTTTCTCCTCCTCCTCCTCTCCTTCTTCTTCTTCTTTCCATATAATTTTTTCATGATTTTATCCAAGTATAATCAAACAATAAAATTTGATTTTTCAACCCTACCTATTTTCCACAACTATTTTTTCATGGATTTTAAATTCCATGGAAAGTCACTTTCCATACAATCAAACATACTTTCTTTTTTATTTTCTTCAAGTCAATCATCAAGACTGGTTTTCTCTATTCTCCTTTAATGGAATTGCCCTACTACATAGATGGAGAAGTAACTCAATGTGAGCCCAAACCTAGTTCTCCATCTATTGGAAATCAAACGTAAGGATAGTTTCATGGAGGGATGTCTCTAATATTGACCAAAATGTGATTGGGCATCTAATATTAAGTAACATATCGATTCTATGACACTAGTCTGAGTCATTTGGCGAAAAACATTAAAATCTTCCATCAAATTAGTACCAGAAATATAGTTCTAGCAAAAGATGGATCAAAGTAGTAATTTAAAAATTGTTAAACTTTACTTGAATGTCATCAAATTTAGGTGAGTCAAGTCAAGTAGACTCATATGTCAATATAATACTGAGAAAAGATTATTAAAACATGTAAATATTTTAAAAAGTAACCATAAGGATCTTCGTTTCGAACATATTATATGTTTGAAACTCATTTCGAAATAACAAGGTCACGATCAAGGTTAAAGAGATATGTAACTTATAATTTCTTTATCAAATAGACTAAATAACTAAGACCTCATTCATTGACATATACACTAGCAAGTCGAATAAAATTTGTTGCGTTGTGTTTTTTTTGTTAATAAATTGGCATCAAATGTCATATTTTTCTTAAAAATATTGAATTAAAGGCTTTTTTATCTCAAAAAATAAAAATGAATCACTTAAAGTCTATTTTTAAAATATTATCTTAAAAAAAATTTGAAACATTATTTCATTAAGTACTTAAAATATTTCTTTAAAATTTTGAGAAAATTATATTATTTACATAACAAGTAGTCCCTCACATATTTTGGTAAATATTTGATATACCCACATGTGTTTTAAAACAGATGACATGCCCCTTGGTCTTAATCTTCTCTAATAAATTAATGAAAAATTATCAAAAGACACGTGATTTTTCTTCCTAAAGCCCTCCATATTCAATCCTCTTGGATGGCAATCGTTTTTAATTATTCTATAGGTAAAGACAAAGATTAAAGGGTATATCACAATTTTAAAATATTGGGGTACAATAATATTTATTGAAACGTGAAACGCACGTCCAAATATTCAACATGAGTTTTACCATTGAGTTGCATGATATTCAATTGAACATATCGAATTTTATTTTTGTGGGAGACCTATTAGGCCAAATTTATTATTAATTTCAATGTAATAACTTTGGACCTAGATTGAGGATTTGAGATCCAATAAAGATTTGATTTGATTACCTATTCGAACGATTCTAGATCAACTATATCATGACCTACTAAGGATCTGATCTGACCATAAATTATTTAAATTATATTAGATGTGATGTTTTTACTTATATTATTTAAATTAACTAGGTTGGATCCTATCCCGATGTGAATGGATTGGATTTGTTTCTTATGGGATTAGTTCTTGATCCTATTCAATCTTTGTCGGACTGATTCCAGATTGATCACGATCCGATCCGATCCGATCCCTGATCCATGCAACACTGTTAATGTAATTATTATTAAAGTAATTAAATGTTAAAGTTAAAACTTGTGATCAATGATTCCATGTGTCAGATTCTTTCTTTGAGTACGAATGGTCCCATTGTTCTTTTGTCGCCACTTCTTTGTGGTCCTATCCCAATAAATTAGAAATCTACTAACGCCACACCAATTCTTATATAAATTACCAAAGAAATGCATACAGTTGGTGTGGCGTTACTAAAAATTAATACGGCGATTACAACTCTCATAATTAAGAGAGATACTATTGCTTCCATCAACTTTATTTAATGCCACACCAATTCCTACATAAATCACCAAAGTTGGTGTGGAAAAAAAAAAAAAGTGTACCTTGATGGACCTGTAGATCTGCGCTGCACGAGATACACGACTGCACCTTCCCATAAAAAAAAATCATAAGTGCAGATCTACAGTTTTCAAACTTTCCACGTCAGATAATCAATTGAATATGCCACGTGTAATAGTCAGATTATCATAAATCATATTGTTAATGTCCAACTACCTCATTTATCTTTCGCTGACAGTCCTCGCGTAACATGTGCCTTTAACCTGCCCTTGGTTTCTTTTACTTAGTATATTATTATTCAATCCAATTCTCTTCAATTTTTAATACATTGTACATGTTATTAAAACTCATCTTCAATAATTCTTATTATTTTGATTTTTATAATTGGTTTAAATATTTATAATACAATCTCTTTATTTTTTTTTAAGGAGAAAATTACTTTTCAAAACCCTCTACTTATAAATATGGTATAATCTCTAAAGAATTAAAAAAAATGTAGAATTACGAAAAAAGACTTTAGTAGTTCAAAATTATAAAAAGTGATACATTTTCAAAATATTTACACTATCCACTATCCATCTTCTTTAATATATGGGTAGCGATCAAAGGCTAACTTTTTGGCAAATTTTTTGATAAAACATTTGTCAAAACATGAGTTAGAAGTTTTGGAATGGGCTGATTTTTGGTGAGGATGATCTCTACGGTAAGGAGATCATCCTCACAAAAAGTCAGCCCATTCCAAAACTTCTAACCCATGTTTACAAGTTGAAAAATCGTGGACCGTCCATTTCTTGTAAACTATTTTTGATGGGGTTAGAAGTTTTGGAATGGGCTGATTTTTGGTGATGATGATCTCCTCACCATAGAGATCATCCTCATAAAAAATTAACCCATTCCAAAACTTCTAACTCATATATTTGAAAAATGTTTTGCCAAAAAGCTAGCCATTGAACGGGACCCTTAATATATATATATATATATATATATATATATATATAGAGGGTCAGGTTCAAGGGCCATATGAGAAAACATATGTAAAAACTTTCGTTTTTAAAAAAATTTTAAAATATAGGTTAGAAATTTTGGATTGAGCTGATTTTTTGTGAGGATGATCTCTATGATGAGAAGATCATCAAAAAAAAAAAATCAGCCCAATCTGAAACTTCTAACCCCATTAAAAGTGATTTAGAATGTGGACCGTCGATTTTTTACCAATTTTTATCACTAATTTGTAAATCACTTTTGACGGATTTAGAAGTTTCTGATTGAGCTGATTTTTTGTGAGGATGATCTTTTCATCATAGTGACCATCCTTGCAAAAAATCAACTCAATCCAAAACCTCTAACTCTTATTTTGAAAAACGAAAGCTTTTTCATATGTTTTCTCATATGACCCTTGAACCGCCCTCATATATATATATATATATGGGTCCCGTTCGGCACCCTAAGTTTTACCACACACTTTAACAAACGCGTTTTGTCTTACATGGGTTAGAAGTTTCGGAATGAGCTGATTTTTGGTGAGGATGATCTCTATGGTGAGGAGATCATCCTCACCAAAAATCAGCTCATTCCAAAACTTCTAACCCCATCGAAATTGATTTACAAAAAATGGACGGTCCACGATTTTTCAACGTGTAAACATGGGGCTAAACATTTCGGAATGGGCTGATTTTTGGGGAGGATGATCTTCTAATCATAGAGATCATCTTCACCAAAAATCAGCTCATTCCAAAACTTCTAACCCATGTAGGACAAAAAACGTTTGTTAAAGTGTGTGGTAAAACTTAGGGTGCTGAACATTTCCCTATATATATATATATAGGGTCCCGTTCGGCACCCTAAGTTTTACCACACACTTTAACAAACGCGTTTTGTCTTACATGGGTTAGAAGTTTCGGAATGAGCTGATTTTTGGTGAGGATGATCTCTACACCATAGAGATCATCCTCATCAAAAATCAGCTCATTCCGAAACTTCTAACCCCATCAAAATTGATTTACAAAAAATGGACGGTCCATGATTTTTCAACGTGTAAACATGGGGCTAAACATTGCGGAATGGGCTGATTTTTGGGGAGGATGATCTTCTAATCATAGAGATCATCCTCACCAAAAATCAGCTCATTCCAAAACTTCTAACCCATGTAGGACAAAAAACGTTTGTTAAAGTGTGTGGTAAAACTTAAGGTGCTGAACATTTCCCATATATATATATATATATATATATATATGGGTCCCTTTCAGCAACAAACATTTTGACAAACATTTTGGCAAAACATTTTTCAAAACATGGGTTATAGGTTTTGGAATGGGCTGATTTTTGGTGAGGATGATCTCTACGGTGAGGAGATCATCCTCATCAAAAATCAGCTCATTCCAAAACTTCTAGCCCATGTTTACAAGTTGAAAAATTGTGGACCGTCCATTTTTTGTATATCATTTTTTATGAGTTAGAAGTTTTGGAATGGGCTGATTTTTGGTGATGATGATCTCCTCCCCGTAGAGATCATCCTCACCAAAAATCAGCCCATTCCAAAACCTGCAACCCATATTTTGAAAAATGTTTTGCCAAAATGTTTGTCAAAATGTTTGTTGCTGAACATTTCCCTATATATATATATATATATATATGGGTCCCTATCCGTGGCCAACAGTTTGGCAAACATTTTGGCAAAACATGGGTTAGAGGTCTTGGAATGGGCTGATTTTTGGTGAGGATGATCTCTACGGTGAGGAGATCATCCTCACCAAAAATCAGCTCATTCCAAAACTTCTAGCCCCATTTTACAAGTTGAAAAATCGTGAACTGTCCATTTTTTGTAAACCATTTTTGATGAGGTTAGAAGTTTTGGAATAGGCTGATTTTTGGTGATGATGATCTCCTCACCATAGAGATAATCCTCACCAAAAATCAGCCCATTCCAAGACCTCTAACCCATGTTTTGAAAAATGTGTTTGCCAAAATGTTTGCCAAACTGTTGGCCATTGAACGCTACTATATATATATATATATATATATATATATATATATATATATATATATATATATATATATATATATATATATGGGTCCCTTTCAGCAACAAACATTTTGACAAACATTTTTCAAAACATGGGTTAGAGGTTTTGGAATGGGCTGATTTTTAGTGAGGATGATCTCTACGGTGAGGAGATCATCCTCATCAAAAATCAGCCCATTCCAAAACTTCTAGCCCCACGTTTACAAGTTGAAAAATCGTGGACCGTCCATTTTTTGTAAACAATTTTTGATGGGTTAGAAGTTTTGGAATGGGCTGATTTTTGGTGATGATGATCTCCTCATAGTAGAGATCATCCTCACCAAAAATCAGTCCATTCCAAAACCTCTAACCCATATTTTGAAAAATGTTTTGCCAAAATGTTTGTCAAAATGTTTGTTGCTGAACATTTCCCTATATATATATATATATATATATATATATATATATATATATAGGGGCGTTCAATGGCCAATTTTTTGGCAAACTTTTTGGCAAAACATTTTTCAAAACATGAGTTAGAGGTTTTGGAATGGGCTAATTTTTGGTGAGGATGATCTCTACGGTGAGGAGATCATCCTCACCAAAAATCAGCCCATTCCAAAACTTCTAACCCATGTTTACAAGTTGAAAAATCGTGGACCGTCCATTTTTTGTAAACTGTTTTTGATGGGGTTAGAAGTTTTGGAATGGGCTGATTTTTAGTGATGATGATCTCCTCACCATAGAGATCATCCTCACCAAAAATCAACCCATTCCAAAACCTCTAACTCAAGTTTTGAAAAATGTTTTGCCAAAAAGTTTGCTAAAAAGTTTGCCCTTGAACGCTACCCTATATATATATATATGGGAAATGTTCACCACCCTAAGTTTTACCACACACTTTAACAAACGTTTTTTGTCCTACATGGGTTAGAAGTTTTGGAATGAGCTGATTTTTGGTGAGGATGATCTCTATGATTAGAAGATCATCCTCCCCAAAAATCAGCCCATTCCGAAATGTTTAGCCCCATGTTTACATGTTGAAAAATCGTGGACCGTCCATTTTTTGTAAATCAATTTTGATGGGGTTCGAAATTTTGGAATGAGCTGATTTTTGGTGAGGATGATTTCCTCACCATAGAGATCATCCTCACCAAAAATCAGCTCATTCCGAAACTTCTAACCCATGCAATACAAAACGCGTTTGTTAAAGTGTGTGGTAAAACTAAGGGTGCCGAACGGGACCCTATATATATATATATATATATATATATATATATATATATATATATATTCTAGTAAGACTGGATCCATGACTGCAGCAACCAAATCATGATCAGAAGCCATAGGGATCTAAATCATAAAATTTTGAGAATTTTTAAGAAAAATAAAATGGGAATTTTAGTAAATAAATTCTCAAGATTGGAATCTTTAGCAAATGTCCTCGTTTTCAACGTGATAGAGCAAATGTTTTGCTACAGTAACCCAAGGTTTTTGATCGAAATACCCTTGACCCATCACATCACAAACTATTAACTCTTTCTCTAAAATTTTAAATATATATATATGAGAAATGTTCGGCACCCAACCATTTACCCAACAATTTGCTCAATATGTTTTGTCCTACATGGGTTAGACGTTTTGGAATGGGTTGATTTTTGGTGAGGATAATCTTCTAACCGCGTGTTTACAAGTTGAAAAATCGTGGACTGTTTATTTTTGTAAACCATTTGTGATGGGGTTAGAAGTTTTGGAATGAGCTGATTTTTTGTGAGGATGATCTCTTCATCATAGAGATCATCATCACCAAAAATCAGCCTATTCTAAAATTTATAACCCATGTAGGACAAAACACGTTGGGCAAATTGTTGGGTGTCGAACGGGACCCTATATACATATAGTTGTAAGTCGTCTTGTACGATTTGGACCAAATCAATTAAATAAAAATATATAGTTGTACGTAGTCTTCTACGATTTGGACCAAACCATAGCATGAAGTAGGAGATCACGTTGTCTTCTTTTCCCTCCCTTCATCTTCTTCACTTCATTTGTGATTCAAGTCAAAACCTCACCTCTCAACTCTGTTGGATGGCCGATAGAACCCTCAACTATGTCCATTTAGTAAATCTTGTGATAAAATTGCAGAGCAAAGATAACACAATCGCACAAAACATAAGGATTTATGTGGTTCGACAGTATGCCTACGTTCATGGAACATAATCAATATAATTACTATTTTCTCTATTAAGTTTTACAATTTGAAAGATCTCTATTTATATAATCAAGAGTTACCAAATAAGTAAAACTTCCCAAAATAGAAAACCTAAGAAAATCTTATAGGATTGTCATTTTCATACTCTTTTAAAATTTTGGAACAGGACCCCCACAACTTTGCGTAGTGCAATAGAATTCAAAACATTTACACAACAAACCTTTGTCTTCTTTGAAGGAACACATTTGTCAAAACCTTCACTTGGAAAACCCTCAAAATTCTTTTGCACTATATTCTTTTGAGTTTCCCTAATCTTAGTCAACTTTAGCGGCATGTTCAACTTCAAATCCCATTTTGATAAGCTTAGAAATTTTGGAAGACTCAACATCTGAAATTTTTGATTAGGTTGGAAAAAGGACACATTGAATACATGAAACTCGAAACACAAAAATAACAAAAATCATTATTTTTGCCTAAAGTTTGAAGCACAAGAGGTGTATGCAAGACGTATGTCAAGCACACAAAAATTCATTAATTAAAGACTAACTTGAGAATCTAATGGACTGAAAATTGGTACAATCTCCATCCATAATCATTAGTGAAATCCAATTGAGTTTCCTTTTCTACTCATTGTGTTTTGATCTATATTGTTCTTTTGTTCAAGAATTTTCCTATTTGAAGACGATGCGACTGAATAGGGTTAGAGTAGAAGATGACTCACGACTTTTTTTTTTCTTTTTAAATTTGTAAGTAGAGAAGGGATGGAGAGATAGAGGGTATGTAATTCGTCCATGCAATGGGGTCAAGGGTATTTTGATAAAAACCTTTATTTGATTGTAGGAAACTGATTGAAATACATTGTTTATGATATAAATCTCGAGACAACGAGAGTAGGATCCAGTGTTATGTTCTATTATATAGATGTAGGGACATGTATCTTCTTTGGGGTTAAAACGGTAAATAGTGAAGGATAGTACAATTTGAGGGACATTATCGAAAAGGGAGAGGGGAAGGAGTGAGAAGACAATAAAGTTGAAAGGGTGAAGAGGAGGCAATAAGTAGAGGTAGTTTGGACACTACTCTACTACAGCTGAACGTTGATCCCTCATTGTTATAACTTAAGTGGAATTCACTATTGTGTTTTATTACGTAAATGTTTGACTATACATAAGACAAAAAGGAGAAGTTTGGGAGTGGGATTTGTGGAGAGCTTTTCGGACTTCCACTTCTCAAAATGTATTTTGTACCTTGATGATGGCCAATATTCTACGGATTGCCAATTTTCTATGAATTGTAAGTAATATTTTTTAATGAAAAATCAAACAAATAATAAACATAAAATTTCACACAATAATCACTAATCTATCCATAAAAAATCATTAGTTTATCCATAAAAAAATAGTAATCTATGTCCTAACTCCTAAAATAATTCATAATAATTATTATTTACATATATATATATTGCATAGGGGTTCAGTTCTCAATTTGGTTCGGTTCTATACAAGTTTAATTTGAGAACCAAATCAAATTGATCAGTTCTTCATTTTCGTAATTCAGAACCGAATCACAACTTGTTCCGAACCGAATCACAACTTGTTCCAAATCAAAGCTATCAGTTTGATTCAGTATTCAGTTTGAACCGGACCAAGTTACACCCCTAATAATTAAAGATGTCAATGAGTATCCAATTATCAAAACAAAAACTTAAAAATAAGACTTTGGACCCCTTTAGTTTGGAATCGACCAGAATCAAGTCTCTTAGAATTGAACCAATTGAAAACATAAACCAACATAAATCATTAGAAACCAAGAATTGATACAATTTACAGAGAGTTTTTTAATGATTTCTCGAACCATTTATTGAGAATTTTTTTGATAGTTTTGGTTTGGGTTCCATTAATTTGAGAACTATACAAGCTATGGTAAAGAAGACTAGTAAAATTGTCTGTCTTAACCCCGTTGATCTTTAAAAATATATATATATATATATATATATATATATATATATAAAATTTAGTGGCTCCGGTTTTTTTAAGGGAAAGAACCGGAACCGACCCATTTTTATACATTCAGAATTAGCAAAATCCTACATCGAGATAAGTATCTGGATGATAGGAGGCCACAACAGCTGGAACTCGGAAGCGGCACGAAAGAACATACTCAAACAGGCTAATACCAAACGTTACCTCTCTTTGTTTGACTTATATTCGCTGCCGTGTACGCTACTTTACAGCAATAGATGTTCCATTAGCCATCTCTATTTATCAGTCAAAATTACAGAAACAAAGAAAAGTATTAAAAAAAGACTACACATTAGAAAAGCTAAGAAAAGTTGGTCACGAAATTAATTGAAAAACGTCAAAACATCCCATCCATTCAAACTTCTGAAAATAATTGTACAAATCCCAAGAACCATCGAACGGTCTAGAAATAAGGAGTATACCTACTTCACATCCTTAATATGTTCTCTAGGGATATATTTATTTAAGGATTCCTTAAGTGTTCTACGCTTCATTCTTCTGTACTTGTATGTCTCTTTGCTCTGCTTGTTAGTTCTCTTCATCTTCAACTTCAACTTCAACTCTTTTTTTTTTTCCCCACAAATTAAATTTGAGAAAAGATTCGCTGTTTGTTCTTGCAGATTAGATACGATGATGATAGTTAAAGTGCAAGAATCGACTATAGTTCGACCTTCAGAAGAGACTCCTAAGAAGACTTTGTGGACATCAAACATCGATCAGATATTTAGAGTACATATCCCGAGTATTTATTTCTTCAGATCCGACGGTTCTTCGAGTTTCTTTGATGTTAGTGTTTTAAAAGAGGCATTAAGCAAGGCCTTGGTACCGTTCTATCCGGTTGCCGGTAGATTGAAGAGAGACAAAGATGGTAGGCTTGAGATAGAGTGCAACGGTGAAGGTGTACTCTTTGTTGAGGCTCATACTGACTCGTATCTCGATGATCTTGGTGATTTCACTCCAACTCGGGAACTCAGTAACCTCATCCCTAAACTTGAGAAAAATAAGGATATCTTTTCATCTCCTCTACTTCTGCTTCAGGTGACTTTTTTTTTTTTTTTTTTCTTTCTCTCATACATCCTTTGATTCTTAACTTTTTAAGATTTGGATCCTTTGACCATTTACTTTGGAGCATGTTTTGGTGTTTTATGGAAGTTGTTGAAGAGATCAAAGTTGTTGAAATGGACGGTTGAGATGTTAGGGAGAAAACCTAAAATAATTACTTTGATCTCTAGAAAATATGTTTTTCTCCTCTTATCTCTATCGTTTGGTTTAATGATTTAAGTCTCAACTGTAGTTATTGAGTCTAGAAAAAGTCCTTTTTCTCGGGACATGAGTAGTGTATATATTCGAGGAAAATCAATGGTTCTCCGCAGCGAGTTACTGTAGCAATACTCCTGCCCTGCCAAATTGATGGTCCCCCACAACACCGAAACTTTCAACAGTTTTTCTCCAAAGAAGATGGTTTTTCTGTGTATACGCATCGTATAGTATGGTAGTACCTTTCTTCAAAAGAGGTTTTTTTTTTTATTACTATTTTTAGATACAGAGCCATAGGAAACTTTATGTTTTTTCCTCGAAATGTGACACGTCAGCACAGTGCTGGGGACAATATATTGTAGAAAGTCACTTTTGCATTTCTCTTTTTTTTTTTTTCAAAATATCCATAAAAAAAACTTAAATTACTAAAAAATATAGTAAAAATCAAAATTTCACCAACATTAAAGATATGTTGACTTTGGGTCAAAACGTAAAAAATCTAATCTTGCATTTTATTGGGTAAATCTCAATATCTCATGTTACAAATTTTATTAATTTAAAAATTTATAATCTTGTACTTTAGCGTCTACTAATGCACTAAAAATATATAATTAAAATAAAAATAAAAATCTATATATAAAAAAAAAATTAGAAGTTGTTTACAAACAGTTAATTTGAGTTGTCATTTCCAACAATTTGACATAAAATAATATTAGTGAATTTTATCATGACGGAGGAGTAGATGTGATGGATTTGAAAACCATGATTAAGATTTAAGAGTGATCATGTACACACATTAATAATTAATTATGTAAAGGAAAATAGTGAAATAATAATCGTTTAGGTTTAGTTGACCCAAGATTTTTGAAATAAAATATTGATGATGGTAATTTAATTACATTAAATAACTTGTTTTATTTTTTTTATAAGGTTTATATTATTAAGTGAGAGTGCATGATTTAATAATAATAGTGATTATTATACTATATACAGCTATAAGATCAAATATTAAATGTTATCATATAAATAATATCTCTATAATATAATTAAGGTCAAGTTGCCTTGGTCTATATTCTAATATTAATTTTTTTTAATATATAATTTGTATGTTTGACTGGGTCAAGTTCCCAGAATCCAACAAGATGTAAAATTGGATCCTCAAACCGAATCCGAATCCAATTTTCAGTAGGAAAATCCAGCCCAAGACATCGGTGGGCGAGACCTATGATTTTTGGTATGGTTTGTCGATGGATCCGATTCAGATTGTATCGGGTCAATCAGGGATCAGTTCGTCGAAAAACAGATAGGATCGAAGTGAGGAGTCGAAGTGATAATTATTTGATTGGGTTCTCTCTTATACCGATCTCAATATTTTGATCCAAATCCGATTTGATGTCCCTAATCTCAGTTATACTTGCAGGTAACTTACTTCAAATTTGTGGTGGTGTTTCTCTTGGTGTGGGAGCACAACACACCCTTGTCGATGGAGTCTCTGGGACACACTTCATGGGCCCGAGTTGCACGAGGACTCGATGTTAAGATACCTCCATTCCTCGATCGTACATTGTTACGTGCTCGAAACCCACCCAACCCGACATTCCCCCATGATGGATTTGAAACCATGATTAAGATTTAAGAGTGATCATGTACACACATTAATAATTAATTATGTAAAGGAAAATAGTGAAATAATAATCGTTTAGGTTTAGTTGACCCAAGATTTTTGAAATAAAATATTGATGATGGTAATTTAATTACATTAAATAACTTGTTTTATTTTTTTTATAAGGTTTATATTATTAAGTGAGAGTGCATGATTTAATAATAATAGTGATTATTATACTATATACAGCTATAAGATCAAATATTAAATGTTATCATATAAATAATATCTCTATAATATAATTAAGGTCAAGTTGCCTTGGTCTATATTCTAATATTAATTTTTTTTAATATATAATTTGTATGTTTGACTGGGTCAAGTTCCCAGAATCCAACAAGATGTAAAATTGGATCCTCAAACCGAATCCGAATCCAATTTTCAGTAGGAAAATCCAGCCCAAGACATCGGTGGGCGAGACCTATGATTTTTGGTATGGTTGTCGATGGATCCGATTCAGATTGTATCGGGTCAATCAGGGATCAGTTCGTCGAAAAACAGATAGGATCGAAGTGATAATTATTTGATTGGGTTCTTCTTATACCGATCTCAATATTTTGATCCAAATCCGATTTGATGTCCCTAATCTCAGCTTATACTTGCAGGTAACTTACTTCAAATGTGGTGGTGTTTCTCTTGGTGTGGGAGCACAACACACACTTGTCGATGGAGTCTCTGGGACACACTTCATCAATTCATGGGCCCGAGTTGCACGAGGACTCGATGTTAAGATACCTCCATTCCTCGATCGTACATTGTTACGTGCTCGAAACCCACCCAACCCGACATTCCCCCACATCGAACATCAACCGCCACCATACATGAAATCATCACCTAAAATACATGAATCCGAAACAAGTCCAAACAACACCGCCATTTGTTCTTTCAAGATCTCTCGGGACTTCATCGCTCGTCTTAAAGAAAAATGTAAAGAAGGAACCGAGCCAGCTACCTTTAGCTCCTACGTAGTATTAGCGGGACATGTATGGCGTTGTGTGTGCAAAGCACGTGGCCTCGAGGATGATCAAGAGTCATCTGTATCTATTGTTGTTGATGGCCGTTCACGTCTGAATCCACCACTCCCAACTGCATACATGGGCAATGCACTTTTCCATGTGACACCTAGAGCTACCTCAGGTGACCTCTTAACGAAGCAATTATCTTACGCTGTTCGGAAGGTAAATGACACATTGGGTCGAGCAGATGACGAGTATCTTAGATCGGCTATAGATTACTTGGAGCTACAACCGGATCTATCGGTACTTGTTCGGGGTCCTCACACATTTAGGTGCCCGAATTTGGGGTTCACTAGTTGGAATCGGATGCCTATACATGATGCGGATTTTGGATGGGGGAGGCCGGTATACATGGGGCCCGGAGCAATTCTTTTTGAGGGTCTTGCATATGTGCTTCCTAGTCCCGCAAACGATGGGAACCTGTCTTTAGCGATCTCGCTGCAGCCGCATCACATGGAACGCTTCAAAGAAATTCTCTATGATTTGTGAGGGAGGAGATGATTCAACTTGATTTGTGTTGGGCAAATAAGGTCTATTACCATTCTTTAATTTTCTGGTTTGGATTTTGTTTAATTAAGAATCTCTGTTATGTGATATGTAACTTCTTGATCTGAAATGGTACAAGATTAGATCGGTGATTTTCCTATTGTGACATTTTATCTAACAGTTAGACACAGATTTAGGTCTTGCATTAATAGACTTGCCATTGGGAAATTCAAAGTTTGAGTTTCTTTTGAAAAAAATCCAAATTTGACGGACCAAGAAGTCGAATTGTCGTCGAATTTTTCGTTGTCAATTTTTTTTTCGACGGGCCAAATCTGTCAAATTAATGAAGGATGAGAGAAATTCGACAGTTCTAAGTCGTTAAATCTGGGAATATCAAGAATTTCAATGGTCCTAAGTCGTCAAAATTCGATTTCTAATATTCGTGGGTCTTGACTTGTCAATTTTTCCCGTAGAAATTTTCAATTTTCACGTAGTGGTTTTCAATTATACTCCTGAAAAATTTATCAATAGTAACAAAGCTTGGACCTTTAAGACTTGTGATTAATTTAATGAATTATATCTGTTCATTCAATTATGTTCAAAATCAAGTCTTTTGTTATTGAAAGTGAGTTTATATCTATGTTGACTATTTTCAAGAATATTCTTTTAAGATCGTAAATAATTTTTTTCAAATGTATCCATTCGACGTTGTTTTCATTTCAACATCTTCATCTCACAATTTTTAACATGAAGACAATATGTTATAAAATCAATATGAGATGGGTATCATTAAAAAGTGTATGTTACCAAGGGCCTTTGTGGCACAAATCCCATTTGGTTTGGATGAAAAATAACTAAACCACTTCTATCAGAATTGTATTTTCCACCAAACCCTATTTTCAGGTCAATGTCATCCATGTATCCATCATGGGAGGAAAAGTTTTGATTTTTGTGAAAATTATTTAATAGAAAGGAAGGATTCCTTTCTAAATACCCCTATTTTTTTTATAAAGTTAGTGGTCCATTTTGGGAAACTTTCTTCTCTATTATCGTCCTCTAGTCCCTTGGAGAGAGATGATTCTAATTATCGAGACAAGTCAAATATAAGAAATGTTGAAACGACCCCACACTTCACTGTTTTCCACTGTGTTGATGTGAAGGTATCATAAATACTTTTCGCTCTATGATCTATTCACACATCCACATCACCACAGCAAATTCCACAATGACTCCGTCATTTCAAACATGTGAGACATCCATTTATTTCGATCATCGAGATCAAATATTATAAAGAGTGTTGATTATGTAAGTCAAATCAACAAGGTAACTCACTAACACGACAGGTGCAAGAATCGTAGATTTTTTCTTTTTAAATATACAACTGCACATATTTTATGAGGATGTGCAATTGTATATTTAAAAAAAAAAAAAAAAAAAACATATGATTCTTGCTGGATACATGTCAGTTGAATTTTTGAATTATCCTATTAAGTTGAGTTACAAAATCATTATACTACTATAAAAATTAATGATTTTTGAATTTGAATTTTCTTTTTTTTTTCACTCGATCTGTACTCGATTGACTTAACAAGGGCATAGAATCATAAATCCTTTTTCTTGTGTATTTCGAAGAAAATAATCTATGATTCCTCTTACCACGTCAACTGAGTACAAATCGAATAAAAAAATCACAATTTTATTATATATTATTGATGGACCTATTATTATTATTATTAATTAGGTTGTCAAGGTACCGCGCGGAATAACAGGTGCATTTTGAAATACTTCCCTAACTTGTGGTCTATTATAATTTTCCCATCTCATCATCTGACATGTGAATTCAGGAATAAAGATGTGGACAAAGTGTACTCGTCATTTATATATAGGTGAATATTTAATTGAAAATGGAACATATTTGGGGCCACTTGTCATTATTTTTAATAATAACTTGTGAACATGGCCCCCAAGACCCCTCTTCCTATCAATAATTGAGATGCTATTAAAACACCAACTTTTGCTTGTAGCACATCAATCTACATAGACAAATGTTTAGAGTCTAAAAGAATGCTTGTATTGTAAATAAAAGTCTGGGTGCAAATAAAAGAGTAATTTTTACATACCCTTCCATGTATTGATAATATTTGAGATATCCCTCTAAGTTTTCATATTGATGGCATGTCCAACTAATGCCTTAATCTAACAGGGGTCGTTTCAAAGTGGTAAATCGCAAAATGCTAATCGAGGAAATCCACAAACTAGGGAATATAGATCCAAACAATTACGCGATTTTGAAAAAATAAAAAGTGAAAAAAATCAAAATAAGACAAACTAATAAGAAGATTTGATTATCAATCGTGTTTCAACTGAGTACAAATCGAATAAAAAAATCACAATTTTATTATATATTATTGATGGACCTATTATTATTATTATTAATTAGGTTGTCAAGGTACCGCGCGGAATAACAGGTGCATTTTGAAATACTTCCCTAACTTGTGGTCTATTATAATTTTCCCATCTCATCATCTGACATGTGAATTCAGGAATAAAGATGTGGACAAAGTGTACTCGTCATTTATATATAGGTGAATATTTAATTGAAAATGGAACATATTTGGGGCCACTTGTCATTATTTTAATAATAACTTGTGAACATGGCCCCAAGACCCCTCTTCCTATCAATAATTGAGATGCTATTAAAACACCAACTTTTGCTTGTAGCACATCAATCTACATAGACAAATGTTTAGAGTCTAAAAGAATGCTTGTATTGTAAATAAAAGTCTGGGTGCAAATAAAAGAGTAATTTTTTACATACCCTTCCATGTATTGATAATATTTGAGATATCCCTCTAAGTTTTCATATTGATGGCATGTCCAACTAATGCCTTAATCTAACAGGGGTCGTTTCAAAGTGGTAAATCGCAAAATGCTAATCGAGGAAATCCACAAACTAGGGAATATAGATCCAAACAATTACGCGATTTTGAAAAAATAAAAAGTGAAAAAAATCAAAATAAGACAAACTAATAAGAAGATTTGATTATCAATCGTGTTGGAGTGACCTTAACTGGAACCTCTTATCATACTTCTTGACGTGAAAGTGTATTGAAACCATAGATACGTTTCATCGAGATACGAGAGAACATATACGGTTCACATATGCTTTAACTTCAAGAAGTGCGATATGGAGTTTTAGCCTAAGGTCACTTCAGCATTATTGATGATTGCTTCATAATTTAAAATTTCAAGAAATTGAAATAACTCAAAGGAGAGATTTATTGATGATTGCTTCATAATTTAAAATTACAAGTTTCTTTTGAATGATGAAGCCCTTGTTTTAAGTTAATTATTGTAATAGTTTTCAAAATATTTATAAGATATTAAATGAATGACCAAATATTGTCCATTTATATATTTTCTTTAATAAATAAAAAATAATGCTAAACTGACATCTTATCACACTGCACCGATCACACTCCAGAAAATAGATGATTCTTTATAAACACAGTGTTGAAGGCAATGTTGTAAGGTGTCAGTATAGTACAACTCTTTGCAAAAACCGCATTTGAAACAATAAATTTTGTGGCATTCACATAGAAGTGCTTCGACCTTAAAGACACCAAATACCCAAACAAGGCCTAAACCTTTACTTACCATGGATTTGGAGTTATTTGAACTTCATTTAGCGGCAATACATAGAATCAAAACTAGAGTTATGGAGTGTTAATTTACTTAAAGTCCAAATAACCATTTGACATGTGGCATAAATGCCATCAATAGTAAGAGAGAAAATTTCTCTCCTCACCTTGTGCTATTAAAAACATGATCCAATGTAATGAGATTGTAGAGGACGAAATTCTACAAATTAAAACATAATTTTTTTAAAAAATTTGTTATTAATTGTTCACAATTGAATTTTGATTTTAAGTTCGTGTATTAGATGGCTGTCTTTTTTCAAATTTTATGAATCATATTTGAAATATATATTAAAAAAATATATACATATATACATATATTTTGTGAACATAAATTTTTTCATATAGTCAAGAAGGAAGGTTGTGGTGTTAAATTGACAGCGTCATAATCCATGTGGTCTGAAAGACCCATTCAAAGATTTTAATTCTCAAAATTGAAATTTGTGGGCATGTACTCGACTTGTGAGTTGAAAGAGAAATTTTCTCTATTGTTGATGTCATTTGTACATGTTGACGACAATTAATGAGCAAAACATCATTCTCTAAGTAAGCATAAATATCTCTTAATGGTTTGATAGACATTATTTATTTAGTGAGCAAAACACATTTCGGTCTTCTCTCTGTATTGTCTGGCGTCTCCTCTTTCCCACAATTATCGCCACAAATCTTTGGAAATCTTCGTTTTTAATTTTATAATCCCAAATGTCAACAACTCTGGTCTCTTCGTTTCATACTTAAGAATCTTCTAGAAAAACTCTCAAGTCGGCACGGAATAGTCCTTCCTTTTTTTCCTTTTATTTTATTTTATTGGAATCTATTGGAGTCTAGTGCCTCGGAATCGAATCAATTGAGAACCCAAACTGATTAAAATCGAGAATCATAAATGTTCAAAATAGAAATTTTGTACTATTCGAATTTTAGTTAGATTGATTAAGTATAAAAATTTAACAAACCCACTGACATCCCTACTTTGTTTTTTATTAATAATAAATTAATTACAATTATAAATCATCATAATGTGATGATATTAGGGGAACGTTTCATGTTATATGTTGTACGAAATGCATTTCTTTTTTCTCTACTCACAAACTTCCAAAAGCTATAGTTTGGCATAAATCCATTTTGACCATCTAATATTTTGATAATTACACTTACCTTCCCTTTAATTAGGGATACAATTTAATTCTATTTAAACTGAGAATCGAACCAATCCGTGAGTTTTGGATTGGGTTGGTTCAGTTTTAATTAAATAATAGTTCGATTTCAAATTAAAAAATTAAAAATCGATAGATTCGATTCGATTTTCGCTTCAAGATTTGTAAATAACCGAACCAAATCGAGAATCGAAGCAAAATAATTTTTAAAAATAAAATACAGAAAAAGCCCTAACCCTCTTTACTTTCTTTTTCTCTATCGTCTCAACGACGGTTGAAACCTGTGACGATGTGAGCTGCAACGCGACGATCTCTCCCTTTCTCTCTCTTGTCTCTACGATGACCGGTGCCTCTCTTTCTCTATCATCTATGTGACCTACAATGACTGGTGCCCCTCGCTCTCTCTCTCTCTCTCTCTTTATCTCTATCGTCTCTGCGACCTAAGACAACCGGTGCCTCACTGCCTCTCTCTCTCTCTACGACGACCGATGCTTATCTCTCTCTCTCTCTCATCTCTGCTACCTGGGATGACCGGTGCCTCACTGCCTCTTCTGCGACTGTAAGTTGCCTTTAATTGCGTCAGTGGTGGTTCATCTCCCTCTCTCTCTCTTAAGCTGCAAAACCAGATGGAAGAGATGAAGGAAGATTCGATCGAAAACGAGAGAAAGAGAGAACCTCATGGGACCGAACCCAACCAAACAGAATTAAGATCAATTTGGATTGGTTCGATTCTAGATTAATTCGATTCGATTCTGATTTTCATATAATAAATCGATATTGGTCGGTTCGATTCTGATTTTACTCTAAACCGAACCAACCCAAACCAAGTTGCACCCCTACCTTTAACTAGCGGAGTAAAAATTTAAATGTTATTTTATGATTTTGCCCTCTTATTTTATGTTATTTTTTATTAGAAAAAATAAAATTTAAAATACCCCCACCTCGGCATTCATTAAACTAATTTTTTTCACAGGCATATTTTTATATATAAAAAGAAATAATATTTTAAATAGGATAAAATGATTTTATAAAAGGAATTTAACTATTAAGTTGATGGCAATTTGATGGAAAGGGTAAGAGAACCCTTGCATAACTACAAGGGAGGTCAGTGCAATTATCAAAATATTAAGACGTCAAAATGTTATTTACCCGAAAAATTGTTGTGCACATGTTTAATCGTGCATAGAAATGGGTGAGATAAGAATTCTATAAAAAATTAAAAATTAATCAGATATTTTATTTGTTTTATTGATTTTTTCCACAAAAAAAAAAAAAATTGACAATCATCTAAATTTTCAATTAAGGCTAGATTTCATTTTCCCAACTAGATTCATGGGAAAATCAAATCTACTCTTCCTTTCCTTCGCTCTTGTTCTTGAAAATCACACTAAAATTTGCTATTTTTACCCTATCCGTTATCCACCATCATTTCCCTAACGATTGCAAATTCTATGAAAAACAATCTTTTATGCAGTCAAACAGATCCTTCAATAGACTCGGAGGGAGGGACCTTTTATATACCCCCTTTCCTACCATATAAGTAGGAAAGTGAAATCCATGTTTTTGTGAACTTTTTGATTGAGGTGGAAAATGAATTTCCTTTTCCATTTGTAATCAAACACTTGAAAAATGTCATTTTCCACAGAAATTGATTTTTCACCCTATTTTCCATGTGCAATCAAACATACCCTAAATAATTTTCTCCCCATCCACAATCCAAATAGACCTTTTCCCTACGACTGTCGATGGGCCTTGAGGTTCGAAAACTCAACCCAAACCAAACCCATATAATAATTGGGCCAAGCCAAATTGGGACAATTTATAAATGACATATAAGTCTATAAGCCCATTCAGGCCCCATTCCGATCCACACCATTTCGAGCCTATTAGCAAGATGACTCGTGTACTATAAAACTTAAATAATAAAGTTAAAATTTTCTATTTTACAAAATAATATTAATTACAAAATATAAATTTGAATACAAAATGAATATATATATACATATAAAAATAAAAATAAAAATATTTCGCACATTATAATTTTTCACTTGTCCGAAATAATTTCAGAATTCCAAACCATATTTGTGGTAATCTTTGCGAAATACAATCTTATTCATCATCAGAAGTTTCAATAGTAATTATTATTTTTATTTTTTTGAGGGATTAGAAAGTTTCAAGATAATGTTTGAAAAATCCAATTCATTAGTGAAACAGATTCTTAAGGATATCTGAGCAAAGAGTTTGGAAACAAGAAACCTGGCTCACCTGTTTAGCCAATTCCCCTGTTACCCGGTCCATGTACAAAACATAGAGTCCGTTCCTGCTTTCCAACAGGTCTAATGTTTTTCGCGCTTGAAGAACCGATGTCATCCACTCTTCAAATAATGCTGCAAAACCATAACCATCATCATCATCATTGTTATATGGATCTTACCATTGCAAAGCCTTGTAAAAGTTCACATAGAAATTGTTAAAAATGTTATCTAATAGTTATGGAAAAAAATAATATTAGCTAAATAGTTATGAGAAGAAAGTGAGCGTAATACATACTGCTATCAAAACCTTCATCTCTTGTCCAAGCTTGAATATAATCTGATATCAGAAACTCAATAAGCTGAATCCTGTCATGCACGTAAAAAAATCAGGAAAATGCTAACTTGAAACCCAAAACCAAGAAATTTTTAGTTTTCATTTCTTTTTCTTTTTCTTTTTCTTTTTTTTTAAATTAAAAAATTTACAATTTTAATGCACTAAGACTATTCTATAACCCTCAAAGGATACACCCATAATAGCTAACTACAGAGCAAGTTTTGTCACCATGGAAATCTGAAAAATCCTTCAGGAGACATCTGAGGTCCTTGATAATCCACCTAATGGCATCGACAGATTATATATAGTTGAACACATCAACGGTCATAGAATTTAACTAGTAAACTACTGGATCAGCTTTTCTTGTATCCTAATATGTTTGTGTAAGGTTTGAATGTGCTTCTCATGTCCATTGGCTTGTACAGAAGTTTGACTTACCCTTAGTGTTCTAAGAGTTGTTCTAACCGGTGTCAAACAACATATTGCCAAAAATGGGGCCTTGGATACTTCCGTCTAGTTTCCAATGAAAATGTATTGGTTAATGAATGAACAGTAATATGAAACTATGGAAGTCTCAAAAGTTTGTGGTGGCTGGGTGTGTCCAAAGGGGGTGATGACACCCTATGTCATTAAAAAAAAAAAGTCTCGACAAACAAGAAGATTAGACAAAATGGATCAGATAAAGATGGTATGTGTCGGTGACATTTGAGCTAACACCACTAAGCAAGGTTAAGCATCCAAAGAACCTATCCTATAAGTAAAATTATCGGCATTTGAAACTTATTTTACTGGGAGTACTTACAGCAAGAACAGACAGCTATGGGTATCTGGGAAAGCATCATCAAATGGATCCATGAAAGCCATATTGTCGGCTAATACAGAAATCCTTAGACAAACTGCAAGCATTATGCGTTGACCAATATATGGGTCACTTCCAAGCTTACGAATTAAGTGCTGAACATAGAACTGAGCATCCGTACCAGAGTAGGATGATTCTGTAATAGAAAGTGAAGGACGAAGTTACAAAACAAAATGGCATAAAGAACTAGTGACAGCAAAACTGAATAAAACAAAAGCTTGTCAATGATATCTGTTAACTTAAAATGGTTTTTTGTCCACAAGTAGACAAACATGAACTGTGCTTCCAGTAAACATGCTGAAAACATGTATTAGATTTATGAGCACCCAACAAACCTACATAAGGAAACCCAATATATTGCCATTATAATGAGCAATATCATGGATTACAAAATTTGGCCATTCTATTTCTGGCTGAAATCAAAATCAAGACTAAATAAGGAGAATCTCTTGTGTGGTTATTACAATGCAATTAACCATCATTCAAGACTTTGCAACAAGGAATCCATAATCTGATGATGGTCACTTGAATTGTAAATTACATATTGTATTATCGGAGGAATGCCTAATCACATTATATGCTATGTAGCTTGGCAAGAATATATATATATGTTATATGCCATGTAGCCCGGCATATTATCTGCAGGTAAATCAGTCTCTACCATGATATTTTATTTCAAATATAATGTTTCCTTTTTAGACCATCTATCAGAGGAAACAGGGAATCCAACTAATGCAACACAATTTGTACTTCAAATCTTCATGTTCAGGAGCATTTAAAAGAACACACCAACATTTCAAGCAACTAAATCTTATTTTATTTTTTAAAATTAGAAGCATTTTAAGCATATTACTGCATCAACTATTTACCATCTCCCTGTAAGGGGGTACACATTCTCCCCAGAAGTCTTGTAATCAAGCTATTGACAATCCCTTCAATAGGTTCTCTATTTTTTTGCTTCGCAAGCAAATTCTTTAATGAAGCTTCAAAAGAGAGACAGAGACATGAATCAATGATGGATAAAATACTAAGATATTTTTTAGGAGACAAGCTATGTGTGTGATATATAAAGTAAAAGAACACATGCAAAAAATTATTGTTTTATAGTTCATTACAAGATGGTCTTAGGGAAAGCTTTCTGAAAAGTTAACCACAGATAAGCATTAAAACATTACCTCAGACTGTCAACAGTAACTAGGAGAAGCAATTCCAATTGTTGAGTTAGAAAAAGAACATAGGCATGTTGGAGAAGAATATAGTTTTACTGTTAATTACACGATAGAAAGCTATATGAAAAGTTAGCCTGAAGTGCTAGTCCATAAATGTTAATGGTTTGTGACTAACCAAGAGATTTATTTCTTGGAACTAGAAGCTGAGAAAGCATTAAAAAGTAAGAGATCACACTAAGCAAAACAAATACAGAAAAACCTTAATTAACTGAATTTCCTATTTGACCCAGCAAGTCAAAGAAGCTCCATTTTCCACTGGAGATAGAAGAAAAGAAGAAGAAGAAGAAGAAGAACCAAATAGGTGAAGTTCATAAGGATCCACAAAAAGCAAAAATAGCAGGATCCAGAAGTCCCCCCCGGTGGGAATTTGGCCATAATTGATTTCAGTAGCAGGGGACAACCAACCACAAGTCAGTTCACCATATTTTCTGATGGACAAAATGGTGTACCCTAGAATAGAACAGATATCATCTTAGCAATTTAATGCCTTATCCCTCTAAATTGATAAAGTAGAGCAAAGCATGGACAGAAATTTGGCAATCTATTCATCATCATTGTAGACTTATACCAATAATATGGGTTGTCTAAAAATGTTGACTATCAAATAATATTAGGTTTTAAACCAGTGTTCTCAAACACTAAGGCGTGAAGCACCGCACCTGCAAAGCCTTGAGGCATAAACCTCGGAAGCAAGAATTTTTCAATGATTACTAATAAATATACAAATAAAAAAATAATCTAATGAAGAAAAAATCAAGATAAAATCTCATAAATAAAAATATAACAATTCACAATTTCACATTCCAAGATGCAATATCCAAATCCCATAATATATTAAAATTGACCCATACCCATAGCTCCATAGCTCCAACTTTTAATTTCAAACCCTCAAATGAAAAAAACAGAACTAGTGTAACAATTATTTTAGCACTAGAAGAAGAAGCAGAGGAGCAGGTTTTGCTTAGAGAGAAAAATCAAAAATAAAAAAGAAAAGGAAAGGAAAAGTAGTGAAAAAAAGAAACAGAGACTATTGAAGAATTGACTAATGCTTGTTGAGATTACAGCCAAAAGAAAATATGCAACATATATAGTTAAGAACCTATATGTCAATTAAATGTCATTAGGGGGGACAATTTATAAGTATAAGAACCATTATGTAATCATACTCCAAGAAGAAGAAAAAAGGAAAAAAAATCTATATGGGAAGATTTTTCAAAATAGGGGTTAGAAGTTTCAGAATGGGCTATTTTTTGTGAGGATGATCTCCTCATCATAGAGATCATCCTCACCAAAAATCAGCCCATTCTGAAACTTCTAATCCATACATTGAAAAAATGTTTGGCTCTCTTTAGGGCCTCCAAACGCCACCCTATATATATATATATATATATAAAATACATCCCCGTAAGTTATCACATACACCTTAGCCAAAAGGGGTATGCCTCCCTTAAAAGTGTAAGCTTTTTCAATGCCTCTTGTAGTAAGGCACATCTTCAAGGGAATATGGCCTTTTCCTTAAAGCCTCAAAGTTTTCTTTAAGAGTCTCACCCAAAGAAGGGCCTCACACATAAGCCTTCAATGCCTTGAAAAAATTGTATTGAAGAACCAGCCTCTTCAGCTATCACTTACATCATCCATTAAAGTCCACTTGATATCGGTCTCAATCCAAATCTCTCAAATCTCAATCAAGCTTTTAGCGTACCAATTACACAGATTTGGGGGGAAGAACATGTGATTTGAGGGTTGTGTTTTATACAATATAGTATTAGTTATTCATAATTTGGTTTACGAGGTATTCATGAAAATGAATGGACAAATTAAGTATCAACGACACACCGTGGAAATTGGACTGACATGGATATTACCTAGAATAAAGTCTACAGCTTGGTGTGACAAGTTGGAGAAAGAAGCATCATTCTTTGCCTACAAGATATAGCAAAATACATTAAAATGGAAAAAAAAAGGAAGAAGAAGAAATACATGTGTATGTCTATATATATGTGTGAATTTCAGTTATAGTCTGAAAGTAATGTAAAAAACAATGGTGTTGCAATCTGACAGGATTAAGCATTTTGCAAAGCTCCACCAGAAAATCAACTGACGCACTAAGCTGCTCTATCTCATCTTCAACATTTAACTCTGCAATCACCAAAAGAAAATACATAGGAAATTTTACATGTTAAGAACATTGAGAGGCTCCAATTAACTTCAAGAAGCAATATCATGCTCCTAAGCCTTGATTCAACCAATATTTCATAACGCATGGAAAACTGCAAATTCCTAACACAACTGACACAGGAACATTTCCAAGGAGGAATTATGGGTTTTTAGTTAACTAGGATGATCCAACAATACCCAATATGCAATAACAAGCCAAGTTTGCCACCAAACTTGTCTCATCCACTCTATGTCAGGCAACTTTTACAGTAATCTAAGAACCTCTTTACAGAATTTTAGTATTTCACACATTATTCCCATTCTGCTCTTCTCCCTTTGTCGACTTAAGATAAACCTCTTGCAGTGTACTAACAATATGATGGCTACATAAAAATTTGGCAAAACAATAGCAGAGACATGGAGATCTGGGAATGGAAAACCCTAAACTCCATATGTAATATTTGATAGAAATCCACCTTCTATAACAGTTAATATCAGATTGATGGGTATTGAATGTGAGGTCTGACATGCCATTATTATGTATGTATGCACACTAGAAGGAATTGCACAAACTTCATGATCATGTTAATTTTTTTTCCAACAGCCATGCCTTTGGTTTATGAGGGCAATTAATGCTTATATTGTGCTAGACTATTAGTTTTACAAAAGCAGGCTGTGTTTTATATTGGAGGACAACTTCCCTTACTGAGAATTCAGGTCAGCAGCTCAGCCAACCTCTTTACTCGGCATTCAGGCTGACTAGCTACAAGATGATAGGCAACAGATCCAAGACTTCTCTTATGAAGAATTTTATTTTATCAACCTCTTGTTAGTTCTTAGGCCTATCGCTACCCTTGAGACGTCGGCTCTGTCAAGCTCTCATGTAATTTCATAGAAATAGATCTGGCTTCATGTTATCATTATCTGCCTGATTCGGACTTCTAACCTTAATTCCATGTGGAGGGCTGAGATTCACTATTAATTTTCCCCATTACACTAGGCTAAGTCTACCTCAAGTAAGAATTTTTGAAGCCTCACCTAATACAACATAATAAACAATAAAATCTATGAACACAAGTAATCTCAGAAATTTATTTTTAATTAAATGCAAGTGAAAGGTGATTATAGCTAGGTCAACTCTGTAGATATTATTTAATTTACCTAAAACACATCGTGGCTGGACTGATTCATCTGGTCGTCTTCTCCTCCTTTCCTTCAAACGAACTGAAAGAACAAAAACGCTAACTGAAGATTCTCAAAAGAAACATCTCAGAAAAGAAGAAACAATAAGAACAAGAACAAGAAGAAACCTTGTCTGAGGAATCTTCGACGTAAAACCTCATCGAATTGGCGATCACAATCATCACTCAGGTGAGCTCGATTAGGGCTCAATTTTCCGAAATTATCAAAGAAATAACACTTGCAAGAAGCACTCTGCGGGAACAGATCGTACTGCGTTCCATCTGAAACAAAACAAGAGAAAATCCAAAGCCGATCTTCCCTTTCTCTTCAGATGTGCTGTAAGGAAACAAAGAAAGTGAAAGAGATTTAGAATATACGAAAACCTTCAAGTTCTTTGATTTCTTCTTTCAGTCTCAGCAGTTCTCGTTTCCTCTCCTTTGCCTGTAAATCCAAAAATAGCGATGAAATTAGGGTTTCTTCGATCGAATTGCTGGAATTTGAGAGGAAAAAGGATGAAATCAAAGAAAAAAACCTTTCTTTTCCAACGTTGTGCGTCGGATTCAGATGCAGAAGAAGATGATGAAAGTGTGGGTTTCGGGTCTAGTTTCGAGCGAAGAAGAGCGACCGCTACAGCGAGTTTTAGCGACGGATTCGAATCCATCTTCTCTCCCTTACGCGCGAATTTTCTTCCAATTTAAAACAGACCAATTTTATATGATCACTTTATATGGTTATTTAGACATTACCCCTCCACATTTTAGTGAATATTCAAGATACCCCTAGTGATTTTAAACTGATGACATACCTCCTTTGATCTCTGTCTTTTCTTATGGACTAATGGCAAATGAGGGCATTTTAGCCGTTTCATGGTAGTCTCTCATGCAATACTGAAGTCAGGTGGCTATTTCGTCAGTCACCAAAATTGGGAGGACACCTCAAAGATATCCTCTTCAGATTCATGGTGTGCTTTAATTTATTTTTTCCCTCCCAAAATTATTTCTTAAAAAAGGATATTATTGGGATTCGTGTGTACATATGTGTACATCATAGAGAAACACACTAGAGAGCTTTACTAAGGGTCATTTTGCTCAAATCCTAACACCACATAGGCAAACCCTCTAGATTTTATTGAAAAACTCTGATAAAAGATAGAATCAATTTTTTTTTTTTCCTTTTGGGCTTTATCAGGATTTTGAAAATGGATGGCCATCAAACTTTGACCTAAGTCCAACTTTTCAAATTAAAATTCAACGTTGAAAAATAGTTTTTTTGAAATTTTTTTAATTTTAAATTAAAAGAATTTTGTCCTCTACGACCCTGAACATTGGATCATGTTTTTTGCCACAAAGTGAGCCCAAACACCCTTTAGTAAGGGTGAAATCTTTACTAACTTAGTATGACTAGCTAGTTGGACTCTATAATATATTTGAGTGGTAATATAACAGGTTTAACATCCTTTTCCTTATTTAAAATTTGATGGCTGCTATTGGCACCCCAACTTTTGCTTATTACACTCCAATGAAAAATAAATAAAATAAGCCAATTGTTTAGATTATAAGTAAAAGTTGAGGGTGTCAATAAAAGCTCTCTTATTCTATTTTTTTTTGTTAAATTTTCTTTGGTGATTTCATATGAATTGGGGTGCTCTTAGAAAAAGTTGGTGTAACAATAGAATCTCTCTTAGAGAAGAAGGGGAGAGAAGAAAAATGCTAAACTGATTTCCTTAACACTGCATTCAACACTATGCTGATGTGGCAGTGTGGAACCATTTCTTTTTCATCTTGTTTCTCAAGGAAAATAATCAATAGTTCTTTGTAGCCACATTAGCATATTATTGAATGCAATGTCCAAGGAAGTTAGTGTAGGTCAACTTGGGAGAAAATTCTCTCTAACACTTTTTTCTTGTACATCTTGTAGTACTTTCAAATGACTAAGGGCCTGATTGATTTAGCTGTCAGCTTCTGCTGTCAGAATCTGCTTCTAGAATCTGCTGTCAGAATCTGAAACACTGAAAAGCTTGCTTGATAGAGCTTTCTAAAAGTGCTGTGCTGTCTGAATCTGCTGTCAGAATCTGGTAATTACTGCTTGATACAGCTTCAAGAATTTGCTGTATTAGGGTAAAATGACCAAAATACCCTTAAGGTTGATAATGCACCCAGAATACATTAAAAATTACCATAATACTCCTATAATTATATAATTACACTAAATATATATAAATATAATAAAATTATATAAAAATTAAATAATTATTATTTTTAATTTTAAAATGTCTATAAAAATTATAGAAAAATTTATAATTCTATAGAAATTTCGGCAGCATCTCCTCTTAAAAATGGACATATAAAATTTTCCTGATAAACAAAATACCTGCATAATACACAATCCACCAATACATATATACATACATACATTCATAAATACAAGTAAATATAAGTACTGATTGGTGATCTATGTAAATCTTATTTACAATTACAACTAAAACAATCAGTTGCTGATTCAGAATTAAATCATTTATTACATCATCTATTTCTTTATGAGGATGAAGTGACAAAAGGTGAACCTAAAAGCTTGAGATTTTTGAGAAGATATCATCTGCATCACTTAAATAAATTGATGAAAAACAACAACTCTTGTTCGCACCAAAGAGCATTCCACACATTTTAAATTGACGAGGCAATCCAAGAAAACTGAGGTGGGCAACTGGTTTTAGTCACTGATTGCATAATACACTCATTCTCTGAATAAATGAGAGAGTTAGAAAAATGAAAATCATACCTAGTTCATCTTAGTTTGAAATGATGGTAACTAATCGAAAAAATAATGACATAATGTCCAATGGGTGAAAATCTTTAAGTCCATTGTACAACCCTCCAATACAATCCAAACTATGATGTCCCCAAGCGAAGAAATGATGGACTAGGCAGAGGAAACCTGATTGTTGGGAAAAGCTAACAATGAATTATATAAGAGGAAGTTGGCTTAAAGTAGAAGTTGAAATATAAAAGCAGAAGAGAGAGAGAGAGAGAAGGGAATCTTCGTTCTGGTGGCCCCCTCTATCTTACCACTTATGTAGTACTTGTTTTTTAAGCTTCAAAAAGAGTTAAAATTACAAATTCAAAATATACGCATAATCTTGACCTGGTAAATAAATAAAACCAAAACCAAAGCTTATAACATAAAACCAAAGCTTTTCTAAGTTATAATCAGACACAAAGCTCCAAAATCATATCAGATCCTTATTAATAGATGGATTCAAGCTTATAGAATTTTTAAACTTCATTTCCATATATAACTTATGCTAAATCATTTTATTTGTAAAACATGGTTCGAAGTTCCAATCTTGGGGGCTCTTTTGGTCAGTTGAAATCCAAGACAAATCCATAACATGGCATTCCCATCAGCTTGAGACCAAGACATCTTTGGATGATAAATTCTAAGAATAATCTATACTTTGAACCATGACTAATCATTTAATCATAAAAATGGGAAAAATGAAAATACATAACACTATTAGCCACAACAAATTTTAGGAGAATGAAAAGTTGACTTCAATTGGCTTGCCCTCTTATGCTGAGATTTTCCATGGTTGTAAAAAATGTTAAAAAACAGTAAACTAGTTTTTCTTTATAATTGATGTGGGACTAGACTAAAAGGAGATTTAGATTTTCAGATTTTCCTAAGGTTTTATTTAGGGGAGAAAAGTTAAGATGGCTATATGAGAGAGATCCAGCATATAGGAGAGAAATCACAGAGAGAAATCACAGAGAAATCACAGCATATAAGCAATAATTTCTGATTCGATCAATAGTAAATATTTTTTTTTTAAATAAAAATCTAACAAGAAAAAACAGTAAAACAAATCTAAAAATCTAACAAGAAAAGGTTCTGTTAATCGATCTTCAAGTTGCAATTTCTTCAAAGATCCAAATCGATGAGAGAGAGAGAGAGCTCACAGATCTTGTTCGAAGCTGCTGTGAGAAGGAATCGAAAGGCATCG
The DNA here is from genome assembly GCF_017979445.1 of Akebia trifoliata. Lineage (NCBI taxonomy): Eukaryota > Viridiplantae > Streptophyta > Magnoliopsida > Ranunculales > Lardizabalaceae > Akebia > Akebia trifoliata. The sequence continues at coordinate 48,255,725 of NC_141382.1, forward strand.
ATCGGAAAAAGAGGCAAACGGAGAGTTTGAGTTCGCTTAGACTTCGATTCGTCGTCGTCAATGGCGTCGATCGGACTCGGAGTTGTCAATGGCGTCGATTGGCGTCGCTGTCTTCACCGATTTTAGGTTTAATGACAAATGGGTTTCGAATCCTTTGTTGGTAATCGATGGGTTTCGGTTTAACAAGACAACGTCGTCTTTGTCGATGGGTTAGGATCGGAAAATTGATCGCCGGTCGTCAAGGTAGGTAGTCGATACTGTCGAAATCGATGAGAGAGAGAGAGAGAATGGACGAAGGGTTACAGTCGAGTCTTTCGTTTTATCGCTGACTGTGGCTGAAAATTGATAAAAGACGAAGGTTATTTTCGTCTTTTCACTTCCGCGCTTTTCAACTCAGCTGTGCGAAGCTCTCGTTATGTGCTTTTCAAAACCGCGGTCAACTATAACAAATTGCGTTTCAAATTTCGAAACGCAAAGTTAAGAAGCGCTATCAAGCACGTTGCACGCGAGGAAAAATTTGCTTTTTGACGCAAACGCACCAAAAGCTGCGTTTAGAAGCGCTATCAAGCACGCCCTAACATAGTGCCATATCGATAAGACAATAAAATCGTTCTAATCAAATTTGGGAGCTCACTGACTATCATTTTAGTAGTATTTGACAAATTGAAAAATACAGTTTCGAAAAAAATATCTAATCTAAGACATGAAACATAATGGGTTGAAGATTTTTTTATTATCCAATGTGGTCATCTCTCAACCGTTCTAAGAAGTGTTATAGGGTGTTATAGGAAACAAGTGCTATAGAGGAATACAGTATAGTTTTCCCCATCTCGCTCTCCCAAAAAATATATATTTTACTGGACACTTTTCTCAATATATGGGACTCTTTAATGCCTTCCAAATAATATCTCAACCATGATTTAAAATATTGTATCAATTGAATGTTTTCATTTATGAAAAAATTGATACAGTATCGACTGATAAATTCAATACAAATCGACATATTCCCAGAACATTCAATGTTTCATTCGGGGTCAATGTTTCGTATCAGTCATGGCTGATATCAATATGTATCAAACAATACATTTCGATGCATTCTAATATTTTAAATCATGATCTCAATAACATCTTAACAAAAGGGATCGGTGTTTTAGCCTAGCCAGGTCATAAGGGCAATTCTAGCAAAGATTACTACGCGCATGGCTACGGGCAAACAGACAATCACTGGTATTGGTTTTCCAAATAACTCAAGAAGCCCTTACCCCAGTCAAATAAAATGCCCCCTATGAAAATGTGGTGTTGTTGATGAGACACTTTTGTTTCTCTGGAAACATGGCCTTGATTGGTCAATTCACTGAAGGCAAATTCTCTAATGGTGTGTTTTGATTGAGAGAAAAGAAAATACAAAAAAGTGAGTTTCTCTCCATTTCTCCACGTTAGATTGTTAAGTGAGGAGAGAAAAGAAAAATAATAGAGAGAAAAACGGATCGGTTTTTCCTCTCTCTTTTTCTCTACAAATCGGAGAGAAAAAAATTGTTCATGACTAATAAGAATACTAAAAATTACAACTCTACCCTTTTTTCTCCAACTTAAGTTTTGCTATTGTTAACCCAAACAAAATGGAAATAAACTAGATTTCTTCTCTCTTTCTTTTAACAAGTTTCTTTTTTATTCATCTCTCTCAATCCAAACAAAGCATACATATAGATACTTGAATCATTATGACACAAGGAGGATTAACAATGATTTAAGAAAGAAAAATATTAAAAAAAAAAAAAAAAAACACACAAACATAAACAAAGAAAAGGAACCAAAATGGAGACTTTAGGGCTTGAAACCAAAGGTAGGGATCCTATGACCCAGCAAGGGCGTCTTCTTGACTAAACTAGCAACACACAAGTAGTGCTTCTTCGTTTCTTTTTTAAATGTATGGCAGGGCGTATCTCTGCACCCTTTGGGATGGGACTAGCTAGTCCCTCCCTGGTCGCATTCCAACCCCACGGAAATTTTCCAATATGCAACAGTAAGTCAGGAGACTAACTAGTGTTGGACACACGACTAGTTTTACCACTAAGGCCCCTTGAGGTCACAAGATGGGATTTCACTCTCTCAATAACCCCACAACCATCTTTCTACGCTGTCCTGATGTCCTCTCTTCAAACCTTCTCCTGTATCCCTCCTTTTCAATAGGGAACAAATAATATTAAATGACTCAGTTTAAGAGGTCTAGCTACCAAGGTCACTTCTCCTACCCAGCATATCTCACATATAATTTGCCATTAATCCACTGGGCAAACAAAAGGTCAAGTATGGCTATAGATATGGAAACCATGACACCTTCAGTACTGGACTATTAACACAGAAGTCATATAAATAAAAGCACACTTAGAACACCAAAGTTTTAAGCAAGAAAACACATAACCACACACATATCAGTACTGCACCATAGTCCCAATTCCTTCATACTAGTCTTTATTTATTATATTACATAGAACAATCCGCATCATTCTTCAGTTTCCATTAGCTCGGATAAGGTCTTCAGGATCCTCGCTCGAAGCTTTGCATACCTTAGTCTTTGTGTCAGTCACAAAATTCTACAAGAAAGTGAAATTAAGAAAATTAAAGGAGTCATTATTTATTTAGTTGGTTTTTTTTTTTTTTTTTTTTGTTGCAATTAAAAACAACAATATAAGGTCATGGTTGCTTTGGCAAATGAAAATATTTTGGTACTCTTCCATAGCAATGATAAAAGTTTGAAGGTAGCTAACTTTAGGTCTTGTTACTTGCCACTTGGCACTCACTCTTTGGACCCAATTTTCTCCATGAATGTTTGGTCCCACCCTTTATTGGTTGAGTCGTGATAATCTGTATCCCGAGGTGTACAGATCTACAGCTCCCAAACTTGTCACGTCAGGAGAGTTGATTGAGTGTGACGTGATTGTGATAATCCAAAATTCGGCATGATCAATGATTATTCATTGCTGACATGGGCCCAAAAGGTGCACCATTTGACCTGTAAGGAAGACTAAGAGATCCAACACTGAAAAGTATAGGGGTAAAAGAGTCCATAGGTTGTGTGTTCGATACCCGGTATGACCATTATTTCCTCGGGGCCATCTGTGAGGGTGCTCCCTCACTTATCTGATGTGTGTGATGTGCAGGCATTGCACATGCCCAAGAGAGGGACCCATATGCCTTGGCTCTGACCCTGGCTCATCCGCCCCCACTAGTCGAGCATAAGTCCAGCACCCCATCATCAAAAAAAAATAATTGAAAAATAGAGTTTATATTGGCCCAACATTTTTTATAACACGTTAGATAAAAAATTAAATATGATGTCTAGGTACAGGTAACAAATCTAAATTTTTAATTGATCACGCTACATCTATTTTCCTGTGATTTGGATTTCTATTGGATGAGAAGAACCCTTCAATTTCCAATTAAAAGAATGGTTATTATGAGAATGATGAGGAAGAAATGAGAGGTTTGTTGCTGTTAGATTTATAATTGTTACATACATCTACTCTCTTCCATTTATTTAGGAATCCCTTTTTCCCTATATATATATATATATATTTATTTAGATGACTTGTGAAATGTAATTTCATTAATTGATGTGTTATAGGAAAAAGTAGGTGTCGCAATATAAGTTCTCCAAAAGAAAGGATTTAAAGCAGGTGTAGTTAATTACCTGTATCATCCTCCTTAAATTTTCATTTTCTTTCCTCAGATTTTCGATTTCAATTAGCTGTTGGGCATTGTGTGCCTACGATAAACAGAAAAAACATAAGACATATATAGCTAGTGAGTAACATTGCATCGGTACATGGTAAAACAACTTGCAGATCATAAGTACCAGACTTCCAAATAACTAGTTCCAATGCCACAAATACAATCAATCATGTTAAAGCTACAAAACATGAAAATAAATTTCATTATAGTTTTGTTTCCGTCGGGGCCAAAGCATGTCAGGTTGAAAGAGGGTACCGTGAGAAAGACTCTATAGGTGGAGATCCGTCGTGTTATTATTAGCTAATTAGGAATGCCCAGTTGGGTTTCATTCCTATATATACTAAGAATAATACTGAAGTGACCTCAAGATTGTACCTCATATCACACATCCTGACATGAAAGTGTGTAGCAAACATAGATGCTTTTTATCGAGATACACAGTTTCACACCAGGATGTATGATATGAGGTACAATCTTGAGGTCACTCCAGCATGACTCATAGATTAATTCGAAAACAATAAAAACTCTTAATATGTTTTATAAATAAATAAATAAAAAGGTTAAAATGGTGGTCATTTTTGAAAATATTATATCAAAATAATTATCGTTATAAGGGTGAAAGTAATAGTTGTTCTTACTCCCTTTTTGTACTCTAATTAAAATTTTGTAAGGATGATCTCCAATGTATGAACAATTCACCATACGATTGGATTGTCTACCATGATTTCCAATAATTGAGAACAACTTAATATAAACTTAACTCTATGACGAACTAAGAGTGGATGTTACTGTAAATAATCTAAAAGAACTCCCCCAGGCATCCACACATTTGAAATTAAGAGATACAATTAGAAGAAGAAAAAGACCGTTAGTTTGGTGTGTTAATTAAAAAACCTGTGTGGCAATATGAGCTCTCTCTTTTTTTCCCCTATATAGAAGAACAAGAAACTTAAAGTAGAAAAAGAAACTTTGAAAGAAATTCTTACCAGCCTCCTAGCTCGAGATCTCGCAGCAGATTCCCTACTCTTGATCAATCTGCGATGCTTCCTTTCAAGTGTTTCTTCATCAAATTGAACCTGATAGTTTCTAGGAATATTTGTAGAAGTAGTCCCCATGTTAAACTCACCAAAGACTTGATATGGGTTCTGTTGGTAAAAGCTAACTCCTCCTCCATTCACCAAACCAAAGTTTGAAGGTTGTACCATATTGCCCACCGCATTTATCTGTTGAACTTGTTCATTCGAACTAAACCCGTTTCCTCCGATTCCAAATTGCATTTCATTGATACCCATCTTCCTTCCATTAGAAATTCCCCAGTTTCCGAGACCATTGACGGTTGGGTCGTTCTCGGGTTTTACAGTGATGGGGACAAAGGGTGAGTTCTGAAATTGTTGGATGGCTTGAGTATTCAGGTTTGGTGTTGGCATGTACCTTGGTTCTTCATTTGCTTCATACATTGGAAACATTGTTTCAACTTGCGCAGGAGTTGTGGGGAATTCAGTTTGAACGTTCAAATCTATACCTGGTTTGAGGATAGAGAGAGAGGGGGGGGGGGGGAGAGTCATTATCATATAGCATGCAAGCATCTTGAATTTTTATCAAGTATTCTTGAAAACAATCAAAATTTTGTAAAAATCCATGTGAGAAATTTTCCAAGTGAAAGCATGAAACCCCATATATGAACATCAAAGACAATATTAAAAAAGGACATTCATTGAGAACAAAACATGATTTACATAGTTTGATAGTGTCTACATTTGTTAAGAAACAGAATTCATATGTGCACAATTGCTGTTAAGAAACAGAGTTCATATGTGCACAATTGCTGGAATATTTTCTTATACTTTACAGAAAGAATATGAGAGTTTAAATACAAGGAACTAGGCCTATAATTTGTCTTATAATTGGGCTATATACAAGGAAGGTAAGCTGTGCAATATAAAATATGGAAAGTGCAATATAAAATATGGAAAGAGACAACTAAGCAGTACATAAGGAAAGTATTTGAAATATGGAAAGCGATAATTGATATCCTGTAATACTCCCCCTCAAGTTGGTGCATGAAGATCCGTAATGCCCAACTTGCTAAGGAAGTGATGAAATGTTTCCCGACCAAGAGCTTTAGTGAAGATGTCGGCCAATTGGTTGGAAGTGGAGATATGAGTAGGTGAAATGAGACCAGCACGAAATTTGTCATGAACAAGATGACAGTCAATTTCTATATGTTTCGTTCGTTCGTGAAAAACTGGATTGAAGTGCAGCTTGATTATCACAATGAAGAAGCATGGGTTGTGGATGAAAAACTTCCAAATCTTTAAGTAAAAGCTTAAGCCAAACAAGTTCACAGGTGGTAGTGGCCATGGCACGATATTCTGCTTCAGCGGAAGAGCGGGACACAACTGATTGTTTCTTGGTGCGCCAAGAAATGGGACTTTCACCAAGTTTGATGAAGAAGCCAATAGTCGAGCGACGAGTTATGGGACAACTCGCCCAATCAGAATCAGAGTAGGCCGAGATCTGGAAAGTACATGTAGAGGAGAGGAATAAACCATGTCCAGGAGAAGTCTTGAGGTAGCGGAGAATACGCAAAGGTGCTTGGTAATGAGGCTGCCAAGGTTGCTGCATAAATTGGCTTAAAACATTAACAGGAAAAACAATATCAGGTCGTGTAATGGTTAAATAGATGAGACGACCAATAAGTCTTCGATAAATGCTGGGATCCGATAGCGGTTCACCCTCGTCATGAGTCAACTTCAAATTTTGTTCCATGGGAAAATGAGCAGGACGAGTACCTAAATGACCTGAATCAGAGAGAATGTCCAAGGTGTACTTGCGTTGATTGATAAAAATCCCAGAAGGTGACCGAGCAATTTCCAAGCCAAGAAAATATTTGAGATCACCAAGATCTTTGATCTTAAACTTGGCGGCCAAGAATTGTTTGACTGAATTAAGAGCAGCAAGATCATTTCCTGTCATCAAGATGTCATCCACATACACAAGTATGGCAATAAAAGAAGAGTCTTGACAGCGAGTAAATAAAGAATGGTCAGCATGTGATTGGTTGAAGCCGGCAGACATAAGAACAGAAGAGAGTTTGGAGTACCAATTCCTTGATGCTTGCTTGAGACCATATATAAACTTGCGTAGGCGACAAAATAAGTTCTCCCCCCTTACGACAATATCCCAGTGGAGGGACCATATAGACTTCCTCATCAAGGTCACTAAGAAGAAAGGCATTATGAACATCTAATTGGTGTAGATGCCAATGACGAGCAACATCAACGGCAAGAACACAACGAACCGTGACAAGTTTGGCAACCGGGGCAAAGGTGTCATGGTAGTCGAGCCCTTCAACTTGAGTGTAACCCTTGGCAACCAAGCGATCTTTATACCTTTCGATGGACCCATTAGCATGAAACTTGGTTTTGAAAACCCATTTGCAACCAATAGGTTTCTTACCAGGAGGGAGCGGTTGAAGACTCCACGTATGATTAGCCTCTAAAGCATTAAGTTCAGAAATCATGGCATCACGCCAATGAGGATGATGAGCAGCTTCATAATCGCTATGAGGATCAGGGTGGTTATTCAAAGCAGATAAAAAGGCAAAATTTTTGGGAGAGAAACGATGATAAGAAAGAAAATTGGTAAGAGGATGAACCGTACCTGTGGGATGCTGTGAAGTGGAGGAGAGCGTAGTGGACTCCGGTTGTAAGGTAGGACAGACATAGTCGCGGAGATGAGATAATCTAGTGATGGTACGACGAGATCTGGCAGGTGGCGAAGGGTCTATATGTGGTGGAGGATCAATAGAAGAAGAAGGATCCATGGACTCAATTGGGGCCGACGTTATAGGGTTAGGTGTAGGCATGGGAACGTCCTAGATTGGTTGAGGAATGACTGAGATAGGCTGTGATGGTAGTGAGTGATGATGGAAAGGAAAAACATGCTTGACGAATGTGACATCACGGGAAATAAATATTTTTTTTGTTTCTAAGTTAAACATACGATAAGCTTTGTGATCAAATGGGTAACCGACAAATATACAAGGAGAGGCATGGGGCTGAAATTTATCCCTATGAGAGCGTAAAGTTTGGGCATAACATAAGCAACCAAAAATTTTCAAATGATCATAAGAAGGTGTTTTATTAGAAAGACGCTCATAGGGGGTAATATTGCCAAGACTAGTTGATGGTGACCGATTTATCAAGTAGGTGGCGGTAAGTATGCATTCACCCCAAAAAGAGAGTGGGAGATTTGCTTGGAAGCGCAAACATCGTGTAACATTAAGGAGATGGCAATGTTTGCGTTCAGCAACGCCATTTTGTTGAGGTGTTTCAACACAAGTCTTTTCATGTAAAATACCATGAGTATTAAAAAAGGCTTGAGTTTGATGAGATAAAAATTCTTGGCCATTATCGGTTCGAATGTGACGGATTTTACATTGAAATTGTGTGTGAACCATAGCAAAAACGTTTTTGAGATGTTGTAAAGTTTCAGATTTGAAACGCATTAAATACACCCAAGTAACACGAGAATAATCGTCAACAATAGTCAGAAAATAATGTGATCCCGTATTGGACGGTGTGGGATAGCCTCCAAATATCACAATAAACACGTTCGAAAACAAATGTGCTGTTATTGGAAATCAAATTAAAAGGAAGCCGAGTATGTTTTCCTTTAGCACAAACATCACAAGGTGTGGAAGAAGAAGAAATAGACAAAAATTGAGGCATACAAGAAGGAGAGGGGTGTCCAAGCCGCTGATGCCAAAGATCAGATTGTGATGATCGTTTCACGTGTAGGGCAGTAGAAGGCTTAAAGTAGTAAAGTCCATTACGCTCCTCACCCATTCCAATCAACATCCTCGTGGCTAGGTCCTGAAATACACAAAAGGTGGGAAAGAAAATAACAATACAGTTGAGTGCCTTGGTAATTTTGCTAACAGATAGTAGATTAAATTGAAAATCTGGCACGAAGAGAATATTTTGCAAAGTAAGAGTAGGAGACAAAGGAAGAGAGCCCACATGAGACACAGGAACAACATCACCTGTAGGGAGTCGAACGGGACTAAGATGATTAGAAGTAGGAGCCCTCGAAGAATGATTACACATATGGTCAGGAGCACCACTGTCTATAACCCATTCATCGTTAGATGAAAAAACAGAGAGAGAAGAAGGTAAAGAACAAGTACCGGCAAAATTAGCAGAAAGAAGGGTGAGAAGGCCCATCAATTGGTGATATTGCTCGCTAGTGAGGCCAGGGATGGCACTGTTCGGTTCAGGAGCAATCGAATTACTAGAGACCTGATGTGCAACCGATTGTTTCTGCAAGTCAGAACGTTGAGAAGAACGGGTTTGATTCCAATGCGACGGATACCCAATCAGCTTGTAGCAAGAAGTCTTAGAATGGCCAGGTTTACCGCAATGATCACAAATGGTGCGGCTACGACCCTTATTGCGAGAATCATTAGTAGATGTGCTGGAAAAATGATTGACAGACATAGCAGAAATGTCGGGCGTCGGTAGAGGCAAATGAAGAAGTCGTTGAGTTTCTTCTTGGTGAATGATAGAATAGACCCGACTAAATGGAGGTAAAGGGTCCATTGCTAAGATTTGACTTCTGATTTGGGCATGGGAATCATTTAAACCCATTAGAAATTGGAAAACTCGCTCTACTGCTTGAATATTGGCTAACTCTTTCAAACCTCCACAAGTGCAAGTAGGAGTTGATTGAAGGGCAGTCAACTCTTCCCAATATTATTTGATTGTGTTGTAATATTGAGCAATCGGCATGGCATCTTGATGAAGTGTGGCAATATCGCGTTTGAGACGAAATATGCGTGGATTGTTGCTCTGCGAGAATCGAGATTCCAGATCAAACCATACTTCTTGTGGTGTATTATAATAGATAAGACTTCCTGTGAGAGATTTATCAATGCTGTTAAGAAGCCAAGAGAGAACCATATCGCTGCATCGTTCCCATAATTTTGCGGCTGCATCGTTATTGGTTGGCTTTTTGAGCGTGCCGTCAACAAAATCGAGTTTGTTCTTGGCATTGAGAGCCATCTTCATCGCTCGACGCCATGTGGAGTAGTTATCGCCTGAAAGAAGAGAGGATACAAGGAGAGAACTCGGGTGATCTGCCGAGTGAATGAAATAAGGAGAAGAAACATCACTAATGGGCTGAGTTTCGTCGTCGACAACCATGGAAGAAGCTTTCGATGAAACTCTAGACAGGCAGTATCTATAGCTCTGATACCATGTTAAGAAACATAATTCATATGTGCACAATTGCTGTTAAGAAACAGAGTTCATATGTGCACAATTGCTGGAATATTTTCTTATACTTTACAGAAGGAATACAAGAGTTTATATACAAGGAACTAGGCCTATAATTTGTCCTATAATTGAGCTATATACAAGGAAGGTAAGCTGTGCAATATAAAATATGGAAAGTGCAATATAAAATATGGAAAGAGACAACTAAGCAGTATATAAGGAAAGTATTTGAAATATGGAAAGGGATAATTGATATCCTGTAATAACATTCATGGATGAGATGAGAGTAATTCATTAACTCTAAGAAAGAAATCACGGTACTGATGTCTTTCTTTTGAACTGATGTATCTGGCCCTCCTTGAGTACTTGACTAATCCTTGGGCACGTACAATTGCCCCCCCCCCTCCCCCCTCCCCCCACACCACACACACACACACGCACACGCAATTTGGATTTCGCCATAAAATTCTATCAAACCTTGAAACCCTAATTTTCCCTTGCTTGATTTCACTGTTTTCTTAACCCCTAAAACAAGTTACATCACACACACCGACGTGAATTCTTGAAACCCAATACTAAATTTTTCTGATGTCAAAATTCCAAAGTGATAATGGCCTAACTTTTCGTGCTTTTGTGTAATGGTTGGGTTCGTATCATTTGGCATCAATGTCAAGACTATGTCTTTGGCTCAAACCCTAGAAGAGGCAATAGGTGAGAGGAACACTTGCAGGCCCAAAAGAAAGTGACCAAAGTAAAAGCCATCATAAAATGGGCATTGAGGATGTAATGGAAGGGGTGACTGTGGGAAAGGAATATCTGGGGGAAGAGGATTTGAGCTCGGTACCAAAATAAAAGCTGCCACACAAAAGGCCACCAAGGCTGTGAGCTATGGCGTGTGATAGTATGTTACAACCACAAGGTGCTTTTAGTGTTTAAGTCAGTAGTCGTTCGGTTTCAAGATCCTATTACTTTATGATTATTCTCCATAGGCAACTAGCTAGATTCAAGCATTGATAACAACGCTAAAAACCTCTCAAAGACTTCAAATATGAAAGAGAAATTCATCAATAAAGCTAATGTAATTGGAAATAAAACATAGATTTATTATATTTTTAACATGCAAATTATTATTTGTTGATCAAGGCAACCATTAATGAAACAAGTTCAACCATTCTTCTAAAAGATGAAAAAGTATGATGTGGGTCTTTCTGGATTGTGTTACAAAACCCATTGAAACCATCAAAACTGGTTAGTTTTGTGACTCGGCTGTCAGATCAAGAACCTTTTCATGATTCTCAGTCTGTACTAAGTACCCATACAAGAAAAGAAAGGCAAGAAGAGAATCAACTTAAAAGTAGAAACAAACCACAACATGCAAGCAATCTATCAAAGAAAAATGGAGAGAGAAGAGAGTTAAGAGTAGAGAGAAACCTCCATGCATTGTGACAGAGACTCTCTTGAAGTTAATTGCTCTTTAGAAGTATAAATGACCTTCAAAAGCTAACATGCAAGATGTGTTACAGAGCAAAAGAACCAAAAGATAAATTTAAATTTAATGAAAAATAGTTTTAGTTGGAGTTGATTTGAATGCAAAAGAAAATTGGGAAAGAGAGAGAGAACTAGTGTTCTTATGGTTTCAAGCTTGTTTTAAAAATCGTCCGATTCAACCTGACTCGCATTTGGTTTCCAGTTTACTCGGTCATGAACTCTTTTGAACCAACTCAAAAGTCAGATTAGAATGTTGACCGAGTTATGCAGTTTTTTTTAATGTTTTGTACTTTTTTCTGAAAAAATAGAAAATAAATCATTTTTAATTTTAATATATTTAAAGATATGTAATAAATTTATTATTTATTTATATGACTCACTTGAATCGGTTTGCTAGTCTTCAACTTGAATCACCTCAAGGATCACTCAAATCGAGCCACTGAGTTTCAAAAATATGGTTTAAACTCGTTTTAGAACTCAAAACACAGCCTCATTTGACCTGGATTTAGCTTGACTCCGGTTTGACTCTCCAAAAATGAGTCAAATTTAAGAGAAAAATCAAAGTTATTTTGGCTAGAACAAGAAGATGAGGGCATTTAGGCCCTTTTACATTTGTCTAAGAGAGAGAAGACCGAGATCAAGGGACATGTTATCAGTTTGAAAACATACAGGGGTAACTAGATATTCACAAAAACCTTAAGGGCCATGTTTAAATCACCCTATTTTATAAAGAGAGGTTTACTGACAGACCCACTTGTTGCAATTTTATTACAATAACTCCCTTACTTTATCAAGTTGTTAGTCAACAAACCTTACCTTAGGAATCAGGCAACCCTGACAAAGTTAATATGCGTCCTTGGGCCCACATAGATTATCAAATTGGCAATCCAACACCACAAACTTTTAGATTTCATCAAAGAACTTAGATTAAAAAAAATAAAATAAAATAAAAACTATTTTAAACTTGGTCCAAGATGTTGAAAATTGATGACCACCGAACTCTGAAATTTAAAATTAAAATTCAACAATGAAAATTAACGTATTTTAAAAAAAATAAAATAAAATAAAAATTGTAAGATCTCAGATCACAACTCCTATGGTTCAGATCATACCCAAAGTTATTAGATCGAAAGGGAACAAATTCTAGGTTTGATTTGATCGATTGGAAACCTTTTAACTGATTAATATTGCCCTAAAGAAAATGGAATGGGTGGAAAAAGGAAGTTGTACGATGTAAATTCATGTGTTGCTAACATGCAGTTGAAGAGTTTGGCATCTAATCAAAACCTAGGATCATTAATCTTCCACCTAGCATGCCAATTCTGCTCCAGTTTCCTATAAGAATAGTTCAATTTCTAAATTTTGGTGATAATCTCGTTCTCAACATAGATCTGTTTCCTGGCACTTTCGTTAACTAAGAACAAAAGCTAGGCCAGTTTCAACAAAAATTGTAGTCTCTGTGTGTGTGTGAAAGAGATTGCTTGGGACTCCACAAGCTCATTTTAGGGTCTAGCACTACATAAAAAACCTAAACGTAAAACCAGGAGAATTGAAAACTTACCTTCAAACGATCGAAAGGCCTTTGTCTTCTTTTTTTTATAATGAAAAAAATAAGAAGCTTTATACTTGTATTTATAATAACGAGGACACCTCGTTTTCTCCGTAGTAGGGGTATTTTAGTCTATATACATAAGTGAGTTGGTGAATTTAATGAAGGGGAGCGGATCCTCTGTAGTTGTCTGTTGTAGATTTTAACGTTTGATAGAGTGCCACATCATATAAATAAAGAAATTCATTCATTAAAAATTCGAAGTTCACAAACCGTTCATTTTCAAATCTGTTGATCAAGCTTCAAAAATTATTATTTTTTCAATATTTTTTAAATATGATCTACATCTTGATTTTTACACGTTTGAGGTGTTAGCTTTTATTTTCAACATGTTAATCCCAACAATTTAAAATCCATTATAGGGAACTACAGGAAAATACTACTACAGAGGACCCCCTTCCTTGATGAAGATTGTTTTGAGAAGATTATTTGGACCTATCACTATTACGTGTCATATTTTTACTGCATTACTGTCAAGTAATTTTTTTCATCGAGGATTTTATTTTTTTTATTTTTTTGAAAGGGGGAAGAGGGGGTTAAATTGGCTAAAAATGTTATAAATTAAGGCATGCGTGAATTTTGCACTATTTTTTTATTTTAAAAAAATGAAGAAAAATTAAAATCAATAATATGATTATCCACAAATTGAATAAAATTTTCATTTTCTAGCATCGAATAAATGATGATATCTCGAGCAAACCTTTGTTATCTCCATGGGTTTTTTTTTTTTAGTGTAAAAAAATAGTAGAAACTTAGTGAACTAAATATAGGTAAGGAAGGCTTTTAACTACATCTGCGTAACATTTCCCTTTACACTACATTTCTAGTCCCAACCCTAGATGAAGGATGAGTATTGCTTCAAGTTGATAGTCAAAATAAAATCTACCACCTCTTAAAAAAAATCCTAATAAAATAGTTTTAATTCGTTCATGCTAGGGCATTCTTCAAAGGCAATGCACTACAACAAAACCTATTTGTGGTAGAAAGTAAGTATGGTTAGTAGGGGCATCATGTGGAAACAACACACTAAAAGAATGCCCAATGTAGTAAGAGTAGGCAATATTTCTCATATCATATGGGATGATTAGACTTTGTCCATGCCCATCCTTTTTGGGGATAAGAGGGTAAAAGAAGAAAAACAATAAAGTTTTAGGAGTATTATTGGAAAAGGAGTAACATAGTAAAGGCAATTGTCCGTTGAGTAAAAATATTTTTCAAACAAACAAAAACAAATATAAAATTAAAAATCTACTTAAGATTGGCAAGTAGGGTCATTCCACTGAGGAGGAAGGGACTAATATTCAAGATTTTAAAAATTCAAAAGAAAAAAGGGTCTGATTTTTTAATGAAAACTAATTAAATTAACTAAAAACTTTATTTTCAAGTTTTTTTAATAACTCAAATTAAGAAATCGACAAAGGTTTTTTATTTGAAAATTTTAACAATAAAAACTCATTTTTTTTTATAAATCTAAAAATTAACTAAGATTTTCTTTCATTAAAAATTTTTATCTCTTAATAATTTTACATAATAGCTAGTATCCAATATAATGGGTTCACCCCAATAGTAACGGACCATGCTTGGGATAAGAGATAAAGAGAAATAAATAACAGAATTTTAGAAACAAAGTTTATTGAAGAGAAATCTATTAAGAATTTTGAAAAATATGCAAAAACTTTAAAAATAAAAACTAAAAAAACATCTTGACTTCATCAATATTCCCAAATTGAGAGATTAGCCAATATTCTCTTTAGAAAATTAAAAAATTAACAGATGGATAATAATTTATTTTTTATTGATCTTTAAAATAAATCTTGAATAAATATTTGTTTTCCAATTTGTAAAAAATAATAAGTAAAATCTAAATCTAAAAGAGAAAAAGAAGAGATTGGGAGATGAGAGAGGAAGAGGGAGATATGAAAGTAAGTCATGAGAACCCAAAAACTTAGAGAGTTAATGTCTTTTATAAAAAAAAAAAATATGATTGCTTTGACAACACGTTTTTATCATTTTTTATTTGAATTTTATCTTTTACATGAAATAAAATTATCTTACCCTTTTAATTAGAGTTTTAATCCCACTGACCTTGTTTCATTTTAATAACTGAGTCAAAAGTTACGTTCAAAATGGTGAAACATGACAGACTTGTAGTCTCTAACTTATTACATGTTTTTTACAAACTAAAAGTCTGAATTCACTATTTAACGTGAAATACAAATTTATTATTCTCTAAATCAATTTTCTAATATTAAAATCTCGTCTTATTTTGATAAGTAAAAAATTATGGGTAAAACGGTATAACGTGGTAAATTTAGAATTTGATCATGTCAATTTGATATTATCAAATCTCTTGGATTGTGTTTTGACTTTGACCATTGACTTTTCACTTTGGTGGTTTTTCCACTATTTGATTATTCAATTTCCATATGTTTTGTTTGCAAGAAATTGACATGTAATTAAACTCTCAAAATTCATGAAAATACATGCAATTTAATCAGTAAAATGTAACTTATGATGAATTAACTATTATGCATAATTTTATGAAGAAATCATAACTTTTAGATTATAAAATATAGTTAAGTGCTCTATAAAATAATGGAAAAATACACATTTTTAATCTCTTAACAATAATAAAGTTAAAAGGGATTTTTTTTTATGAGTAAGTTATACTTGAACTCACGACCTCAAATTTGCTTTGCAATGTGTCAAACCAACTGAGTTATGGATCTACGCTTAGTTAAAGAAGTCTTATTGAAAAGAGGATGAGAGAAAAAGAAATCAATTTAAAATTATTCCTTGAGATGTGTAGACATCCCAATTTGCAAAAACTTATTATAAAAAAGTCTAAATTTTCAAAATCTCAAGTTAATTTCAATTAAAAGCTTAAAGTCCTCCAATTGGCAACATTACATAATAATTGTCATTTGACACATTTCTTCATGCATACATGCACACATGCATCATTTCAATTGTTTTGCATGCCTAAACCCTGTCTCTAGTCCATCTATATACCCTAATCCAAACTCATTTTCTATGGATCAATCCATTATCCATATCTTAACTCAATACCAAGCCCATTTTCAAGTCTAGTTCAAATATCTAAATCTAAACCATCTTGAGCCTATAACCCAAGTCCAATGCTAAACCCATAAAAGCCCATGATAACTCCAAAAACTTAGGGTCCTTCACCTTTTCTCAAAAGAGGATACATGGTAGTATTTTATAAGTTCCAACATCCAAGAAAGATCCTCATTGGTGGGTCAATACTCTAACCTAATTTGAAAGTCAACTTCATTGAGAAAAACTCAAGAATGCCTCCTCAAAAAGTGAGATAAAAACAAAAAAGTAATTTGGTATTTGGTAAAAATCCTTAAAGTTAAGAGAATTTTCAATTCTATCATTAAAAGGTAATAATCTTTAAGTACATAAATTGAGTTCTCCCATTGGTCTATTTCAAAAATATATATCTACCATTACTTTTGAGGATATTTATAAAAGAACTAATGTCTACTTTTTATTTACCACTTCATCTTTACATTTGTTATTCCCCCACTTACCCTCAAAAAATACCTTTGTTCTCTCATTTTTATTCACCAAAAAATAAATACCAAATAAGTTTTTAGGGTTTCATATTACAAATTCCAATTCTACCCTCACGAAGATAGAAAACCCAAAAGAAATAACTAAAATCTCATATATTTTTTTCTTATGTTTTTAGGGTTAGACCACTTTATCCCTATAAATTTTTCAAAACACTATAAATAATCTCATTTTCTATAAGTAAGATATGCTTTCAAACCCCCATCTCTCAATCTAAAACTCTATCAAAATTCCTACTCAACATCTTTAACCAGCTCTCAACTCAACCCTCAACTCAAGAATTTCTATCCATCTTTCAACTATCAACTAAAAACCTTAATCTTCTTTAACCTTTAACTCTCAACTACAACTCTAAATCTTCAATTTTTTTTCAAGACTTAATATCATTCAAAAATATTAATGGACAAGGTGGGTGTAGATTAGGTCTTTTATTTCAAATACTTGTATCTTTTATTCTTAACCCTCTATTTATTTTATATTCTAGAGAGTCTTTATGATGTAATGCACAACCTCTCCCATATCCGGTAGGTTGGATTTTGGTTCGGTCTAAAGGATGAGTGTTGAAGCCCCTTTTTCACCTATAATGTCTCTCATGTATCATATTGTACATTATATATCCATTCACATATACTTGACAATGGTGAATAAATATGTCACCCGCTTGTTAGGGTTAAAATACTAAGTTTATAACTTTGCATTCATGCATTAAGGTTACGGCACTGAGGGAACTCCATCATGGAACCTCACTAAAAAGTCTAAACCAACATTCCTACTAATGAAAATAATATAAACTATATAAGTTTTTTTTTTTTTTTTATAAGATATTCTCAATGTTTCACATTGATATCAAAGCCCTTTTCAAAAGGACATTTTCACCTATTATACGCACTATCTTTAAACATGCACCTTCATACATATTTTAATTTCTTAAATTTTTTAAAAGATTTGCCAAGTTTCAAAGGTACCATCTTTGGTAGAGAGGATATGGTGCCTAACACCGTCCTCATCCACTAAGTGGACCTCCCTACTTAGATCTTAGGTAGACCATGCTATTTTTTTCGTAAATGAGAGTCATTGCAATGATAAAACAAATTTCAAAATCATTTCAAGTGCCTATTCACACTTATTTTCAAAAAAAGATAGTGACGACTCCAAATAACATAACATTAAGGTTGTATGATGATCATCTCACGTCTACAATAATGAATTAATTATTAAGTATGATTTTTTGAAGAAATTGTAACTTTTAGGTTATAAAATATGGTTAAGTGCTCTATAACATAATGGGAAAATACACACTTCTAATCACTTAACAACTATAAAGTTAAAAGGGATTTTTTTTATATAGATAAGTTGTACTTGAACCCACGACCTCAAATTTGCTTTGCAACGTGTCAAACCAATTGAGTTATGGGTTTAAGCTCAGTTAGAAAAGTATTATTGGGAAGGGGAGGAGAGAAAAATGAATAAAGTTAAAATTATTCCTCAAGATGCATGTGAAATTTAAAACATTGGGGGAAGATAATCAATGTGTTCTATTATATAAATTAGAATTCGCTTGTGCCTACAACACGAGCATCCTCTTTAGGGTTTAAAGAGTGAAAGAGGAAAGACAGTAAAGTTAAGAAGGGTATCATTAAAAAAGAAGGGAAAAAATAAAAGACAATAAAGTGAGGTTGTGTGGATTCGACTTTTTTATCTCAATTTTTATATTCTGCAAAACTGTAGTTAATAGAGTCCACCATTGTGTTTTACTACATAAATTGTGAATAAAGAAATTAATCCAAAAATAAAGGATTTTTCTCTCTAATATAAACATGAAAACTTTAGCATGTGAGACCTTAAAGTTAGTGGATACAATGGAAATAATGAAAATTGGTATGATTTGTTTACAAGAAATAATATATAAATAAACAAAAGCTAACAAAATTGATGGTACATGAGAAAGAAATAAAAATAATCTAATAATATAATAAATAAAAATTAACATATTATTTTTTTTAAAGAATTTTTTTTTATTTTTTGAGTATGATCGTGGATGTTGAAATGGATGGCTACCGAACTCCCATATTTAAAAATGAAATACAATGATGAAAATTAATTCTCTTTTTTCATATATTTTTTAAAATTCTTTGAATTTTGTCTTTTACAATCATGTGACATCAGATCATATTTTTTAGATGTCAAAATTGATGAGGTAAGAATCTCCTCTAACGTATGTTTACTAACAAGATAACCGCATAAATTTGAAGTTGCACGGTAAGATGAAGTGAGGTTTGATGGGTAACAAACTTTTAAGGTTCCCTTGGAGTTGTAGAACTCGAAGGGAGGGAGTTTTTGTAATAAAAATACAACAGTTGGATCTGCCGGGTAAATTTTTCTTATTTTTTATTTATTTATGCAGAGCACCCTTTTGGGAGAGGACTAGTCCCGTCGAACGCCTTGACTCCTCGAAAGTTTTCCAGCGTAGCTCGATTCTCGTATTTTAATGGCGGCCTCACTCGAATCAGTTACAGTTCCTCGATCTTCAAACTTTCGAACCACTCTCTCAGCACCCACAATGGCGTCTTTGATTTCCTCTCTCTCGAACAACTGGAACGTGAGTCCTTTGCGGGAATTCAAGAGTTTGAGGATCCATTCGCGTTTTTCGAAGCTCACATTAGTTTCGGCAAGGTTGAAGAATGCAAGGATTTCTCTTCGAAGAGGAGGTATTGTTGTTTGCGAGGCTCAGGAGTCAGGAGACGACTCTTGAAGGTTAGGGTTCTACGAGTTTCCCCCCTTTTATCTATATTTAGGTTTAGATTTAGATTTAGATTTAGATTGCTGTCTTTGGTTTTTATTATTTGTGTTTCTTCTAGGAGAACTAAACCCCGACCTCAAAGTTCATATTTCTCAATTTCAAATCCACATTCTCAAATTTCGCGTTTTAATCCGTAACAATGAATAAATATAAAAATATTATATTATATATTAACAGTAAAAAAAAAAAAACATTATAAAAAATAAAATAAAAACTTGTTTAGAATAAATGGTTTCAAAACTCGCCCCGAGACGTATCGCCTGAGTTGTCTCGGTATCAGGAATGGACGGGATGGACGGACAAGTCAATGTATTGGACGAGATTTAAAACCCCATATTCATTTTTCTCATGGTTGAACAAGGTGTCTCAACATATCGGAAAACTCGTCCTAGACAAGTAGGTATCTGGCGTGAACGAGACATGAAGTTAGAGGAAGAAATGCATTATTAAAATAAAAATAAAAATTGAGGCTTGCCTCTGCAGAAAGGCGTGTATGTCTTTTAGGTGCCTCAACTTTTATGTTTCAACTTGATGCCTCGGGGTGTTTTTAATGAACCTCATTCTGAGGCATGCCTTGAGGAGTACGCCTCACACACCAAAAACATTGGATAGAACAATTATTTTCCTTTCAAGTTTAACAGAAGACAATAGTTGAAAGATATGGATAGTAGAGATCATTGAGTAAGAACTTTAGGATATACCACTTTAGAAGAACACATAGAGGCTTTTAGTCTTGTACTTTGATGGATGGAAGTTGAGTTTTCTTTAGAGAAGATTGATTCTTTTTCAGCACAGTGATCTACCTGGTTAGAAGAGTACGCTTATGTGAGGTATAGACCTTCATATTTGATTTGAACTTTTTTTTGATTGATTATATTTGGAAGGAGAGAACTTATGGGTTTAAGCATAAAAAAGCCAATGAAAATGAAACTGTTGACAAGTTCCTCAAGCATAGGAAGAAGAAACTAATTACTCACTGACAAATTCAGAACCTTAAAAAAGTTCACCGAGGATAAAACCTTTTCCTGCTATAGAACACGGTAGGTTGTCATTTTCAGTTCCCATCTTTCCTTAACTAATAATCATTATTCAAGAAATGATTTGAAGAAACTAGTAACTCACAGGCAAATTCAAAACCTTAAAAAAGTTCACCGATGATAAAACCTTTTCCTGCTATAGAACACGATAGGTTGTCATTCCCATCTTTCATTAACTAATAATCATTATTCAAGAAGTGATTGTTATCCAATATGTAGTAGTCAATAGAAAAGGTAAATCTCTTACGATATTACTCTCTTTTATGTATGATATTATATAAATCACTTTTGTATCATATCAAGAAAGTTTAAGATATTTGTTTGGCAGGCAAGGATGGCGGTGTACAAAATCATATCATAGTACTTGTCTCACATATGGAGAGAGTAAAACCCATCATTTGAAGGGACAAATGTAAGAGATCCTGATGTACACAATGTTGGTTTTATTGATTCTAGATTTATTCTACTTTAGGAAGAGTGGGAAGAAGGTTAATTAGGTGAAGAAAAAGAAGAAAGATCACAGAAAGGGTTTTAATTGGCCATTGTGAATATGTCAACAATCCCAATTGAGTATATGTTGAAGGAATAAATACAAAGTTTTGCAATTAAGGATGTGAAATAGCATTCAATAAAGAACCCAACAATAATATTGATGAAGTATGACTAAAAAATATATTAGGTCCGGTCCAAGTGTATTTGTTTTTGGAACAATCTCCACTTTGGCGAAAAACTCTTCAACACTTGGAGAATCTTGGAATCCGATGTGTTTATAAAACCTCCACTTTGATGAGAAACCTCTCATCTCCATGCACTTCAAGTGGGGAGGTGCCCTCCAATTTCGACAAGCAATGAGATTGAACAAGTTCAAGCAATGTTCGAACTTATCCCTTGTAATCAGTTTAGTGAGAAAATCCAAAGCCTTCTCATCCATGTAAACATTTTCAACATTGATTTCCCCTGAGTTGACCCAATTTCGACGTTGATGGAATCTAACATCAATGTGTTTCGTTCTAGCATGAAATACTTTGTTCTTGGCAAGGCAAGTGACCTCTTTGGATGCCTCCGCTATAGTCATATACTTTGCTTCGGTTGTTGATAATTCATTTGTAATTTGTAGCATTGATCTCCAATACACTAGACCTCCACCTAATGTGAACACATAGCCCGTAGTGGACCTCATCTTGTCAAGATCTCCGACAAAATCAGAATCCACATAACCAACCACATTATCTTGCAAACACTATTCCCAAGTTCTCGTGTTTTTCAAATAACGAAGAACCCACTTGATTGCTTTCCAATGCACTTTACCCCTGATTTGTCATGTATTTTGAAATCATATTAACGGCTTGAGAAAGATCGGGCCTCGTGCGTACCATAGCATTCATAAGATACTCAACGACACTTGCATATGATACATTTATCGTCTCTTCTACTTCAGTATTGGTTGAAGAACATTACTTTGCACTCAAAGAAAAGTGTAGAGGTAAAAGAGTAGAAACCGGTTTAACATCAAAGCATACTAAGCTTCTTGAGCATCTTGTGGATCAGTAGATGTACTTTTGAGATAACCACAACTTCCCAACTTTCTTATTTTTCTTTATGTCCATCCCAAAAATCTTGGTAGTCGCCCCAAGATCCTTCATGTCAGATTCCCTACTCAATATTGCATTGAGTTCATTAATCTTCGACATGTTCTTGCTTGCTATGAGCATATCATTAACATAAAACATCAAGAGAATAATAGTACCATCATCGAATACATGAGACTAGATACAACAATCATATGTACATCTCTAGTAGTCACTCAACATGTAGGAATTGAACCGCTTGTACCATTGCCTTGGAGATTTGTTGAGTTCATGTAGTGACTTATTCAATTTACAAACAAGATCTTTGTCGGTTTCAATGAACCCTTTCGGTTGAACCACGTAGATGACCGTATCCAAATCATCATGAAGAAACACCATCTTCACATTAAGTTGTTCTACCTCCATGTCGAAATGTGCTACCATAGCCAGTAACACCCTTATAGATGTGTGCTTTGCTATCAGGAAAATAATTTCATCATAATCAACACCCTCATTTTGTGAATACCTTTTTGCAACCAACTTTGCTCTAATACCATTTGTTATACATGTGAATATCTTAGTGAAACTCTATTGGTAAATTGATCAAACACCTCTTAGGTATTTCACCAAACATCTATTATGCCAAACTTTTAAGATCTTTTTTGATAATGGTAATGAAATATAAATTTCAACAATAGTAGCAAATGGAAAAAGAATCACAATCACAAAAAGAAAATGGGAAAACAACACAATATACAAGACAAAGAATTTACGTGGATTATCTGAAAGTCACGTCCACAAAGGTATGAGTCTTGGAACTTGATTTCATTATAAAAAAAAGGGCAAATCGATACGAAGGAATCACTTCTATCACTTAACTTCACCTTCTTCTTCTACATCTCAATATTTCTAAACCACTCCTCTAAGTTTTTCTATTTTTCTCTGTTCTCTCCTCTAGAAAAGACTTAAACAACAAAAGAAGACAAACCCTTTTTTTTTAGATACACCGCAAAGTGGTCCACTTACACAAGTTACAAGCCCAACCCAAACTATTTAGGGGGTTTTCAATGGTTGAGAAGGGTACAACGATGATTGAAAATTCCGGTGGGGTGAAGTTTGAGGTGAAGCCATTTGATGGGAGGTCGAACTTTACGCTGTGACAAAGGAAGAAGAATATTTTTATCCAACAAGGACTTCATAATTGCATTTGGAGTATTGAAGTAAAGTTGGAGAGCATGTCCAATGAGACATGGGAAGAGTTGGATGCTATTAGTTTCAATGAGTGGCATGTATCAGATTAAGTCATGTACAACATCATGAAAGAAAAGACCACAGAAGAAACAAGGGATATGCTTGAGAAGTTTTACATGAGAAAGACTTTGTTCAACAAGCTATTCCTTAAGGACCAACTCTATGGCCTAAGGATGAAGGACAGGATATCATAGAGCACTTGAACACGTTTAATCGGCGTTTTAGTGATTTGTTGAAAGTAGAAGTCAAGTTTGAAGAAGAAGAAAAAGCATTGTTTTTGTTGACATCATTTCCAAATTCCTTCAAACACTTTCGGATTACTTTAATGTTTTACAATGAGACCCTCAAGTTTGAGGAATTGGTTCGAGACCTTATGTTTCATGTGACCATGAACAAGTCAAGTGGGAATGAGGCTCAAGGGAAATGACTCATTGCAAAGAGTTCAAGTGAGCGAGATTGAGCAAATGAGACGGTCAAATTCAAAAGAAAGAATTTTACATCTAAAACTAGAAGTAAAAAAAAAAAAAAAAAAGCTGAGTGCTGTCATTGCAAGAAGAAAGGAGATTACAAAAGAGATTTAGGAATATTGAAATCTAAAAGAAGAATGTAAAGCTAAGTGATAAAGACAATTCCCTTGCATCGATTTGCTCTTTTTCTTTATAGTGAAATCAAGCTCCAACGCTCATAATATATATATATATATATATTAGTGGACGTGTCCTTCAAATGAACCACGTAAATTCTTTGTCGTGTAGATCGTGTTTTTTCCTCTTTTCTGTTTGTGATAGTGATTCTTTTTTCATTTTCTACCATTCTTGGAATTTATCCTTCATTGCCATTATTAAACAAGATCTTGAATGTGTGGCATAATATATGTTTGGTAAAATACCCAACAAGTGTTTGATCAAATTATCAAGAGAGCTTCACTAAGGTGTTTACATACTAAACAATAATTGTAATTATGCCTAAGGGGATATTTATTGGCCTTATGTGGAGGGTTTATGATTGATTTAGGTATAAGTAATAGGTTAAATTTGGAAAAGAGATTAATGGTAAAGGGTGTATATGGTTTAGGGATGATTGGATAAATTTCTTGATGGGGTTAGAGGATTCTTGATAAGTTCTCTATAGATCCTTGATGGGGTAAAATCAGGAAAAATAAAGAAGATGATAGATTTACCTTGTAATCACACCTATGATTTCCATGGCGTCATCAAGTTGAATTCTCCCAAATTCAAACAATGAAAAATAGAAACTTTTTTAAAAAATAAATAAATAACTATTCATTCATTGTCTGATAATAATTCCTTACAATGGTTTAAATAATTCTAAGACTTCTAATTTGACTCTATTTTGTACTTCAAGGTATTTTTTGGAAATAGAAGCTTTCCAAAGAATAGTAAAATTTCTAATTCGACAAAAACTTCTAAAACAAGTAGGACTCAAAATAACATAAAATAAATAAAAAAGACTAATATCCTTATAATTCATCAAACTCATTAATTACAAAATTGTCTTTGAGGCCTATGACAGTTGGCTTGAGTCCCACATTAGGTCCCTTAAGCTAGAAATACCTTATAGTCTTTTTTTCCTTCTTTATTTTGGATCATTTCCATATTTTTTTCAGTTCGAAAGACTGTGAAATCACTGCCAACGTCTGGTTCTTAACGAAGACTCAATATTTGAGATAGGCCATAAACGACGGACGATGATCCAGAAGATAGTGCAATTCATTATTATTTTTTTCATTTAATTGGATCAACTTTTCTAGAGATTCGGGTGGGATTTACTGAGTGGTGGTCCACCCTTGGTATGTCTGCCACATGTATTGACACAGTGTTCTTGTAGTGTCTTTTGGTCTAGCTTATATATATATATTTATAAAACAAAACACAACTGAGTTGGAACAGTTGTGTGTGACACAAACGTCCCAACATAAACATCAAACATAAGTAGGGACTGAGATTAACTCTCCCTATGAATCTCGAGGTGACCAATTTAATCTCTCGCCCAAATCTCATATACACACACTCTCTCTCTCTCTCTCTCCATCACCTCATCACCATCTCTCTCTCTTTCTCTCTCTCTCTCTCTCATCTCATCTTAATCTTTTGTTTTGTTACTATTGTGTGATTCAAACTTAGATTTTGAAAATCCTATTTGCAGATTTTTGTCTTTAGATCTTGAGTTTGATTTTTGATAGCTTTACACATGTATGATATTGGTGGGTTCTATGTCTCTCTCTCTCTCCATATCAAGCTACGACTTTATAGATTTCTAGGGTCTTTTGATTTTTTGTTGATTAGGGTTTTTCGAATATTTTGTTTATTCTTAGGGTTTATGTATTCGGATTTGTAGGAAGGCGAACCTTTATTTTAGCTTAAGGCCCTGCTTGGTACCATGCAAAGCATTTGCAAATACAAAAGATTTGCTGCACTTTTTGGTCTGCAAACTATTTACTGAAATTTCCGAAGGGCTTAAGGGGTTCATGCAAATAATTTGCAACGCAAAAAAATTTCAGAATGTAACCAAGCATCTGTAAGTTACAAAAATTTTACATGGGCCTAATCCTAACTGTAAACAACTACTAAAGTTGTTTGAATGTGTTATAATGCTTTGTAATGCTGAGTTTTTATGATTGAAGTAATTATAAGGGTGTGATTGAGGTGCTAACAATGGCTCTTTTTAAAAAATTCTTTGGATTTTGGATTTTATATAAACCTGATCCTAACTATAAACAACTGCTGAAGTTGTTTGAATGTATTATAATGCTGAGAAGTCTCTCTTTCTCTGTGTTGTTGATTTGGTTGCAGCTTTATGTAATTTTGCCCCTTTTCCATGTACAAAGTTCCCTTTTCTATGGGTATTTTTGGTCTGTTTTGATCTTCTCTCTAGGTCTGTTTTGATCGTCGAGTCTCTCGCCCTGTTCTTTGTTTTGGTTGCAGCTTTATATAATTTTCCCCCTTTTCCATGTACAAAGTTCACATTGAGAGAACCCATCACAGTGCTCTGATCTTTTAGAGGAGGTATTTGATTTGTTTTAATTTGATCTTCTCTTCAACAGAAACATCTCTACCCGAAACCCCAGATAAAGAACACCATCTAATGTTACTCTACCATAAAAAAATTAAGAGAGCTGTTATTGGCACCCCAATTTTTTTTGCTAGATTTCTATTTTTTGAGTTTAAGATTTTATATGAGCCTAATCAAAATTATAAACAACTACTGAAATTGTTTGAACTGAATGTTATAATGTTTAGATAATAATTTGAGCCAGACCTTTATAAAAGTTGGGGTGGCAATAGTAGCTTCTTTCATTAATTTTTTTGCTAGATTTCTATTTTTGGGTTTAAAATTTTATATGAGCCTACTGAAATTGTTTGAACTGAATGTTATAATATTTTGTAACGTTGAGATAATAATTTGAGCCAAACCTTTGTAAAAGTTGGGGTGACAATAGTAGCTCCTTTCGTTAATTTTGTTGCTAGATTCCTATTTTTTGGGTTTAAGATTTTTTGAGGTGAGCATCTTGATCAATCCTTTTGTAAGGTTTTTTAAGAATTGGGTTTTGTTATTTTCTATTTTCTATTTTTTTTTTTAATTAGAAATCCCCCTTTCTATTTTCTATTGCATCTGGATCTATTTTCTATTGTTCTATAATTAGAGGTGAGCATCTGGTTTGTTGGTTGATGGAATGTGTAAAGGTTTGTTTATTTCTTTTTTTCTTCAATACCAAGGTCAGCTACTAAATTTGCTCTTTCTATCTTTCAAGTCATTAGCAACCCCTTTTGATGATTCCTTTTCACTGGCAACCTGTTTCGTATGTTTGGTGATTTAATTTGCAATTACATTGATAAACTTTAACTGCCAGCTAAAGTTTTTTTAGCTAAATATCTTTCTTCCTGTTTGTGACAGATTTATTTCAGATTTTAGAGTATTTGAATCTTCTGCAAAGTTACTTGCATACAGTTGAGCATTGGAAGATAATATCAAGGTTTTCATTTTGTGTCTATATGTGTGTGCATTAGTGTGTTGCTTGATTCATTGAACTTTTGTCTACAATATCCTAGAACTATTTCTAACTATTGGCCTAACACTGTCTAGCAGAAGACCTCTTTTGATTTTATATGACCTAAATGCCCTCACCTTCCTAATGACTTACTTGCTTAAATTGGATAACTTCATATATATAATCTGAATCTGATCAATTGGCCACGATTCAATTAAAATCAGATTGGATTTATGGGGGATCAAATGGTCATAGCCCAAAAAATCTGAATGAACTTCTCATTTACCTATCAAAATTAGATTGGATAGATTAGCTTTTACCATAATGGGAAGTCGTGGGTTCAAGTCCAACTTACCTATCACAAAAAAACACTGGGATCGATTGGTCTTTACCATAATGAGAGGGGATTCTTAATTTTGGTTATTATTTTTTTTGTTCTTCTAATTTGTAATGTTTGAGTGTTCTACCAAGAATAATCTTAATTATTTGCTTGCTTACACAAGGTTTAAACGATCTACACAAACCAATGAGAAATGAGAAAACTTCATATAAATTTGATTTCAGATTCATGAGCAATTGATTGGCCACGATTCATCATGAATCTGATTCTGAACTAAATTAATTGTATGAAATATCCCCAAAGCTATTGTCCTCATTTCCATTTATGTAATTACTTTCTATGTTTATAGGAGCTTGAAAGATGTACTTTATAAAAGATGAATGCATTGCAGGAGCTTGCAAATTTGCTAGAAGAGAGCAGATCATTACAGGCATTTTTATATGTGTTGTGTGTGTGTGTGTGTTCTTCTCTCCTCATTTGTTTTATCAAAGAGAACATAGTATTATTTAAAAATTCAGGTCTGAATTGGGCCTTTAAAGCCTCAAAGGACGTTTGAGACTCTATCAATCACACGTTTGAAAGTTTGGGACTTTTGGGGCAATTTTTTCATATGTTGGGAATCGAGGGAAGGGAGAGCGAAACTCGCTTTCTAGTGCATGGAAACAGCCTATGTTGGGGGCAGGTGACAAACTCGATGTATGGACGTTTCAATTGAAATGCGCTACAACAGCACTCTCACTAGGCAGGCTAGGGATTTATCGTTTAATAAATTCAAGGGGACTTGTAGCCCCAACCCCATCCCTTGGAAAGAAAAAAGGTAGCACCGAAGAAAGGAAAGAGCGAGATGGTGGTTTTTGTTGTTCCCGCAAAGCGAAGATCATTCACTTGGCAAATGAAGTGGGTCAACCTCTTTTTGGCTTCGGCCAAACACTTTTTCTCACTGGTATGCATCTGTTTTAATTTTTTAGTCTCTTTCTCTCTAACGTAATGGTCTCTCTTTATTTATTTCTTTGTTTGTTTGTTTTTTGTTTTAGTTTTAATTTTAGTTTTAGTTTTTGTGTATTGAATGACCTGTTTGGGTGGGAATGTGGGTTTGTGTAATTTTGTGAAAACAGAGAAAATTGACTCACATTTACCTTTGGGGATTAGATTTAATTTGTCGCGAGTTTGAATTTGTGTTAATATGGTAGAATTTTAATTAGAGATGCCCTCCTTGGATATGATCATCTATTGTAGTACAAGACTTCTAATGTTGTACCTGTTAAGGAGAACACTAAATGCTAGAAAATTCCCCCTTCTATAATCTAATCCAGTACTCTCTCTCTCTCTCTGTAAGTTTGTTAAATGAGTTTTACGGGTAGGGTTTTGAAAGCTTGCAAGTTGAAAATCGTCAAAATAGTAAGAGGCCTTTTCCCACTCTTATATTTACATGATACAATCATGTGAAAATGGTTTTGTTGAATTTTGATTAATAATTTTTTATTGTGGCAAGTTTAAGGTTGAAAAGCGAAAAAAAAACCTGCAAGTGATGTGGGCACTACCTCCATATTGAGTTGCAGTTTAGAAAACCATTCTCTTTTCATATATAAAAAATACTGTGGGTTTGGGGGGTATGATTGATCGGTTTGGGAAACCTTTCTTATTTCGTGTATTGGCATTAGGTCTTGGTGTGGAAAGAATGTTCATTGTTGCCTCATCATGCATACAAGAATGGTCTAACATCATACAAGACTTAATTTGGATCTTTTCCAACCTGTACTTAAGAGAGGATGTTGGTCTGATTTTTTCTGTTTAAAACATGTTTGATTTAGATCTAGAAAATTGTATTTTCTTTCTCAAGTCATGTGCTTTTGATTGAATCATAGTCAATCCAATGTATTCTTTCTCAATAGTTTCTTTATTATTCTATAGGTGGAAGTGAGGGTTGGTTTTTCAAGTGAGGCTTCAATGAAAGATTCAAGTGTTGGGGTTTTGGTTTTCTAAGAGATTTAGCTAACATCATTTAGAGAACTCCTGCAAGTTGCTTTGTTTGCAACCCTTATAGGTAAGGATTTGGGGTCAAGAGACCTCAAGCATTACTAGGGAGGGTGACATTGGCCTTAGCAAGTGAACCATTACTGCAGGTGGATACTGTAATTTGGTTGTTGTTGAGATCACTGATTGTGGGAACACACAGTAGAGTTTAGAGATCCTAGATTTTTAGACTATTTTAACGTTTTAGGTTGCATATTGATAAGAGAAGTTCTTTGCTATTGACATTTCAGCCATATCTCCCTCTCCCTCTCATAGGCTATTTCAACTTACGCAGATCTTCTCTTGGTAATCTCATTCCTTTATAGATTTTTTGGTGTAATGTTAGACTACATCAAAATGCTTCTCTTTGATCAAAATATCATGATTGGATGTGGTATCTGTAATAGATTCGAGACCATTTCTGGCATACAAATATTAGAAATGGGTTTCTATGATATTCTCAATTAAGGATATTTTATTTATTTCCTTTTAAACTCTTGAATGTACTTGAGTATGGGTATGTAGGATCATGCTTAAAGCTAATTGAGTATAGTTACTTCCTATCTTGACCACAAATTGTTCATGAGAGGTTTAGTGATGCAATGGCCCTATTTAAACAAGGTCCATATGTTGCCTTAGTTCCCAAACCGTGAAATGAGAAATGCCTAATTTTTTTTTTGTACTTGATCTGCTTTCATTATCTGGTTTTACACCTATAATAACCACATGTGCTTTCAAAATTAATCATAAAAAACGCGTTGGTACAGTCCATGTTTGATATTTCATCTTTCTGAAATCAGACCAATATATACTTACGAGTTAGATAGATCATAATTGAAATACATGTAGGCGTAAGGAATACATGCACGGAACGATGGGCTATGGTCATACTATCAGATTGATAGGCGAAGAGCGGTCGTTGCTACTGTACAGTTCAATACCTAAATTTTGTAAGATCATATGACTCCATTTGTTTCTTAGTTGAATTCTTCTTATTCTTTATTTTCCATATTTTAATTTGATCAAATATCTGATTGAATGTGTAAGGAATCCTTTTGTGCGCGTGCATGTTTGGGTTAGTAATTGATGGTACTAAATAGTTAGAGAAGGAATGTAACCAGGTCTAAATCATGTGTGTAATGTTATCACATTCTAGCTCCATGATCTAAAATATGCGTGAATCATTCGTGCCGTAGGCACAGGCAAACTCTAGTATATCCATGCCCTCTTAGTTTTTTCTTGTTTTTCTGGTTTTGATACTCTAGGACAGATGAATGCTTTTCAACAGAAGACAATACGCCTAGACATGTGCAGCATATATCAACTTAATCAAGTGGGCACTATTTTGCATGTTTAGCCACCTACTTATGAAAGACCAATGGGTATGCTTGTGGGGGTTTCGTTGAAGCCTATGAGAAATTATTCGTATGGGCAAGGATTAATCATGCTAGATCCTGGTTTGTAATTGGGATCTTCATTATATTTAGAAGAAGATATTGATTATGACAGATGGTAGCATCTTCTTTGTGAGATTATTTGTTGAGGGTGAGGAACCAAGGATTTTGTTGTTGAAACTTGAAAGAGCAAATTCCAGACCAATCTATGAGGTGGAATTGATCCGGGCCCAAACAATGTAATAGGGGCAAGTTCTAGTATAGATGCGAAAAACTACTAGAGGAGTCGCTGAAGGATGGTGAAACTAATTTCTAAAGAAAGAAAGAAAAGAGAAAAAAGACGCTTAAGTTAAGTTATGGTATTACTGCATCATAGGTTAAGGGAATGCCACATTTCTCATATAGAGAGAACAGGGGGTACTGGAGGTCAACAATGGCAAACAGTGATAATGTTTGCCCAGGAGCCTTATGATGATGTGGGCTTACAACAATAGTTTTACAACGATGATAATCAGTTGGTGTAGTGTCATAGCTGTCCTTTGGATTTCGTTTCATGTCATAATCATATGTTTTGTTACCAAGTGCTGCTACAAATTAATCTAATAAAAATCCTCAGAAGCTTATTGAATCCTTGCTCCTATAATTTTTTAGAGACAAGACCACACTTGGTCAAGTGAGCCGCCATTCTCAAATTTCTTTTGAGCTGAATGTCCCCGATTCTCAGAATTCAAGTCTTGTAGAAACACATCTTTTCACAATATGAAATAAGCACTAATCTTTCTGTACTCAAAAATTTCCCATTTTCTCTGGTTTTCAACTTTTGCAGTGTCGTCCGTAACTGATGCAACATGGAAATCACTTGTCCTTAATCTTCCCGTGCTGGTTGATTTCTGGGCCCCTTGGTGTGGACCATGTCGTATGATCCATCCCATTATAGACGAACTTGCAAAGCAGAGGGTAAACTGAGATGCTATAAATTGAACATCGACGACAGCCCTTTGACAGCAACCCAATATGTGATCTGAAGTATACCAACTGTCATGATATTCAAGAATGGTGAAAAGAAAGATTCTGTTATTGGTGCTGTGCCCAAGTCTGCATTGACTGCTAGTATTGAGAAATTCTTGTAGAGGTATGTACAGGCATGTTTTTTTTTTTATGTGTGTGCAAGAATTAGCCTATTTCTAGCAATGTAGATGATCTTTTTATGGTTTTCGAAGTTGTCATTTTTGCATATATACTCTTCTCTCACATACTAGATCTGTATAGTTAGAGGCTGTGATTCTCTTATTTTGTTGTACAATTGTAAGTCATTCTTTCTTCCAGTGTTTCTTAACTCCAAGGAGTAAGACAAGGCGGTTCACCTCCCAATGCCTTGAGTCAGAAGGATCAAAAGTCTTATAAGCAAGATAAGCATCTATGGTTCCTACACACTTTCACGTCAGGATGTGCGATATGAGGTACAATCTTGAGGTCACTCTAGCACAACTCTTTTTAAATAGATGAAAAATAAATAAATTGTAAAAGAGTAATGTTGGAGTGACTTCCTACGACGCTGAGCTGATGTGGAGGTGTGCACTCCACCATAAATGCTTTTCACTCTTATTTCTCAAGGAAAAGCATCTGTGGTTCTGTGCACACCTTCACATCAGCTCAATGTTGAACGCAATGTCCTGGGAAGTCATTGTAACATTTTCCATAGCAAAAAAGTCTAATAAAAGTGCAAATAAGCAAAACTTCAAAAAAAGAAATAGAATAATTTTATGACAATTCAGAATTTCACATTCCAAAGTTTAATATCCAAATTTAAACTTCAAATTTATTAGAATCAAATTAAAATCGAACCACATTTATAGTATAGTATTCCCTATCCTTGTTCTCTTTGCCTAAGTCAATGGAAGTTAAGATTGAAAGACTCATGAAGAATTTTCTGTGGAATGATAATAATGGTGGTAGAAAGTATCATTTGGTGAATTGGAAGTTAGTTTGTACTCCTAAGAAGAATGGAGGCTTGGGGATTAGAAGGCTAAGATTAACAAACAAAGCTCTCCTGGGCAAGTGGTTTTAGAGATTCGGAGAAGAAAGAGATAACTTGTGGAGGAAAGTGGTTCAAGCTAAATACGGAGAGAAGGATTATGATTGGTATAGTGATGAGGCTAGAGAAACTTACGGATGTAGTGTGTGGAGAGGGATTATGAAAGGAGTTGATAAGTTTGATAGGGAGATTAAATTCAAAGTTGGGTTGGGGGATAAGGTTAGATTTTGGGAGGACTGTTGGTGTGGAATTTCATCTCTGTCTACTCAATTCCCATCCCTTATACGTTTGCTCTTTGAAAAAAAATAATTCGATAAGACAGTGTCTGATTCGGAACGGGAACACAGATTCTTGGGATCTGGGATTTAGGAGGAATTTCAATGATTGGGAATTGATGGAAGTCTCTTCTTTCATTAATCTCCTTAACTCGATCAAAATCAGAGAGAACGAGCAGGACAGACGGGAATGGATCAAGGTTAAGGATAAGAAGTTCTCTGTCAAGTCTTTCTATTATTGCCTGCTTCCTTTGTTTGTGGTTTCTTTTTCTCCTTCTATCATTTGGTCCACTTTGGTTCCTTCTAAGGTGTCTTTCTTTGTTTGGCTTGCCGCTTTGGGTAGAATCCTTACCTTAGATAATTTAATTTGTCGGGGGTGGATTACCCTGAATTTTTGCTATCTTTGTTCGAGGGACGGGGAATCTGCTAATCATATTCTTATTCACTGTTCTTTCTCCCGTGTTATTTGGATGTTTTTCTTGTCTCGCTTTCAGGTGGATTGGGTTCTTCCCTTATCTTTTTTTGCGCTTTTAGAGGGTTGTAGTTTCAATATCTTCTCTTGAGAAAGAGGCATCTCTGGGCTATCCTTCCTTCAGCCATTGCTTGGGGTCTTTGGAGAGAGCGCAACAACAGGGTGTTCCATAGCAAAGAGAATTCGACTTACACAGTGATTTTAGACATTATGGGGTTTCTTTTTCTTTGGTCAAAGTTGAGTAGAGATTTTGAGGGAGTGTGCTTCCAAGATTTTGTTTTTAATTGGGAAGCTATTTGTGTTTAGTTCCATCCCTCAGTGGACGGGTTTTCCTTTCTTTGTTTTTCTCCTTGTCATTTTTGTTTTTTGTCTTGTATTTGGGGGCTATCTTAGCCTCCTCTTCTCGCTTTCTTCATTAATATAATTTATATTTATCAAAAAAAAAAAAAAAATAGTTACAGAGTGACTTTACTTTGCCTTTAAAAATGGGAAGAGACATCTCCCCAACATGTTCAGACCCATTGAACCTATTTAATAAATCAAGAAAAGGAGTTGAACAATTAGACGAGGAACACATTCGTTGAAAAATATACCTTTTAGTTATCAATTAAATAAAGAGATAAAAAAAATGGTAGATAATCTAAAATATTAATTAGGGACCTGTCTAATGTTAACATAGGTGTTTTTCCTGTAATTTGTTTATGGGTGCATCGTCATTGTCAAGTACTAAATAATATGAAAATTCCAACAAATCTAAGTCATCCATGGTCTAAAATAATAATAATAAATCCACTAATGTATTTAAACTTTGACAAGTTTCTGCTTATTAAACTCCGACTCTTTGAGATCAAGTCAATTTTACTTTTATTTTAGTAGATTTTTTATTTTATCAGTTATCAGAGAAGATTGCATACTTTTACTTTTGTTCTCTCTTTTTATTGGCAGGGATAGGGTACCTTTCAGTTTTGTTGCTTTTCCCCGCGTCATTCTTCACATCGTGTCCCCGACTAGTGGTCATTGCATTTGTCGACTATTACGTTAAGATTTTCTTGCACGTATTTCAAGGTGTCAAGGATTCTCTTTATCCACATTTTCTTTCCCTTTTTCAAGAAAGCCCAAGTTGCCCCAAGTTCGGGAATTAGCACTCTCACTCGTAATCATCCAATTGGGGGGGGGGGACCCCAATTCCTATCCACATTGAGCTACTAATATAATTAAAACCAGGCTAATCGAATCAATCGTTAATGTGAGCTAAGACCTTATTCGAATCAACTTTAAGCCTTTTCATCCTAATATAATATTTAATATAATTTATATGGTTTTTTATAAATTATCGATCAATCCGTTATCCTCCATTTGGGTCCCAAGTTATTATATTAGATCAAAGTAGAATTTCCAAGATGTGCATGATCCATGGATGGTCGTGGCTATATCAGATCAAAATTCTTTATATTATAAATTGATACAGACATTTTCTAATAATTTAATTTCCCAACAACCCAACTATATAAAAACCAAAGAAAGGAAGGCTAATGTATTACTTCTCTAGAAGCTTCTGGATGTTTATTATGAGTTTCTGACTTTCAAATAAATATAATTTTAAAAAGACTAAACAAACCAAAGATTCCAACTTTAGTCAACTCGACATATTATTGAGTCTACTATAGTCAAATTATAATATATATTATATTTGTTAAATATTATAAAAATAATTTTAAAATTCGACACTGTATTTATTTTTCTGTTTCTAATTAAGAGCATCAAATCGAACAGCCAACCAAACAGCCAACCATGTGTATTGATGAACTAGAGTTCACCCGTGGGGTAAGCATCCTCTTTCGGGTTAAGGGTGTTAAAAAAAAAAAAAAAGGGTAGAGTAGAAGGTGGTAATTTTAATAAGATTTGAAAATGACACAACATTAGTGGATTTGGATCATGTCTAATTGGATTTGGAGTATTATTAAAAAAAATTAAAACTAAAATAATAAAAAGATGAAAAACAATCAAATGAGTTAAAGGGGTAAAAGAGAAAGTATAATAAAATTATAGAGGGTGAAGTGTGAAAGAAATATTGGGTTCTTCAAAATTATAGTTTGATGAGAGAGTTAAGGTTGCACAAGTGAAAAAAAATAAAATAGAAGGGAATTATTAAAAAAATTTGGGGTTAAATGAGTTAAAGATAAAAAATAATAAAA
Source organism: Akebia trifoliata (assembly GCF_017979445.1). NCBI lineage: Eukaryota > Viridiplantae > Streptophyta > Magnoliopsida > Ranunculales > Lardizabalaceae > Akebia > Akebia trifoliata. The sequence goes on from NC_141382.1 coordinate 48,291,821, forward strand.
TAGGTTAAAATGGGTAAAAGAGTAAATATAATTAAATTAGATAAATGATAATAAAGTTAAAAGGATAAAAAGAAAATGATAATGCTGAAGTAACATTAAAATGTACATTGCGAGGGACATTTCTGACGAGAAAATGTGTCACATCCATGTCAGAAATGTTTCTCATGATGTACATTTCAATGTTACTCCAGCACGACTCAAGATAATAATTAATAAAGTGGTTAAAGTAATTCCCACACAAAGGTTTGTGTCTCACAACTATATTAATTCAGTTGTATTTTGTTATATAGAATTTTGATTTCAACAACCAAGTAAATTAAATGAAAAAATTCAATTAGGTCAAGTTGACTTAGCCAAGCTTTCTGTGAGCTCATTTAATTGTATAATTTAGGCCCATGGAATTATAGTAACCAAGGCAAGGGTTCAATTCATTTAATTAAGACAAAATTTGAAAATGTACAAATGATGATTTTAGATTTCTTATGAAAATCCATCATCTTCTACTTCCCTAAAAATTCTATTTTATTCTTGAGATTTGAATGCTAAAAGAAAATAAAATATTGAGATTGAAGGATTAAAATATTTTCATATTTAATGAATAACCTTCAATTAATTTGTTAATTCATTTATTTAATCCACTAGTCCTTATTTGAAAAATTCAGAGAGAATGTTTTGACTGTATTTGAAATTCGTGGGTGAAAAGGAGATCATATATGCTCGGTGTTTAATAGTATTGTTGTATAAAAAATACAAGATAACAAGTCCCAATTTTATATTTTGGGTTGGGCCTAGTTTTACTAAGTGTAAAGCTTCTAGAAGACACTGACGCAACAAGTCCTGCATGTGCTTTCCACCTAATCATGTTCACTATCTCTGGTGATGGTGGAGTCTTTAATATAGGAGTGCAATGTGGTCTAGTTCAAATTGAGAATCGAGCCAAATTAATAATTTTAGAGTGGTTTGATTTAATTTGGAACAAGTTGCGATTCGATTCCAGATAATGAAAATGGAGAATTGATCAATTTGATTCGGTTCTCCGATCAAGTTTATATAGAATCGAACCAAACCAAGAACTGAACCCATATGCAATAAATATATATATGGGACATGTTCAGCAACAAACATTTTGGCAAAACATGGGTTAGAAGTTTTGGAATGGGCTGATTTTTGGTGAGGATGATCGCTACAGTGAGGTGATCATCATCATCAAAAATCAGCCCATTCCAAAACTTCTAACCCCATCAAAAATGATTTACAAAAAATGGATGGTCCACAATTTTTCAACTTGTAAACATAGGACTAGAAGTTTTGGTGTAGAGATCATCCTCACCAAAAATCAGCCCATTCCAAAACTTCTAACCCATGTAGGACAAAAATGGTTGCCTAAAATGTTGGCCAAAATGTTTGTATATATATATATAGTAGCGTTCAATGGCCAACAGTTTGGCAAACATTTTGGCAAACACATTTTTCAAAACATGGGTTAGAGGTCTTGGAATGGGCTGATTTTTGGTGAGGATGATCTCTATGGTGAGGAGATCATCATCACCAAAAATCAGCCCATTCCAAAACTTCTAACCTCATCAAAAATGGTTTACAAAAAATGGACGGTTCACGATTTTTCAACTTGTAAAATGGGGCTAGAAGTTTTGGAATGAGCTGATTTTTGGTGAGGATGATCTCCTCACCGTAGAGATCATCCTCACCAAAAATCAGCCCATTCCAAGACCTCTAACCCATGTTTTGAAAAAGTGTTTGCCAAAATGTTTGCCAAACTGTTGGCCACGGATAGGGACCCATATATATATATATGGGTCCCGTTCGACACCCTACGCCTTACCTTACGTGTTTTGTTCTATATGGATTAGAAGTTTTGGAATAAGTTGATTTTTGGTGATGATGATCTCTATGGTGAGGAGATCATCCTCACCAAAATTAGCTCATTCCAAAACTTCTAACCCCATCAAAAATGGTTTACAAAAAATGGACGGTCCACGATTTTTCAACTTGTAAATATAGGACTAGAAATTTTGGAATGGGTTGATTTTTGGTGAGGAGGATCTTTTAACCGTAGAGATCATCTTCACCAAAAATCAGCCTATTCCAATGTTAAAATAAATGTTGATTAATATTTATTTAAAATTGATTCAAATAAAATTAATTAAGTTTATTTTAAAATGATATTTGAAAATTACTTTATGGTTGGTGTACTTTTTATTAAAGAAAAGTAAGTATTTAAAAAAAAAAAACATTTCTATTGGTTAATAACTTTTCACATGGATTGAAATTTATAAAAATTCTTTTTGGCTCTTTTTTCAAATATTCTATAAATCTCACATTGTTTTTTTAAATGTTTTGGAGGGATTTTTAAACTTATAAATAAAAACCTATTCTCAACTCTTTCTTCATTCCAAAGACTCTCTCCTTGAGAGCTCCTAATAGTTTCAAGCTATATGGAAATTTAATAATTCTTTTTTATTTTATTTATATATATATATATAAAATAAGAAATAAAAGAAAGAGAGAGAGAAAAAAATTAAATGTTTAATAGGGCTGTCCAATTTTGGATAGGCACCAAGGCCGATTCGAAAGGTATCGAAGGGGCCTAAGGGTGCTTAACGGATTCCTTGATCCGAATAGGTGCCTAGTGGTTCCAATGGGTTTCATACCTATTGAGATTCAAAAACCATTTACGAATGGGTGTGACTTTTATAATTATTATCTATTTTATGAAGATCAGTTCTGTTAAAATTTTTTAATTCAAAAATTTTCTACAAAAAGAGGCATTCGTGTATCCGAGATTCTGTGTAATAGATTTTCTCAAAATAGTACAAATTTTGAGGAAATATACAGTTGTATTAGAACTAGACTCTGTTGTATCCTGAAGACAAATTCGTCAGCAATCCATCTGCATCTTCGTGTTCAATCGGAGTGGGGGCGTCTGTTGTCTATAAGACAACGTAGATTACTATGTACCTCAGAACAATTTATAGAATTGATTTGGTTGTAGTTGTGAAATCAACCTATGTCAGATTTTACAATTTAACCTCAATCTGAACCAAACCGAACCAAGTTGCACCCCTCTTTAATATACGCGGCGGGGACACGAAACTACTGCTCCTCTGTTTTCTTTCGCATGTCATCTTTCCGTCCAGTTATTTCTGTGCAACATCTGTCGCAAATAGTAGACAAAGATTGGTCCCATTAAATGACATCAACCTTATACATAAGTGGGGAGTTAGGATTCCTCTGTTACAGAAGTTGGTTAGTCTTATCTAACTCCACGTCTTCTGTTCTGCCACTTCATATATTATAGTCTTTCAGATTCATGGACTCACCTTTTAGTGAGTTTGGGGAACATTTAAAAATAAATAAAGTAACTGAAAAATATCAAATAAATTACTAGGAATTACCTTTTATTTTTGGGTGGATAAAATTGATAACTATTGTGTTAGATGACCAGCTTCAATGTTCTTGTACAAAATCTGATTTTTAATTAAAACTTTATTATTGATTTGATTCTTGTACAAAATCCAATTTTTAATGGACTAGTAAAGTTTATTAGAGTGAAATCTTGTATTTTTTTTAACTTTCGGTGATTATATTTATATGATTTTTGAAACCCTTGATGGCGTCAAGTTTTTTTCTACTTATACCGTATTAAAAAAATTCAACGAGTTGACCCTTCATGGTTTATTGGAAGGCCACATTCACGTGATAATCACATATTGATATTTGACTATTGTGGTAAACAAATGTCAAAATTTGACCCTGATCTCTGTGATTTATATGATTAGAAGATTACTTATTGTTTGATTGTCTTCTTTTGCTTATTATTTTGGAGTAAGTGTCCTTGTCGTTTTGAATTTTGGATTCAAACGTTCGACCTATAAGAATAATTTCAAGAAATGAGTGTCGGGAATAATCTAATACGCCTAACTCTATTATCTTTCTTCTACTACTTATTTTTAAGAATATCCTGATCAATTTTATATATTATTTTTCCTCTTCTCTCTTATTCTAATAAATTCCTTCAATTTTATTGTCTTTTCTCTTCTATTCAACAATCTTAAAGAGGATGCCAAGTTCCTATAACATGGACAATCTCAGGCTTTTTATCATTAAAATATTAACTTGTCGAAATATTTATTGAGTCAATGTGAGGTGTGATTCATGTTGACTATTTGATCACACCCAAGTTTATGATGACTCATCCGTCTCATCATGACGTTGGACAATGTTTTTAAGGCATGCAACACCACTAGAATATTACAATCAAGCTCTTAGGGCGCGTCACGTCTCACTCGAGCATTTCTAACACGCTTATATGCGAAGCCCATAAGCCCACCGCGAGGTTTCCAGTCTTCTAGAAGAATTAAAATGTCCTTCCATGCATTACGGTACCTAATAAAATAAATACTTACCTGACGATATACCAACCAAATACGAAGCCTCTCACACACGCGCAGTATCCGTCACACGTGCCACGAGTGAGGAGAGGACTCTATAAAAACTGCCTTCGGCGTGGGTTTCGCTCTCAACCATTCCTTTCCAACCTATTTACGTATTCGGTTTTTTTGTTTTTGTTTCTATGCAAATTTCTCTTTTGGTTTGTTCTATATTTCTTCTCCCTCATCGTTTCATCGGTTTGATTCGCCATTAAAATTCTGAAATAAAAGCTTTCGATAATGTCAGAATCAGAACTGATCGATCTCTCAGATGTCTTGAAGTAACGGTACGAAATCGAAATTCTTTTGGAGACTTTCTATATATGGATATCTGTATATAAAAAAATTGATTTTCCTCTCTCTTTTATTTTATTTTCTTTTTTTATTTTTATTTTATTTTATTTGGGGGATGTTTCTTGCGTTTAGATCGGGAATAATAGATTTGTGTATTTTTATTCTTGTTCATTGATGAGCGATCAGATCCAGCTTTTTCTTTTTTTGCCCCTATATTTTTTTTAATTTACTATTTAAAGCTGAAAATCGTGAGGTTTCCAGAGAGAGAGAGATTTAATGGTGGTTGGTTTGAGATGAACGATCTGATACGTATTTTTCTCTTTCTCATTTGATTTATCTGTTTAAAGCTGAAAATCGTAGTTAACGCGATGGATTGGATAATTATTGTTCGGAGATGAACGATCGGATATGATTTCGTGATTTAGGTTTTCCATTTGGAGAAAATTATAATTCTCATATGGCAAGGGGAGGGGGATACTATGAATCCGGTTTTCTTTTCAAGAAGAATCCTATTTGATGGTTTAAAATTTTCAACTTAGTTTTTTTTTTTTTTCGAGATTTCTGGCATTGAAGAAATTATTGGTTCCACTTTTTACTTACATGTAAAAAAAAATGATGTTTTTAACTTCTTTTTTTCTTTTTTTGAGGGTTCTGCAATGAAATATGGTGGTGTTTCCTTAATGAGTGGGCTTGGAGTTCCTTTTATATGATATTTTTCGTACGAAACTGGCAAAATCCTCTTTGCAAGAAACGGTAAAAGTTGAATTTTTTTCTTTTTGTAGTCTTAGAACAAAAGTTTAATTCAATATAACAACTGTTGCTGGTATTCCTGTTTTATGATTAGTGTAATCGTGCCATTTTAGAATCTCTATTATGTAATTTTGTAATATGTAGAAGATTTGAAAACTAGATTGTAGTGTTTTACATTCATTCGCAATGCCTACAACTATTTGGTGGTGTTCTACCAACATTTACTTGTAATATTTCCCTTTCTAATAAGAATCCCAATAAGGTAAGGTGTCTTGTTCCTATAGAATAGGAACGGTATTTATTTATTTATTTATTTTTATATTTTTTTAAAACGAAGGGTATCCGGGCCAGCTTGCGCGCATCCTGCTAGTCCCTACGCCCCGCACTCAGGCTATGGCTGGTGCTTGCTTGGTCCAAGCCAGTACGTGGCCACCACAGGAATATAGTTGGTGAGATTTGAACTTGAGACCAACTAGGGAGCAAACCTAATAATACCCAAGTCTACCACTCAACCATCCCCGTGATGGTTAGAATAGGAATGGTATCTATGTCGCTTGTTTTGGTTGGTATCGAGATTAAATACATGAGGCTGCAGAGACTCTTATGATAATTCATCCTAATTTTCTCATTAACATAGAGTTTAATTATACTAGAAAGTGGCATGTGCAAATGAACATATATCAAAAGGTCTTATTTGTAATTTAAAATATAGATTAAATGGTTGTTGAAGATTACATAGTAAAAACAGATATTTTTGCAATTTTGAAAACTAACCACCATGATTATAAGGTCGCGTGGGTTGCGATTTTCTTGGTTTTTGATCAAAATAATATTAAGTTTAAATGTAAAGGTGGGGGCATTTGTGAGATCCAAATTTTGATGTCGAACCACTTCCACTCCGCCTTCGCTCATTATGATAATAAAGATAGTGGTAGACAAGCCTTCTTCTTTTATGTGTTTGACTGGTGCTATCCTTTGATTGATGTCTGCCTGCGGACTTGTTGGAAACCTAGATTCTGACCTTGCTCCTTTTCTCTCTCTTTTTTTTATTTTTCCTCAGATTGATAGACTGGTAGCGCTAAAGGAAACCTTTGGAAACAGAGTACATGGCACTAGAGCAATATTTCCAAGAGGCTTATGCTCACCATGATATGGTGGATGGAGAAGACGAATTGTCTTCACAGAAATGGAAGTCTGTTGCTGATGATGCTTCAACAGTAGCACCAGACAACAGTACTAATGGTTGTTTTGACTGCAACATCTGCCTCGATCATGCTCGGGACCCTGTCGTCACGCTTTGTGGCCACCTCTACTGCTGGCCATGCATTTACAAGTGGCTCCACTTCCAGAGCAATTCCTCTGACCCAGAGCAGCAGCAGCAGCAGCCACAGTGCCCTATCTGCAAGGCCAATGTCTCCCATGCTACATTGGTCCCCCTATACGGCAATGGGCACTCCTCCCCAGAAGTTGAAGAATCCAATGGCAAGGGACCCTCTTGTGGTCTAGAGATTCCGAATAGGCCTCCTGCTTTTGGAACCTATGCCCTTATCACAACAGCTACTCCTCCTAGTCAGTTGAATCAGCATCAACAAGCAGCCACACCAATGTTTAATGTTGGGGGAACGATGACGCATCCAGTGGTGGGGATGTTCGGGGAAATGGTGCATGGAAGTGTGTTTGGGAATTCAAGTGAGGCGGGTTTTTATGGATATTCGAATTCGAACCAGCTATTAATGGGGAGTAGTGATGCGAGGTTGAGAAGGCAGGAGATGAAGGCGGATAGGTCGCTTAATAGAGTTTCCATCTTCCTCTTCTGTTGTTTCTTATTGTGTCTTATCTTATTCTGATTAAGGCTGTCTCTCTTTCTTTCTATCTTTTATTTTATCCTTTTCTCTATACATACTTGTAAAGATCATTGAGTTCAATAATATTGGCAACTTATGCAATTGTTCTTCACAGAGAGGCTCTTGTAAGAGAAAAACTTATAAAAGAGACCAAGATCAACTGTTGACACAGCAAAACATACGCTGTCTGTACATGGCATAGGCTCAGAACCATTGATCTCTTTCTTCAGGGTACACAAGGAAAAGATCAATGGTTATGTGCCCTTGCTATGTCAGCCATGTTCAGACCTCAAATGTTTTGCATTTATCATTAGTTTTCTAGATTTTATATCAGAAGAAGAACAAGCCACTGCTGAGGAAATTTAAAAAAAAAAACAGACGCACAGCCTAACACACCACTTCACGATGTCGTTTTTTCCTTCAGAAATTGAAGTGATGTTATTCAAAATAATTTGAAAAAGATTTGTGATAATCTGACGGCCCCTCTGACATATGCCCCCATCACAGAACTGTAGATCATATTTGCCTTGAGATACACAAGAAGAAGATTTAAAAAATGCCTGTTCAAATGGCATTTTTGAATATAAATTGAACATGCCACTTGAAAAGGTTTTTCAAGTCTTTTTAATGAGATTGATTTTATTTTTTTTTTCAAAAAATGAAAATAGCCATCAGAATTTGGTTGTTGATAGATAGCCATTGCATAACGGCTCTTTTAGCATACATGACATATGCCAACCTCATTCTTTACTCTCATATTCATTCTCTAATTCTCAACCCTCTCTCTCATTACTCTCTTAATTCTCATAAAATTTGCTCTCTTGTTAGTCTCATTCTTAATTAGTATGGTGGAAATACACAAATTTTTTTGACCCCATTGGAGATTATGCTTTCGTAGTTACACAACGCCCATCCTCATTTAGTTTTGTAATATTCAACATAATTCTCAATACGATCCGTTATAACATTAGATAGTGAGAAAATTTTAATTGATATTTTTCTTTTATCAAAGGAATTGGAAATATATATTACCAGTTAACCAAAATTTAATTATTCTTGTACCACAACATGAAAATATTAAAAATGAACCAATCAAATTAGGGTAAGAATTTTCACGATGGACCTAGCTCATCAAATTAATACCAAATCACTGACCTTAATCGATTGGGTACGATTCAACTAAACATAATTTTGTATTACAATTTGATTTGGATAGCGGAACACATATGATCATATGTCAACAAAAGTTGAAGTTCATCGAAGTAGCCGAGTGCATCAAGAACCAAAATTTTCCTCACAAGTTGTATCTCGAGAAAAAAATCTACTTCGAGTGTTCTTGCAAGTCACTGCAGTCATTTTGTGCTTTGGAGTCCTTAAACCCTGAACCTTAAAGCTTCAACTCAGACTTATATTCTACATTTTCTTCGCTTTCGGAAACCTAGAAATCAATCTATTATGGGTTCCAATCTATTCTCGATCTTGACTCGATTGAGCTCGAACCTCAAATTCAATCATAGATTCTCTGAATCTTTACTCGAAACTGCATTTACGAGGAGATCATTGTACACAAAGACTTTATCCAGAAATAATCTGTATGTGAAGATCAGTCGGCTCGGCAGCTCTACTACTAGTGTCGTTCCTGTACTCGATGGTTGGGTTGAGAAGGGCAAAGATGTTCGAGCAGAGGTGCTGCAACGGATCATTCGTGATCTCCGGAATCACAGGAGATACACTCAAGCTCTAGAGGTTTGTGTGTGTGTGTGTGTGTGTGTGTGTGTGTGTTCCTTATTGGATTCTTGGTTGTCCCTTGTTTCGGCTTCAATACGGATTCTTTGGAGTTTAACCCCATTTGCAGTATGTTGGAGGATTTGAAAAGAGAGGAATCAATGTGTCTTTGAGGAAAAGGAGCGAGCTTTGCAGGAAATTATATAATCTCTATCATGGTTTTTTTGTTCTTTTGGAAGTTTTTAAGGAGTTTAAGGGAGTTCTTTTTAAAGGATTTTTTGAGTGGGTTTGTAATAGCTTGATTTGTGTGGGCGTCTTGTTGCCTTGGCTGGTCTTCTTGACCTGCTTTTTATCTCTCATAAAAATAAAAAAAAATTCAAAAGAAAAGGGAGACATAGAAATGCCCTAAGGTCTGTGTATGTTATTTGGCCAGAAACTGAATTTCTGTTTCATACTTAGAACCCCTTTATTTTTCGGTTTGAATTGAATTTCATTTCTTAGTTATAGGATTCTGAGGAGTGAGTGGGAAATAGTTACCCTTTCGTAAGGGTTTAAGTGTTTGTAGAAATCAGTAAATTGGGTAATTATATTTTGGGTTTGTTATTGATTTTTGATATCTTGGCATCTTTAATGGTGCTTGAAATGTGGGTCAATAGTTTAAATGGTGTTTGAGAGGCATATAAATGTGCAAGGTTGTGTTGTATGTTATACAGAAACTGAATATCTTTTTCTTGATAATTATTCTGAGAAGCTGTTTGGTCTAAGCAATTGGTTTGAATCTTCTTGCTTAGTATGGTGGTTGTGAGAAACAGATGAGAAATGGTTATTGATTTCTAAGAATACAATTTTTTTGTGATGCCTGGATATAAGGTGTGAAGAGACACATTTCCCCCCCTCTTTGGTCTTATATGGGAAACCCACGTAGTTATTTTTAGAAGTAGGTGTTTTCAGTGTTTGAATGGGCTTGGTTTGCATTTCTTGAATTTTGATAAATTGGCAGCAAACAATTGTCATCTCTAAGCACAGAGGAACAGTTGGTAATTTTGTTGAATGGTTTAGAAGCTGTATTGGAAATGAAAATATTTGCAGCTGAGAAATAATTTATAAATGTGGAGAAATGCCTTGATCATTTACAATAAACTTGTAATTTGGTCAATTTGTAGTGGATGTGGGGAAATGGATGGGGGACAAGTGGATGATAGTTGGGGAAGTGGGAAATATTTATGGATTCATTTTCTTTAGCCGCCTAAGAAATGCTCTAAGAATTTGTAGGAAATATAAAGTGAATTTTGGAGGCGCATCTAATAAATAACATGGAAATAAGGAAGTATTCCAGTGTACATATGAGAAATATTTTATGATTGGGTTAATTTTTTTACGTTATTTGTAGGTTGTGGAAGTGTAATTTTCCACTTAGATAGGAGGGAGAGACAATTCCTATAAACAGAAGGTAGAAAGGGAGTGGGGTGGTTTTTGTGTCGTACTCATTTCCTATTACATTAGAAGTCTATCTTAGCTAGTGCTTCTATATATATAGGGTCTCTAAAGTTGAATTAAAGAGAGAAATAGATTGAAAATGATCTATTAGTGTTATTTATAATTGTTTTACTTATGTGTAAATATACTATATATTCAGTTGAAGTAAAGAGAGAAATAGATTGTAAATAATATATTAGTGTTATTTATCGTCGTGTTCTAATCATTTTACTCAAATAAAATATAATTTATATTAAATTGTGTGCACTATGCAGTGCCTAGCGCTTGAGCACCTGCATGGTATTTAGCTCGGCCTAGATGTAAGGGGTCTTGGCTAGGGGACAGTCACATAAAACTTTGTTTTTTTTCTCTCATTTCAACATGTGTTTTGTACCTCTAACAATTAGACCATAAAAACAATGTGATGTTAAAAAAAAAATACTTTTTAAACGTGTTTTTTACATTTAAATGTGTTTTTTACGTTTTAAACATGTTTTTTTTCTCAAAATAAATAATAACCTATTTTTTGTAGGCATATGGTTAAATTTTGTGGCCTAATGGTTGTTTGTGATTTGGTTCATAAATGTTGTTTAATGTTGGATTTGATGATAATGTATTGATGTTATAATTTTTTATTAATATGCTATTTTGCTCGAAAGACATGTGATGGTTAGACTATTTATAGCATCATAAAATGTTTAATTATAAGTGGAAACATGTAATCATGCATATAAATTCAATAGTGCTTTTTAAAAAATAAAAAAAATAAATAGATTCATAATTTTTTATATTTATCGTTTTATTCCCCTTTTTTCTGGTTTCTTCCTCCCCCCCCCCCCCCCCTTTTTTTTCTGTTTTCTCTGAAGTTTTCCCTCGCCGTTTAAACTTGTATCCCTTCTTGATGATTATGCTGAGTGAGCTGGTCGCCTAGTTGACATCTGAGCAAAGCTTTGACTTCCAGTGCTATGTATGTATGAAATGCATGTGTATATGCTTCCACAGTAGCAAGTCTCTCTCCCATACAGTCGTACTACTAAGTGGGACTTTAGAAGCAACAAATACTGCCTTTTCAATTTCTCCTTACCCATCTCTTTATGCTTTAGGTGAAAAACAACATTGGATATGGTTGATGTGTTGAATGACCAATTGCTATATAAAATATATGTTTAAAGTTACTTTTCTCTAATCTCTTAGTGTGGGATGCTTTATGGGTGCAGGTTTCTGAGTGGATGGGTAGCAAAGGTCTTCGTACATTTTCACCAAGCGACTATGCCGTGCAGTTAGATCTGATCGATAGGGTACGTGGGCTGGAATCTGCTGAGAGCTACTTCAATAATATTATTGCCCAATGTAAATCAGATAAGACATACGGCACGCTCTTGAACTGTTATGTCAGAGCACAACGGAGTGATAAATATCTTCCCCATGTTGAGAAGATGAAGGAGATGGGTTTTGCTTCATCTCCGTCCTACTACAGTGGCCTCATGCGCCTTTATTCAAACATCGGTGAGTACGATAAGGTCCTCAATGTTTTCACCGAGATGAAGGAAAATGGTGTCATCCCTGACGATATTGGCTACAAAATCTGCATTCAGTCTTATGGGGTGAGATCCAACATCAATGGAATGGAGGAGGTTCTAGAAGAAATGGAGAATCAATCTCACATATCGATAGACTGGAACGCATACACCACAATGGCCAATTTTTACATAAAAGCGGGTCTTAAAGACAAGGCTGTTGAGATGCTGAAGAAAGCAGAGCAGAAGCTGGACGATAAAGATGGGCTTGGCTACAACCATATCAACTCACTGTATGCAACTCTTGGGAATAAAGCTGAGGTGATGAGATTATGGGAGCTTGAGAAGACTGCTTGTAAGAAGTATGTTAACAAGGATTATATTACTATGTTGGGGTCGCTTTTGAAGCTCGGTGAGTTAGAAGCGGCGGAGAAATTGCTGGAGGAATGGGTGTCATCCGGTAACAGATTTGATTTCCGTGTGCCAAATGTCCTCCTAATTTGGTATTCTAAGAATAATATGGTAGAGAAGGCCGAAGCAATGCTCAAAGACCTAGTCAACAAGGGGAAGGTTCCGATACCAAACAGTTGGGGTATAGTGGCTGCAGGGTTTGTTAACAAGGCCGAGATGGAGAAGGCCATGGAGTGTATGAAGAAGGCTTTCGCACTACATGTGGGTAATGAAGGGTGGATGCCAAATGCGAAGGTTATTGCAAGTATCTTGCATTGGATTGGTGATAAGAGTGAGGTTGAAGAGGTGGAAGCTTTTGTGGGTTCCCTGAAGACTGTGACCCCCATGAATAGAGATATGTATCATGCATTGATAAAGGCAAGTATCAGAGGCCACAAAAAAGTGGATGAGCTTTTGGAGAACATGAAAGCTGATAAAATAGACGAAGATGAAGAGACCAAGAAGATTCTAGGTATGATGTAAGACGACGCCAACTGATTTGATTTTTCTTTACGGTTTCGATTTAAGGATGCATTTTATTTCTTGCATGGTATCGGCCCATGGAGGAATTTTGAGATTGAAGCATGTGGATATATTGGTTTCAGTGATAAATCTAAGCGTACTGTTTTTCCTCAATTTTGCAGATCAAACTAGTGTCATCAATGTTTATTTAAGCCAAGTATCTCGTTTTAAAACTGCAGTTTGATTATTTTTTGTTTCTTTTTTTTGTTCTATGATTTTCCTTTTACCGATACAGGATAATTTTGATGGTTTCTTGAAAGGTTTGAGATGTAGTAAGTTTAATCCATCCGGTAGGCTAATTGCAAAAGTTTTGGAGTAATCTCATAATTTGCTCAAATCAGATATTTCCCTTTATCTCAAACTGAATCGAGTGTGCAGATGTAATGTAACTAAATCCATTTGTGATCCAGGTAGGATGGAAACATAGCTCAATGCATAATTCAAAAAGAAAATTGATGAAATGGGCTATTCTATGTATGCTTGTCTCACTCGTATTCATATTGAAGTTAGTTACTTTTTTGCAATATTATTTGCAAGTTGATGAACTTCAAATAAAATTGAAGGTGTTATTTGTTAGTTTGGAGTTGTTCATTGTTTCATGCTTCGTGTTTTTTCAAGTGTGTTCATATTTGCGTTCAATAATTTTAAGAGATTTACACACCTACATCACCTTTTTAACAACACATCAACTGATCCAATTATATATGACACACTAAATAAAGATATAGACACACTAACAAAGGGTTTCTTGAGGGAAAAAAAGTCTTACCCTAAAGATTTGAACTGGCTAAACAAATCATGTTCCTTTATGAATTCATATCTGCTTTCACTGTCTCCATCTAAGTTCTTTTGGGTCTGTATCCTCACTCTTTTAGGATCTTCAATTTGAATATTTCTTTGAATTAAGACTGTAATAAGCCATATTTGAACATGCCCAAACCATTTCAACCAACGTTCTTAGTTTATTACCTGTTGAAGTTACTCCTACATTGTCCTGAATGAACTTGTTACTAATTTTATTTTTCTCATCCATCTGTCTGCTACGCTCAATTTTAACTAAATAAACACACCAAAACACCATATTTTATTGTCTGCCATATTATAAACACGAAATCCCAATTATCGGATTTCATGTTTTAATAAATTCAGTTTTCCATCCAACCTGGTTAAAACAAATATCCCACAAATGTAGAAGAGTAGGGATAAGATGAAGAACACATAGACTAGAGTTTTTCAACGTAGAAAGCAACTCATGAAGGTTTATCTTCTCTTTGGGAAGCAAGTCCATTTGAACATCTTGAAGTCTGGTGTGTCCATTGATGCTATATTGTCAAGTTCCCTTGTTGATATGTACGTGAATGTAGGGATATTAATGCGTGGGTTAGGGTTTTTTGAGTCCATTTCAACGAAGAACTTGAGCTGTTAGAATTCAATCATCGGAGGTCATGCTAGACATGAGTATGGAACATAAGCATTGGAGGAGTATGAAAGAATGAAGAAAATTGGTGTTAAGCCGGATTACATCACTTGCTAACGTGTTAGCAGCATACTGCACATGGAGGATTGGTTGCAGAAGGCGAGATGTATTTTGAATCTATGGAGAGAATACTAGATTCATGCAGGGAGGGAGCATTATGCATCCATAGTTGACCTTTTTGGGAAAGCGGGTCAGATAAATTGACAAGGATAATGCCATTTGGGCCCGATGTTGTTGTGTTGGGTGCTGCATTGCTTGGTGCATGTGGCTTGCATTCTAGTTTGGAATTCGATTTGTTGCTGCAAAGGACTTGTACAAGGTGGAGCAAGACCATCCTGCAGTTTACTCAATGTTGTAAAAAATTCATGGTGATATGGGAGTATGGAGCAGAGTTATTGAATTGAGGAAGATGATGAAGGATGCGAGAAAGCTAAAGGTGGATAGCTGGATCTAGTAGTCTTCCTTGAACATCACGTGAAGGGATATGTATTAAGCATTAAATGTTCCCGAAAGCATTCAACTCAAGGTGTCTCATCTTCAGCCTCTGTTCCTCTTCCCTTAACTTTCACAATAGACATTAATTCAAGCTAGTCGTCAGGTTCTGTGGATGAATCTAAGCTTTGTTAATATAGGTCTTCATACTCATTGAGATGCAACATTTGCAAGTGAGGCCCATAGCATTCATATCCATTGCCTAAAGATAATGTGATAACGTTAAAAAAAATTACTTGCAGAAGTCAGGAAAGGGGACTCAAAAATCCTGTTTGCAACCACAAGGGAAATAATTTTACATGTCTTATCCCACTCAACATTTTTATCTTCTCCTTTTTCAAATCTCACAACTTAAAACAATACACACCAAAAAGATCTATGATATCGACTCTAAAAGCAGCTCAGATTTCTCTTCGCGCAACTCGTCCTCATTAAAGAGGTCTCTTTGAACAGGGACATGTTTTAGCTGTTGTGATGAAATAACGTTAGCGATGGCTCTGATAGCTGCCGAGGCTCGGTCATTGTCCACTGCTATGCCTTCGTTTGAGCCAATAGCTGTGGGTTCTTCCAACGGGCCATCTACTTGCTGAGGTGGGGGAACAAAGAAGGGAATCCGACCTCTCTGCCAGTCATGAAGGACCATCTTTGCTGCTGTCATCAAGTCGGGTTCACCACCCTGGACACAAACCCCACCAAGCATAAATAAAATACACTCATTTATTCCAGAAAAAATGGCATGTGCACACACGTGAAAAATAATTAAAACTAATATGCACAAGTCAACTTTTTTGGGTTAGGAATTTCAAGCTAAACATGACCCAAATGGATTAGCCATCCAAACTATCACTTGTTTATGATGGTAACCCCACCAAGATCTCTTCGTTTTTTTTATAGGTAAAAGAGATATATTACTAAAGACAGAGGTCAAGATGACCAGTTGCAAGTACAAAGTGGAACAAAAAGGAAAAAAAAAAAACTTACAAAGACCACAAGAAGTCCCACCTAAATACAAACTCCTCCAAGAAAACCCCTTTAACTAACCCCAACTTATGCCAAGATCACTTCGTTAGTTGGGGTATATCTGGCCATGCCTTATCTAAAATATTGGGATTGGACACATGAATCCTATTTTGCCATTCAAGTCTATCTTTAGACTTAGATCACCATATTTATATATTATTACAAGCATTCTATCTCTTAGACTCATTTCTCCTTGTGCATACTAAATTTCATGTAGCAACAATTTCATAGAAATTAAAATCATTTCATTAATAACGTCTTCATACATAAACAGAGCAAGGTTTGGGAGCCCAATTCTGAGGCAGTTCAAAACCTATCGCATTTGATCTAGCTTTTGAGTTTATAAAATGTTCATCCTTTAAACATACTCGGCTAAACTTTTCCAGTACTCCCGAGAATACCTTCAAATTTTCTAAGCACCGTCAAATTTAACAAAATTATTTATAATTGCAAATGCTGATTGTAAGCATTAGGAATTAGAAACACACCTTCAAAAGTTTTCCACTCAATTTGCATAGCTGGACGAGAAAGTCGTTATCATCAATCCTGAGAATAAAACAATAGTGAAAGTTTAGACACAAGAAAGCAGGGCAGAATAAAAAGAATCTGGGCATAATAAGAGAATAGAAATTTTGCTCACATACCAATCTTTTATCTTATATGCTCTTTCCAAATGCTCCTTCTTCACACGTTTCAGAACTTCCCCAATGTGTTCAGATGCATCTTCCAAGTTTGTAACACGTACCTGGTTATGACTCAAAATGTTTATGAAAACAATAAACAAATAAAAAGAAACTGGATAGCTTTGTGTAACAAAAATCAGTGTGAAAGCTGCAAAACTAGCTGCAATATTTCATTTCTAATTATTTAAGCAAGTTGTAATGGTTTTCGTGTCTAATTATCTAAGCAAGTTTTTTAAAAAAATAAGAAGAATTGGAAACAGATCTCCTACCAGAAAAGAAGATTGGAAACTGATCTATTGGTATGAGTTTGACTCAACCAAATTTTGGGTCAAGTTTTTGTTTCTTTGATGGGCCATTTTAAACTTGCCAATTGACTAAGAACTCGAATGTGTTGCCTTCCTTTGGTCAAGCTTTATTATGAACACCTTCGCCTCATTTTCACAAAAGGCTGTATAGGAACTATATTTTCATGTAATTGACACATTCATGACCATGATGGCTGGATAACTCAAATTTTCCAATTCTAGAAAACAATAAGAACACAGATGTTCTATCATTTCCCGAAATCAAAGATGTGTGGCTTTCGCACATACACAATCCAGTGTATGTGATGTAGGGTAGAACACACAAATCTGGACTAAGAGTACTGAAGAATCTCTATGTCGAGGGAAGAAAAGTCTTTTCTTTTATTAAACTTACTTCTTCACTGAATTTGTTTATTGGAGCTCCTTATATAAATAACTCCATAACAACTTAGAAACCTTCTAAAACACTAAAAAGTAACTTCATAATCAATCTATAACATATTACTAACCTTCTAAACCTATTAGAACTCAATTTGGACTTCTGATTATAACCTAAAGAATAAAAACGAATTTAAAACAAAAAACAAGTTTACAACTAACTAGGAAAAGAAATTTTCTAAAATTGAAATAAAAATTAACTAGGACTACTTAAGCAACTTAAAAAATAGAAACTCAATGAAAGAGAGATTCCTAAGAGAAGTTGGACTAGGTCTTGTGGACTGGTCAAAGCTTGAGTCAAGTTGACTTAGTCAATCCGAGTTGACTCAGCTTTGACTGATTTGACTCCGTCAATATTGCTGATTTCTTTCTTCTACGCATCTTTAACTCAATCATAGGTATTGAGATAAGTGTCAGCAAATCTATCCACATCAATATGTGTGTAAACATCCAATAAAAGTACATTGTAGTTGAATAATTTATGTTGATAAAATATGATATTCATATTAATATATTATTTTCTGTGATTTCTGGTATAAATAAATACCTTATTATCCTGCCATACATACCCTTCTCCAATTATGATGATATTTTGATGGTATACATGTATCAGGGTATCATAGATTCACAACATGATTCATTGACCTACTTGTTTATCGAAGGAGTATCGAGAAAGGCAAAAGTAATAAGTGGCAACCACTACTATTATAATTTCGGTAATGCTTCAAACTTAATTGTAAACAATTTTACTTTAGAAACAATTAAGGAATGCAAATAAGCAAGAGAAGCCACCAAGAACTTACCACCCCCTTAAGTACAATATCCGTTTCAGAATCACTATTTTGGTAAACAACTCCAGGGCAGTCTATCAAGAAAATCCGTTTTGTAAGTGTTATATATTGCCAGACTTTAGTTTCCCCTGGAATTGGAGCCACCTTGCAGACCTTCGTAAAGAAAAGATAACAAATACTTTAGTTAAGCTGGAGCACTAACCTAGTATCATTATCCACAATGAAGAATGAAACACATAAAAACTCGATATGAAATAAGACAATCAACTGAAGAATAGTTCCATAGAAAATTTCAAGTAAATCCATTAATGTATCTCACTATATTCAGCTATGGACAAAGTTCATTCACAGACAGAGTAAATTGATTAAAAATGCAATATCAATATCCAAAGTAACAAAGATGAAGATTACATTCTTTGTACGTAAGGTGTTGATAACTGATGATTTTCCAACATTTGGGTACCCAACAAATCCGACTGATATTGCTTGTTTGTCACTTTTTAAACGAGCATATTGCCTCAGTATAGATAGAAGGGAACCCTGTTAGAAACAAACACAAATTTAAAATAAGTAAATAAAAACACAGCATTTAATATAAAAAACAATAGCATGACAATGGAAATGTAATATTAAAGTAATTGCAAGATATACCTATAAAAAAAAGGTAATTGAAAGATATGTTAAAGATACCTTGCCAAATGATTTATTGACACTTGCATGGAATGCTAGAGTAGGGTATTCTTTCGATAACACTCGGAGCCATCCTTTCGTAGCCCAAGCCGGAACCAAATCACACTAAGGAAAAGGGTATCAAAATTGGATGATTGTAGAAAAAACATAAACCTCTAAATATCACACTTGATATATAATATAGAAAACAAACCTTGTTTAGTAGAAAAACCATGTGCTTATGCTTGCAATGTTCTTTCAAATGCCTCTCTAAGTGATAGCATCGTGTACCTTGTGGGTCCCTAGCATCCAACACCTATAACAGAGAGTGAAAAAGGAGGGATCTGAGAGAAAACAAATGGTCTTGTCTCACATGTACCACCACACTATCGGTAGACCTGTCTTATGATTTACCCTAACCGATAATCTAAACAGTAGCCAAGTTGTCAATAGAGGTGACTACAAGTCATGTTGCATTAATAATTCTAGCCAACAAGCCCTCAAATTTCAACCTCACAATATAAATAACTCAAACCTACATGCACACAAATGTAGATACACACGAGCACACACATAATAGGATCATTTTAAAACTTTATTGCAACAATATTTGACAACTAATAAATTCTGACCTGCACGACAACATCTGAAGAGTCTATAACCTTGTAGAGCTCACCCCAAATACGTTTACTTTGGCCCTTCTCAAACATTGTATGTCTAACCAAGTCCCTTAAACCATCTGCCTCACTTTCTTCAACAGACGGAACAGCTGTTGACTTCTGCTCGAAGGCATCTACAAATCAAGAAGCAAACATGATAAACTTAATTATCTTCTCAAACTAAGCAATGGCACCACTCACGTCAATTTGCAACATAAGTTGTTCCCATCTTGGCTTCCTATGCTATTACACATAAGTTGCAAACTAATTATAAGCCTTTTTACTTACTTTTACTCTATGCTAAAGGCCTCTTTAAAGGGAATACTAATATGAATTGGGGTAACTAGCAAAATAATTAAGAATTATTACCCCTCCCCCAAGAAAAAGCAATGGAAAAAATGTAAATAAACCCAAAGATATCTTTACTATTATAATGAGAGAAGACGGAGTAGAAGTGGTTCAATATCAAATTTTGGATTCCAAATATGCTCCCGCCTCAACATTTAAACTTAATATAATCAGGGTCATATTTATCAGGGTAATTTTGGTAAAAACCAAGAAAATTGCAATCTTACACCCTTAAAATCACGTTAGTTTGTTTTCAAAATTATAAAAATATCTTTTTTACTACGTAATCTTCAAACCCACCCTTTAGGTAATATTTAAGATTACAAATAAGCCCTTCAGATTACAAGTGCACATGCCACCTTCTAGTCGACTATAACACAATACAATTATATTTACCCTGAGATCCATCAGCTTTCTTAAGCAAAGATTCATAATCAGCTGCCAAGAGCCTTGGACGCTTTCTCTTCTTCTTTGGTCCAAATGCATCTTTAAAAGGCTCGGTATCCAGAAGATGAGCCCTAGCTTGCTTGAAATACCAAAAAAATACTAAAATTTTAGCAAAAGAAATATGTATATTTCAAGGAAAATGGATGTAAAATTACACAAATATCACAAACTTGAATTAATAAGCTTAAAAAAAATTAATACCTTTTGGTGATCGTTTAGAAGGGACATGGGTAGTTTCCTATCCTGCAAAATAACATTGTAGTTGCTCGACATTCGATTTTGGAGCTCTTCACGGAAAAATTCGAGCTCTTTCTGATTTACAACACGGGTATTTCCTAAAGTTCTCAAACACAACAAAAATTAAAATTCACACACATGAATTGCCCAAATAAGTTTGTTCATCTATGGGTAATTTCAGTTAAAATCTGTACATCGCTACAGATTCCAATTCAATCAGTTGTGTTTAAGAAAAAGTGAATTGAGGTAAAAAGATTTAACTTACCAAACCAACGACGATCGGGTTGGATTCGGGTCGATGGTAGCTCCTTCGACTGTAATTCGTGCTTCAAAACCTTTCCTTTACGATCACGTTTCGGCCTGGTGTTGTACATCTTGAGGCGCCGCACTGTTGCAGCGCTTCGAGTCTCTTTGTCTCCATTTCCCTTTCCATTTCCACGGTTGACGTCTAGCGAATGCTTTGGCTTACCAGATACATTAACCTTCCTTTCTTTCATTTTCACCATCTTTGTTCTTCTAAAAGAAGAACTCAAGAGAGAGAGAGAGAGAACAAAAACGTAGCTCGAAGAAGATAGCTTATAGTTCTACTGTGAACATAACGTGAACCCTAAACTGTAAACTTGGGAAACAAAACCCTAAACCTAAGATCTTAAAAAAAGAAGCTTAAACTGGATAAGATTTAGGTTTACCTGAGCTTGAGAGAGATGTCCGAAGTTAGGGTTTTCTTCGGTGAAAGGCAGAGGAAACCTTTTTAGGGTTTCCAAAGAGATGATCGTCGTCAGGAACCATGGTTTTTAAACTCGGTATATCGTCTCGTCTCGTTCAGCTCCGATACCGAGTTGACTCGGACGACACGTCTCGTCTCGCTCGCCATTGAGACAATGGTTTTTAACCATTTAAAAAATCTGAAAAATTCAGAAATAATTCCTATTAAAAAATAAAACCAAAAAAATATAAAATTAAAAAAAAAATCAATTTGAGGGTGAAAGAATAGAAGATTGAGGCACAACTTGTTTGTCTCGATTAACTCAGACAAGATTTTGAAAATCTCGTCTGAGACGTCTCGTTTAACTCGCAAGTTAAACACTTTACTGCGCTATCTCGTTCGTATCGTTGGTATCATCCGAGATAATTTAAAATATCGTCTGAGACAAGTCGCTTATCTCACAATACACGGTGGTCTCATAACACTTTGTGAGTTAGTCTCGTTGGACTTTGATATTAAGTTAACTCAGACGATACGTGTCGGTCTCGAATGAGTTTAAAAACCATGTTAGAACCCGAACAGGTTTTATCTATATTCAAACTCGTTCGAGACCGAGATGACTCGCACGAGTGAGATAGTTAATGTGAATCATTCATCACATTGTTTCGTCCGAGACTCGAGTCGTCTTATTCACTCTGTCGAGTCACCTCTGAATCGTCCACAATTTTTCTTTTTCTTTTTTTGTGCAATTTCTTTTTGTTCAATTCGGTGATTTTGTTTTAGAATCGTGATAATCTGACTTACCCACACAATTTTGACTTGCACGATTGAGATAGTTAATGTGAATCGTTCATCACATTGTTTCGTCTGAGATCTGAGTCGTCGTGTTTACTCTGTCGAGTCGCCTCTGAATTGTCCACAATTTTTCTTTTATTCAATTCGGTGGTTTTGTTTTAGAATCATGATAATCTGACTTACTCATGTGACATACTCAATCGACATCCCTAACGTGACACGTTCAAGAATAGTAAATCTGCATGCCTCAAGATACACAATTGCACTTTCCCAAAAAATTAGGGTATCCCAAGAAAATCATATATCCCAAGGTATACAGGTCTATAATTCAAAACATATCACTTCAGGATGCGTCAGATTGAGTATGCCACGTGGGTAAATCAAATTATCACGACTTTTTATTTTATAAGAACAAGAAGGAACTGTTTTCTAAGATGGAGAGAAAGCTGACTTTTGTTCTCTCTTTTCCTGTTTCTATCAATCCAAATAGAGTGAATCTTGCAAATCCCAAAACCCAGTAGACCTCTCTAACGTAATCCAAACAGAGAGAAATAGAATGATTCAACTCTGTCTCTTCGAGGACCGAGCCGTTATGGTTTTAAAACTCGCTATTCCGAGTCTTGTCTTTTCTCCCCCTCGATACCTCGATGATTCGATCATGTTTATATTATATTAAATTATTAAATAATAAACTTTTGCTAACGCGAGATTTTGCCTTTTATGAGCAAATTCGATGACATACATGTAAAATGACCCAAATGCCCTCATATTTATATCTGAAGCCAAAACCCTTTTTTATTACTAAAATTAATAAAAATATTTTAAATCGACAAGTAGAAAAGAAGTATGATCTGCCCAAGCAAAATTAGGGAGAGAGATAGAGGCACCCTTACACAGGGGATCTGTGAAGTTCAAGTCAATTGCTATCATTTCCTCCCTCTTCAGAGAACTGTAGAAATGAAATTAAAGGCATAATCAAAGAAAGATGAAACTGGGGCCAATCCCCAATATACATCATACCATCCACAATCTGGAAAATTTAACAGAAACTAAATTACTCAATCCTCAAAATCAAAATTTAATTAAACATAAGACTGGTTCATACTTGAGGCCTTGTTCATCTCTATCATCACTCAGCTGAAATTCATGGCCTCTCTCTCTCTCTCTAATAAACTCTCACATGACCTCAGGAAAATATACAACTCAATAAAATAACTCAAAAGGGGTAAAAGCTAAAAATGAACAACAAAATTAAATTAAATTAAAAAAAAAAAAAAAAAAAAGTTTGGTTTCTCAGCTTACATAATCTAAATAACAGAACTACCCATCACAATTAAAGGCACATTTTGAATCAAGAAAGCAATTCCTTACAGGCCTGGATCTCAGCTCCCTGCGCACTCAACACAGCCCGACTGGAAGGGCTTGTGCTGATGCTTCTCATTGTACCATCAAAAATAGCCCTCTGGAACATGGGATCTTCAACCTTCTTTAGGACCTCCTTCACCATCTTGAAGTCGAGAGATCCAGACAGGACCAATTTCCCCATAATCTCGCCAAAATTGTTGGGTGCTTTCGGTATATCAATGCCAATGTCATCCAATATCAAACTATAATGCAGACATCCTGTCCCAATGTCCCTAGCAGTCAAAAGCTTCTTAGTGAACAAGAAGTCGAGGAGCTTTGCAACCGGTTCTACCAAGGGTGGGCTCTCCTCTAGTCCAAGTGTTATAGCTTCCTTGACTACCTCAGGATGGTATTCAGGAGCTTTCAGCTCCTCCACACACTGCAATGCCTCATCCAGAATGAGGACATTGAAATATTCCTTGAGAAGAGAAACCGTCTTCTTACTAAGTTCAGCAGGATTTAATTTTGTCACAGGAGCTGACTTTTTCTCCAGAGAAGGAACCGCAGATGCCGATGGACCAATGGGTTTGGTAGGACCAGGGCTTTGTGCCAGAGAGTCGCCACCTGTAACTAAGCTGGAAGGACGAACTGCGGGGGCACCACTGCCCTGCAACAATGCGCTTGTCTTACCTGCCATCGGGCCACCACTACCCTGTGGTAACATCTGTGAGTTGAGGGATGTTGACTTGCCGACCAAGGAAGATTGAACGCGTCCTGCAGACTGCATTGCCACAGACCGGTTACGAGGAACCTCCCAATTTTCATTGTCAATCCCGGGCATCTTCCTGGTTCCAGGCATTCCTGGCATCATTCCTCCAGAGCCAGGTCGGGTGATGGGGAAGCCTCCTGCACCAACACCACCACGACCACCACTTCTCAGGCTGGCAGTCGCACCAGGACGCAAACCAAGATTCTTCTCTGCCTCCGAATGGATTTCAGTGATGGTCTTGGCCTTAATCTGCAAACCAAGGGAAACAATAGGATGATTGGGGTAAAAAAATAAAGGTAACAGAAATGATCAATCAGAAAAGGCACACGAGATTTAGAAATTTACTTCTTCACGCCTGGGGACCCAGTTGTTAGCCCGCAAATCAAGAACATCACGGACCATGAACTTAAGCCGTGGTGCCAATTGAGGGTGTGCTGTCAGCTCCTTCAGTCGGTTGAAGTAAGCATCATTGAAGCGCCGAGACTTTGGGCTCTCATCTAACTGCTTGCCAATGGTATTGAAGAAGTAACATATGGCCTCAACGTTCTCCTCATCTGGACAAGTCTTACCATCATGTCCCAGCAGCACCTATTTAACACAACCAGCAGATATAAGGCAGAGATCTCAAGGTATCTGAAAGGAGGAGCTGAGAAGAGAAAAATAAATCAAATAATCACCTGAACAATATGATGAACAATTTTCTCGGGCACCATCTTCTGCTTGAGAAGTTCCCCAATAAGGCGAATGTTCCCAAGAGTGCGCAGCTTCACCATTCTTTCTTTATCCCTACGTTCCAATTCTTGCTCAGGAGCGGTCATCTTCCTGATCTCCGCCCTCAGACTTTCAGAACCTTCGAATGCCTCCTGACAATTATTCAAGAGAATTCGCTTGAACGTGATTTCTTTCCCACCAGGTTCATCAGAAGGAAATGGTGGAAGATTTTCGTTGAGATCAGAACATAACAGAGCATACATGGGACAAAATGTGGGCTCCAGCACAGCCTTATCAAAAATCAATGAAATAACACCCTGCATCATTACAATCATACTCATGAATTCCACATGCAACTAATGGGAAACTAAAAGATCTCAGCGAAACATGGTGAAGGCAAATTCTGTAAGAAAAAGGGGAACCTTTAAGATATCTGGTGTCGTGATCCCAGAGTCGATTAGTTGGCCCTTAAGAAGATCAAACTTCTCAGGGGTCAACTTGTTCAGTATACTGCAAAAAAAATAGGAAACAATATGTGATCACAACACAAATCACAGATATAAGATGGACAGCTAAAAAACTAGCATGTAGAATTTGGAGAATTCAAAATACACTTTTTTAGAGCTGTTATTGGCACCCCAACTTTGACTCATTACAACCTGATTTCTTAAATTATTTACCACCCCAATTAAAGATTAAAACACACTCTTCAAACGTTACAAAGGTTTGGCTCAAATTATAATCTCAACATTACAAAACATTGTAACACTCATTCAAACAATTATGATTAGGCTGGAATAAAATCCTAAAAATAGAAATCTAGCAAAAAAATTGAGAGCGCTTCTATTTGCACGCCAACTTTTACATATTCTCAACCATTCACTTATTTTCTTTGTTTTTAATTGGGATGCAATAAGTAAAAGTTGGGGTGACAATAGCAGCACTCTTTTTTTCTAATTACTATTTGTGCTGAATTGAGCCTTGGGTTCTAGAAACGCAAACAAGCCCTGTTTAAGAATTAAATAGTAAGACAGCACATGCACATGAGATAAAAATAGAAATGTTCATAACCCCCACCCTTTCACTGTCTTCAAGACACGTTCTTTCTCAGAAAGATTCCCCCTTCGAGCTGACCATGGTGCTTCAGCCTTGACAAGAGCAGGAGCAGGTCCCACCTGGTAAAAAGAGAAAACAAATAAAAATGAGAACAATAGCCAAATAGCATCCATGCATGCCAAAATATACATAAACAAGAACACAGTATTTAAAGCGAGAGAGAAAAAATCTCAAAAAGCTCAACCATAGGATAAAACTGTGCAGTAAATAACATAAAGCAGAAAAATGATTCAAAAAACATGACTGTCATAGATCTTCCCTCCTCTTAAAACTAAGCTCAACCTTTGGATTGGTAAGGATCCTACAAATGATCACGACTAGCATTTGAATCTTAAAGCAATGGAAAAGCAAAGCAAAAGAGAAACACCAAGGTCCACAGATATAGACAACGGAAAAGCAATTAGTTGCTTATCCAGCAAACTCCAAAATAAAAATCACACCTTGACCAGCAAATAACATCAATACACAGGAAATCAGTTTCACAAGATAGCATAAGGATGGGAACAAGAAAATTATTATACAAATCAATTAGATAATGCCATAAATGCTCATTACCCCTTTGCTAGAAGATATGTGAGCCCTTGAAAACTGTGTGTTTAGTTGTTCTTGGCGATTATTGGTATCTCGAATTGTTTCCCAGGACCGCTCATCAACAGAAGCAGGTAATTGTGCTGATCGTCCATGCCAATCACGGTTGTCTGGCTCAGTATAACGACTTTGAGGTTGAGGTTGCACCTAGGGACAAAGGAAAAGGTGTCAAGACAAAGTGCTACACCAACAAGAAGTATGCAGAAAACAACATCACTATCATCATCAACTGTGCTAGATTCCGGCTAATTTGAGGTTAGCAGCATTAATCATTTTCCATGCTTTTCAAACAAAGAAGCATAAATTTCCATAGAAAGCACTTGACTTCTGTTCTCATAAGTCATATCGTAACACAATCACCAGAAAAACACTAAATAATAAATCCAGATTAACAGAGGCGAAGCTAATAAGGAGTTGGCGAGGGCAATTGCCCCCACAGAACTTTGAGACACCCCTATATTTCAACTAATTACATGCCCCATTTGTCCCCACTCCCTCACCTCTCTCTCCCCATTTGCCCCCACACCCTCACCTCCCTCCAATTCCCCCCCCCCCCTCTTTTTTTTTCAATTTTTTGTTGATGACATTGCCCCTTGACCAGGCCTTCTCATATATTAATTGTAAATGACCTAAATATCCTTTTCCAACCAAAAACCTCTGAATTTCTAACTAAAACCATTCATCTTCAAGTTCTTCAACTATACAACTAACCATAGTTTGTCCCCACTACAAGAAAATCCTGGCTACGCCCCTGCAGGTTATCATTTCTTATATACAAGAGGAGTTAGACAACTCATAATTAGATACAAAGAACCTTACATTGGCATCTCCACGGCCCCAGTTCTGACCTTCACCAAAGAATTCAGCTTCAATTTCTTGTTTGAGCTTCAGTATATCCTCCGGGGCACTAACAACCTATGGGATGGAATAATTATAGAACCGGTCAAAAACAATAAGATGTAAGAAACCAGCACTGGATTACATGATTACAACACCAAGGAACTTGGCCCTAAAAATGGTGAGAAGTCTAAATTAACATGGAAAGATAAATTGGAAAAAAAAAAGTTCAATATACATAGTGATATCTTGGAAAAAAAATTACAAAGATTACATGTTCTATTATTATTAATTAACCTGAAATAATAAAAAGGAAATTGGATAAATGTTTCTTAATGATTTAAGAAAACAGATCCACTTAGTTTTTCCAAAATGAAAGGATCGTAAAAAGATACAAGAAAAAAAAATGGAACAATTTGGGAAAGGAGTGACCATGCAAAGGCATAAAACATGAATAAGAAACAAATAATTTCATTAATCACAACTTTCCATTTATTGCATATCCCTGGATTATAATATGTTTTTCTCATTAATTAACAACACACACAAGTATCAAGTCAAAAAATAGAATATTCACCTCCCTAATTTGAAGAAGTTGGTCTCGGGAGTACCAAACACGCTCGCGATTCTCAAACCTTGTGTCTCCTGACTATAAAAGCAGAACCATAGAAGTCAGTGACAACATTTCCTAGATTTTGTATTTTGACCAGATTCCATGAACAACAAAGGATATGATGAACAAAATATTGAAAGAAAAAATAATTAACCAGATGAACAAATACCAATAAACATGTTATTGATTGAAAACTAGCCTACAAATGATGAATTTAGCTAACATAAGAAGCAATCACCCAAAAGAGGAACCCTGAACAGTTGACCTAAGAATCCGACTTTGAAGCGGCCAGGCCGCTTCAAAATTTTGGAAGAACCCTCCTCGTAACCATAGTCACCAAGTCGGGGTTCGGGAATAAGTCAACAAGGGGAAAATTTGACAAAATCAGGAAACATTGAAAAAAAGTCGGGAAAAAATCGAGCTAGATTAGGGCTATGTAATTGTTCCTACTAATGGCTGTTTTCACATTAAATCAACAAGTTCCTTATTAAACTAGAATGATTAAGCAAGAGTTCCCATGTTGATATCACTTGTGCATCCATCCAAAGCGAGTAAGCACAGATTCACAACATATTCAAGGTTTATACTACTCAAAATATAAAAAAGACCACAATTATGTGCCATTAACACATCAAATCAATGTCCTTCTCATTTGCATCTTCATTCTTATACATATTATTCGTGATTTAATCACGAATTTCATAAAAGTCACGTATTATTGAAAAAGTCGGATTAAATCAGTGAAGGAAAAAAGTCACAATTAAATCGTGACTTTTTCAATAAATCGGAGACTTTGGTGACTATGCTCGTAACATAACACGAACTTTTTGTGTTTATTTTACTCCCCTACTTTTCCCTTCATATTTGGGATACCTCCTCGGAGATACCACATGTAATCTAAAAGACAGGGTTCTTTTGAAATTATGAAGCAGGATGGGTGCTTCAAAGTTTGTCTGTCATCCTAAATAGGCACCAAGCTACAAGCCAAAACTACATTTATCATTTTGAAGGTATAATTGGCAGTCCAGCTGGTGAATGCCGATACACCACTTGGAGAAGACCGGACAGATAAAAGATTCTCATATAAAAGTAAAGTTCCTATCAAACTGATACATTTTGGTCCAATGGTAGATTAAAAGTGGGTCAATCATGATAAGGTAAAAATTACTAAAAATACAATAAAAACAAAATTTCAGCTTGCTGCGAAACTAGAAGTGTACCAAAAACAAGGTAAAAAATATTATTAAAATTTCTTGTTGGCCACGATTTTAATTCTCAGACGTTCAAACACAAATTCTACACAACCAGAAGGATTGTGGCACAAAAAAAACTCAAAGCATTGAAGGTGCCACATTGGTGAGGTGGTAAATTCTCTACATGGTACTACCCCAAAGACCTGTGATCAAAGCCCCGTCTTCACACTAGAACCTAACCTTAAACCACAAACAAAAAATAATTTTTGTTTAAAAATAATAAATAAAAAAAAGCATTAAAAATGTGGCAACGAGGGCACACGAAAAACTTTATGACAATGTTTAGGTTATCACTTTGTTCCAGAAAAAGGAGAAGAAAAAAAAAAAGCCATTTCTGAAAGCAATTTTTATAGGGTTTTTTTTTAAGTTCTTGGTTGCAAAAAGGTATCTTTTTTCTGGTGCAGAAACAGCAATCCAAATTGCTTCTTTTTATTCTATATGAGACTTTTCAATCACCATCCCATCTTTCTGCTGTACAGTAGTACAGTCAGAAAATAAGATCGAAATGTTCAATCTTTCATCACAAAAAACAAACTAGTAATTATAATTCAAAGATGTGTAAGCCAATATAGATCAATCGAGAAGGATGAACAATCAGAAAGTTTAAATCTGCTAAAAACAACAAAAGGATCCAATACATGCAGATAATCCACAAAATTACACATGAAACGGAAAAAAACATCAATTCAAATCGATCAAAAAAATAAAAATAAAGCATCTTGATCAAATAACCAGTACAAACATAATCAGCAAAGAACGATCCAAAATCCATTAAAAATGAGATTTTTTTTTTCAACTTAGATCCGCAAAAGAAAGCTAGGGTTTTTGCCAACCTTGATAGACATAGTAAGAGGAGCGCCGCCATGAGGACGAAGAAGCTGGAGATCAGAGGACGAAGAACCACCAGCAGCGCCGCCTCCACCACTAATATCGAAAGAGGAGTCGAAGCGAGGACCAATGAGTCTGCTACCTCGGTTGCCTCCACCACCAGGTCTTAAGTTCAAAACCGTCGTATCTGACTGCATAACTCGATCTCTCTCTCTCTCTCTCTCACTCTCAATCTTTATCAGGAGAATCTCCACCGTTCGATCTTGGAACTATAGTAAGAGAAACAGCGTTACGGGACACTGAATCAGAAGGTATATAAAGGGAATTTCTGGTAAAGAGAAGGCGAGAAGAGAGGAAGAAAGTGGAAAAGATGGAGACCCCTCAGTCTCTATCCTTTGCCTCTCCGCTGCCGCAAAGAGAAAAAAAAATTAATAATGAATAGAAGAGATACGGGAGGAAGCGAGGCTAAGAGAGACAAAACCCTTTTCATGTCGTTTTATTGTACAACGTCGTTGGACAAAGGGGTCCAACAAACGGCTGAAATGGTGAGATTCCCCTAGTTGTTCTGATACTAATCTCGATAAAAACTTTAGTTCTCGATTCATCCTTTCGTTGGACGCTCAGTGTCCATCGTCAGTTGACGCAAAAAAAAGCAGTACCCCCCCATCGCCTTACATCGTTTTTAGTACTTGAAAGAAGCTGTTGTCAACCTTCCAATTCTACCCTGATTTTGTGATATTTGTCTTTTAAATTTTAATTGACAGATCTAACCCTGTTAATTTAATTAAAAAACAAGGCACTTAAAAATGTGTACAAGTGAAAGTCATTCTCAAATTTTCTCATGATTAATGATGGAGGGACCTCAAACAGGAGGACAACGGGTGGTGGCGCATGTATGTTTGTAGATGCATTTTTTTGAGATACAAGTAAAATGCATCTACTAACATACGTTTGCCATCACGTCAAGGTGTCCCCATGTGTCTTCCGATGAAGTTACTCTAACACGACTTCAAACTTAAAGAAAATCTCATATATATATATGTGGGTCCCATTCGGCACCCAACCATTTACCAAATCATTTTTTCTTTTATTAGAAGGATACCTGGGCCAGTTTGCACGCATCATTTGCCCAGCATATTTTGTCCTACATGAGTTAGAAGTTTTGGAATAGACTGATTTTTTGTGAGAATGATCTCTATGGTGAGGAGATAATCCTCACCAAAAATCAGCCAATTCCAAAACTTCTAACCCCATCACAAATGGTTTACAAAAAATGGACGGTTCACGATTTTCAACTTGTAAACATGGGGTTAGAAGTTTTGGAATGGGCTAATTTTTTTGTGAGAACAATTTTATAACCGTAGAGATCATCCTCACCAAAAATCAGCCCATTCCAAAACTTCTAACCCATGTAGGACAAAACATGTTGGGCAAATGGTTGGGTAAATAAAGGGTGCTGAACATTTCCCTATATATATATATATATACCCAACATTTTGCCCAATAATTTGTCCAACATGTTTTGTCCTATATGGGTTAGAAGTTTTGGAATAGGCTGATTTTTTGTGAGGATGATTTCTGTGGTGAGGAAATCATCCTCACTAAAAATCAGCTCATTCCAAAACTTCTAACCCCATCACAAATTGTTTACAAAAAATATACGGTCCACGATTTTTCAACTTGTAAACATGGGGTTAGAAGTTTTGGAATGGGTTGATTTTTGGTGAAGATGATATTTTAACCCATGTAGGACAAAACATATTGGGCAAATTGTTGGGTGCTGAACATTTTCCCATATATATGTATATATATATATGGGTCTCGTTCGGCACCCAACCATTTGCCCAACATGTTTTGTCCTATATATATATATATGTGTGTGTGTGTGGGTCCTGTTCGGCACCCAACCATTTACCCAACAATTTGCCCAACATGTTTTGTCCTACATGGGTTAGAAGTTTTAAAATGGGCTGATTTTTTGTGAGGTGATCTATATAGTTAGAAGATCATCCTCACCAAAAATTAGCTCATTCCAAAACTTCTAAATCACAAATGATTTACAAAAAATGGATGGTCCACAATTTTCAACTTGTAAACATAGGGTTAGAAATTTTGAAATGAGCTGATTTTTGGTAAGGATGATCTTCTAACCGTAGAGATCATCCTCACCAAAAATCAACTCATTCTAAAACTTCTAACTCATGTAGGACAAAATATGTTAGGCAAATGATTAGGTAAATGGGTGGGTGCTGAACATTTCCTTATATATATGGGAGTGGTTCAGTAACCCTAAAGTTTGCCAAACATTTTTCAAAACATAAGTTAGAAATTTTGTAATGAGCTGATTTTTTGTGAGGATGATCTCTATGATGAGGAGATCATCCTCACAAAAATCAGTATATTCAAAAACTTCTAACCCTATCAAAAGTGATTTACAAAAATTGGACGGTCTACGATTCTTCAATTTGTAAATTAGGATTAGAAATTTCAAAATGAGCTGATTTTTGGAGAGGATGATCTCGTCATCACACACACACACACACACATATATATATATATCAACATTAAAACACCATAAAGAAAATAGGATTTTAAAGAGGTTTAACTTCAAGATGATGAGATTTCGTTAAAAAGAAAATCAAAATAAAATTTTGTAATAAATTTTTTTCTAAATCTTCTCGAATTTGTTTGATTTAATCGAAATGAAGCTCTATCAAATAATTATTGAATTAACACTTTGTTACTACTACTACTATAGGTATGATAGTGATCTTGGATTGGATTTGAATTTAGATTCACAACTCATAACTCAAGAGCAAACTTAAGTTTCAATCTAATATAAAGCCTATTTTATTTGAGCTTTGACTGACAATATAATGCCAATGAATAAAAAGCTTATACTTTTAATGTGTTCCATTCTAAACAAATTATCAATTTCGAGCGAAAAAACAATTAGTTTCATATCCAATTTGCATGACTTGATATTGTGATCAATTTCTTAAATTTAAAATAAATAAATAAATAAACATTCACAACATGGGATGCCTATCATGCATTAATTCAGTTGATTTTCTCGAGATAAGCATCCGCATCAGATGTGTCTAATACACCTGATTGTGTGCAACTTGTTTGATTAAAAAATAACAGATTCATTAGAAAAGAAAGGGAGAAGGGCATTTAATCAAAATATAAGATTTTAATGATGAGGGGTATGATCGTACTTTCAATTTTTAATATAAATATATTTTGCGAGTGTTCTCGAAATCTCGTTTTCCTAAGACGATAGAGATCCGAATCATAGTGTTTGATTGTTCGCCATATCGTCCTGTGGGACCCACCAATCTTCCAATCAAAAGTTCACTGTACCACGCCATGCGTCAACGAGTCATTTATTCAATGCTACACGAGGACTTCTTAGCGTACACGTGTCGCACCAGTTGTTCCCTTAAGAGCAATTTCATCGGTGGTAATGGTGGGCCTATCAGTTAGTCAGCTTTAATGGTCTTTCAACATTAGATAAAAAATGAAAATAATGTCTGGATCCAACAGCTGAAATTCGTCCATATAAACATTTCGTATTACAGGATACATCGAAACCCCTTTCAGATATTTTCACACGTGTTACTAAGTCAGAGTCTCAAATTTCTTATTTTGCGACGTGGTCGAGACTTGGGAGAGTTTCCCACCAAACTTTGATTCTCCCAATAATTTATTGAGAAACCCTTCCCTGACGCAAAGCAAAACCTCGAGATTTATTACGAATCCCGAAGACTTGTTTTACTAAATGGGAAAATTACCGACTTTTTTTTAGGGACTTTTTTTCTCTTGAAATACTCTCTTAGTCCCTAGGTCTTATCTCACCTTTATAATATTTTTGAAATACACAAACTATCATTTTCTCATATTCTTCATTTAGATTTTTCAACGGTGATTGTGATCATTTTCTGACAGGTAAAGTCAGGATTTTTGTTTAGGGTGACAAATTATAATCTACTTATAAGATTGAAGTCCTTGAATTAAGGGATATTTATTAGAAGTTAAAGAAAAAGTGCATTTAAGTTATTTCTTGTTAGTCTATTAAAAAAGACCTCATTTCTTAAATTATTTATCCCACTCCAATTAAATATTAAAACACAGCATTCAAACATTACAAAGGTTTGGTTCAAAATATTATTTGAGATTTAAAAAATATTATAAATCTCGTTCAAACAATTTCAACCATTTACCTGTTTTCTTTATTTTAATTAGGGTGTAATAAGTAAAAGTTGTAGTGTCACTAGATACTCTCTTAGTTTCAAAACATGAATATTCATCAAAATGCGAACATACCCCCTTTTGATCTCACTCTTCCCTAATATATTAATGCAAAATGATCTCATTACCCTTATTTTCAACTTGAAACCAAGCCCTTTGATTTCTCTTTCCAAATTTGATTATATTCAACCTATTTAGTGTAGTTTTTACCGTAGTCTTCAACCTTGAGATTGATATACTTTAACCTTCAAACCTAAAGAAAAATATAGGATTATACGATTCTTCGATAGAAAATTTTACTATCTTTAACAAGGGATTAAGGCAAGGTAGTGATGAATTTAAGATGAAGACAAATAAATTATAGTTAATTTGCTATGAGGACTGAAGAACTTGAAAAATATTGGATTTTTAAAAAAATTAAAAAAAAAAATTGGTTAGTGGTTGAAAATAAAGGAAAATTTACGCCATTTTTTGTTAGTTTGGAAAATAAAAACAAAGTTAAAGGGGCATGTCATCAATTTGAAAATAAGGGTATCTTAAATATTTGCCAAAATATAAAGGGGTTATCCAAAATTATGGGGAGGACAAGAAGGTCAAAGAAATATGTCATTAGTTATATAATTTAGGGGTATCTCAAATATTTACCAACACTTAGAGGGGATGTCTAAATACACTAAAAAGTTTAGGGGGCCAAAAGAACTGAAAAATAAGTGGGGGCAACACTTTAGACAAAGGGAAAGGGGGCAAAAGAAATTGCATGTATTTTAAAACATGGAGGTAGGGGTGTCAATGGATAGTTGAAAATTCGAATTTGATTTGAATTCGAATTCCAAAAATAGGATATTATCCAAAAAATTTAGATATCGGATTTGAATTCAGATAGTTTTATATATTCAAATCCTTATCAGATATGAATTTAGATATTAACATATTAAATCTGATAATATCCAATTCAAAATAATATATAATAGGTTTTTTCTAAAAATGAAAAATCAGTTGGACAAAGAAAATTTGGTTATATATATATATATACAAATTATTCGAATTCTAATCGGATATTTTCATATTTGAATTCAGGTAGAGTTTTAGAACATCCATCGGATACAAATTCGAATTCAGATATTAGATAAAAAATTTGAATTTGAATTTGGATTCGGATATTGTTGTATCTAAACTGATAAGTAGTTGTTAACAACCTTACAGGGAGACAATACAAATAAGCTACAAGTACAGAGTATTAAAATGAGTTGATAAAGTTCGAGGGGGGGGGGGGGATGGGGCAACTACCCCTGGCTCCGCTCCTAATGTCCAACGATCTTCGATCATTTATGATGATCTTTGATTATGAATGACAAATGGATAATGATATTATCTTAATTTTGAACATTTAGACTTTTTTTTTTCCAATGTTTTATTAAAAAATAATGAAAAACGAAGTTGAGATTCTAATTTATTTATGACTACATTGTAACTTTTGATTTGCAACAATGATTATATGCAATTTGGGTATTTCGAGGAGATTTAACAAGTATCAAACCGGAATAAATGAAAGAAAAAAAAAAACGAAAAAAAAAAAAAAACTATTTCACATTATAGTGTAAAATTCACCACTTAGTGTTGAGTTCACCACTTTTTATTGTCTAGATCAACGTTTAATAATTATTGAGTTTGAAGTTTTTTCTTTTAATGAACTTACTGTCAAACTTGACAATAATTAAATGTTGAACTAGACAATAAAAAGTGGTGAACTCGACATTAAGTTGTAAGTTCGACAATAAAAAGTGGTGAACTTGACACCGTAAATGAGATCGAGATTTTTATTTTTTATTTTTAAATAAATTTGATACCTACCAAATCCTCTCGAAATACTCAATATGCATAAATAATACTTGCAAATAAAAAAATTATAACATAATTATAAATAAATAAAATAGAATCTCAACTTCGTTTCTCGTTTTTTTATAAATCATCGAAATAAATATAAAAAATACATCTAAATGTTCAAAATTAAGAGAATATCATTCTCCATTCGTCATTCATGACCAATGATCATTGAAAATGATCACAATTGCCATTGAAAAACCTAACTATGTGAAGAAGATGAGAAAGGGATATTTCTAAGACACTATAAACGTGAGCTTAGGTCTAAGAAAATAAAATTTTACTAAATGGACTATTGAGAGTCCGCCAAAAACTTAGGGATTATTTTGAAAAAAGTTCATCCACCAAGGTCTTATAAGTAATTTTCCCAACAAAATTATCCATTTCTTGTGCCTTGTAAAAATGAACTTTTACATTTAAATCAAGAATAATGATTTTTTGATGCCCCTTCTCATACACCCCTTGGCGTGGCATGTGCTAGAACCATATATTTCCTTAGGATACATAACTACACAAATCTATGGAGATGTATAGTTATGAATCCCGAGGGAAATATGTGGTTCTAGCCCATACCACATCAAGGGGCATATGGGGGTGTCAGAAAATCACAACTCTTAAAAAGTGTTTTAAAAATCGGACCAGACTAATAATTAGACTAGGGTCAATATGTATATTTAAGTATTTTGGTTCAATTTGCAAAGAACTGATATATGATTTAGAATTGTCAATTTTTTTTATTATGAACCGAAATTACTTATTGACTTTTTACTAAGCGCTATTGAGCTAAAATGGATTACCGCAATGGCAATCCAACACCACAACCCTTTAGATTTCATGAAAAATTTAAGATATAAAATGAAATTTCAAAATTTTTTTTTCTTTTGGGATTGCTTCGGACAATTATAGAACTTTCAAATTAACATTAAAATTCAACACTATAAAATTACCATTTTTTTTAATTCATAGAATTTTGTCCTCTACAACCTTTCAGATCAATGATCCGTAGTAAGAGTTGAAATCTTACTAAAGTAGTAAGACTAGTCAAACTCCCCTTCTCTTGCCCTTCCATAATCTTTGATCTTAAAGAGGCAAACTAGGCAAGCCAAAGTCCCCTAAAACCCTAACCTTCAACTAACCTGTTGATTACTTCAATACCATTTTGGTTACTTGGTTTGAGTTTCAAGGTTTGAAAACTCTTGTAAGAGCCAATTTAAAAGTTATAAGAAAAGTTACAAGAGTAGAGAATCAGAATTGATGGGTGTAGAAGTAAATAACAAAGAATTTGACTTTCCTAAATCTTATATTTTAATTAATTAATTAATTAATTTTTCATATTATATATAAAGAGAGAAATTGATTCGACTGAATTATACCCCGATTGAGTCTTGACCCAACTAGTCGAGTAAAATTTCAATCCAATTTTTAAAACATTGCTCTTAAATCAAGTTAAAGATATCAATAAACAAATACTGATATTTTGACACACGCCCCTGACATGGCACATGTTAAAATCATAACTTATTTTTCTCGAGATATACAATTGCACATATTTATGGGGATGTACAGTTGTGTATTTATAAGGAAAAATCTACGTCTCTAACCCATGTCACGTCAACGAGCATGGGCTAGAGAGGGCGTTAGAAGATCACTGGCTCATCAATAGAGGGTCAAAATCACATAATGGATAGGTTTTAAAATGAATAATATCAAAATTATTTTAAAAACATATATACTTATAAATAAATAAAAATTCATGTACTTATTAATAAAATTTGAATAAAAAAAATTAAACAAATTCCAATTTTGATTTCTCCATTAGTAAAATTAATATAAAATGAGAACTAACGGTCTTTCTCAAACTGAAACTGTAGTCAAATCCCAACCACACAGTTATTAAAAAAAAAAGTAAAAATAAATAAATCATTTGGTGTGTAATAAAAAAAAATGGAATGCCAATAGAAGTTTTATATTTTTAATATTCCGGAAATCTCTGGAAAGAATCTGTCTCTCATCTTTCAGAAGTATGTTTGACGAAAAGCGTCCAACATTGTTTGAAATAGCTAGTGTAGCTAGAAGAGTGGCGAAGTCTCTAGGTGGGGTGGGGGGGTCAACTCTTCCACTCTCGAAATTTCTCGCTCTGCTTTCTCGTCCAAACCAAACCATCCACGCCATGTCCGAATCTATTTTCCCACTTTAGTTCCTTCTATCAACCTCTCGAACGTTCGAATTAATCCTCTCAACACAACTATAAATCTCACCTCTCCAACCAACACAACCCATCTCATAACAATCAAACACAGTTCAAGCAATCTAACTTTCCAAATTCTCTCAAATCTCATTCTGCTCTGTTTTAATCTCAAATCCAAGCTTTCATCAATGGCTGCCAAGACAGAAGGAAAAGCAATCGGTATCGATTTGGGCACAACTTACAGTTGTGTTGGCGTTTGGCAGAACGATCGTGTCGAAATCATCGCTAACGATCAAGGCAATCGAACCACTCCATCTTATGTAGCGTTCACAGATACAGAGAGACTAATAGGTGACGCAGCGAAGAACCAAGTCGCCATGAATCCAGCCAACACTGTTTTCGACGCAAAACGTCTAATTGGTCGAAGATTCTCAGACCCATCTGTTCAAAGCGACATGAAGCTCTGGCCTTTCAAGGTTGTTGCAGGCCCTGGCGACAAACCCATGATCGTTGTTACATATAAAGGAGAACAGAAGCAATTCTCAGCTGAAGAGATCTCTTCAATGGTGTTAACGAAGATGAAAGAGATTGCAGAAGCTTATTTAGGCCAAACTGTGAAGAATGCCGTTATTACTGTTCCAGCTTACTTCAATGATTCGCAACGACAAGCGACGAAGGATGCTGGAGTGATTTCTGGGCTTAATGTGATGAGAATGATTAATGAACCTACTGCAGCTGCAATCGCTTACGGGTTGGATAAGAAGGCGTCGAGATCGGGCGAACAAAATGTTCTGATCTTCGATCTCGGTGGAGGAACTTTTGATGTTTCTTTGTTGACGATCGAAGAAGGGATCTTTGAAGTTAAAGCCACGGCGGGAGACACACATCTTGGTGGAGAGGATTTCGATAATCGACTCGTGAATCATTTTGTTGCAGAGTTCAAGAGAAAGCATAAGAAAGATATTAGTGGGAATGCGAGAGCTTTGAGGCGATTAAGGACGGCTTGCGAGCGGGCGAAGAGGACTCTGTCTTCTACAACTCAGACTACAATCGAAATCGATTCTCTTTATGAAGGAATCGATTTCTATTCGACAATTACTCGAGCCCGTTTCGAAGAAATGAACATGGATTTGTTCAGGAAGTGTATGGAGCCAGTGGAGAAGTGTCTTCGAGATTCGAAAATCGATAAAAGTAGAGTTCATGAAGTGGTTCTTGTTGGTGGGTCTACAAGAATCCCAAAAGTTCAGCAACTTTTGCAAGATTTCTTCAATGGGAAGGAGCTTTGTAAGAGTATAAACCCCGATGAGGCCGTCGCGTATGGTGCAGCAGTTCAAGCTGCAATTCTAAGTGGAGAAGGTAACCAGAAGGTTCAAGATCTGTTATTGCTCGACGTAACGCCTCTGAGTCTTGGACTTGAAACTGCTGGTGGTGTGATGACCACTTTGATTCCAAGAAACACAACAATCCCAACTAAAAAAGAGCAAATTTTCTCTACTTATGCCGACAACCAACCTGGGGTTTTGATTCAAGTTTACGAAGGCGAGAGGGCTCAAACCAAAGATAATAATCTTTTGGGCAAATTCGAGCTCGCTGGAATTCCTCCGGCACCAAGGGGTGTGCCTCAAATCAATGTGTGTTTCGACATTGATGCTAATGGAATTTTGAATGTGTCGGCTGAAGATAAGACCGCGGGTGTGAAGAATAAGATAACAATAACGAACGACAAGGGAAGATTGACGAAAGAAGATATTGAGAAGATGGTGAAAGATGCCGAGAAGTATAAGGCAGAGGATGAGGAGGTGAAGAAGAAGGTGGAAGCCAAGAATTCCTTGGAGAATTACGCATATAGTATGAGAAATACAGTGAGGGATGACAAGTTTTCGGGAAAATTGGATCCGAATGACAAGCAAAAGATTGAGAAGGCCGTCGATGATGCAATTAATTGGTTGGAAGGGAATCAATTGGCTGAAGTGGATGAACTTGAAGATAAGTTGAAGGAATTGGAGGGGTTGTGTAATCCGATTATCGCGAAAATGTATCAAGGGAGTGATGGTGGAATGGGTGGTGGTGGTGGTGCTGAGATGCCAGGAAGTGGGTTTGGTAGGGCTAGCCAAGGTGGGGCTGGTGGTGCAGGAGCTGGGCCTAAGATTGAAGAAGTTGATTAAGGAAATTAAGTTTAGGTTTCTTGTTAATTGGGTGATTTTTCTGTGTATGGGGTGGGTCTGTGTGGCTTGTGGATCTTGGTCTTGTGTAGTCTTGGCCTTTTACCCATTTTATGGGCTCTCAGCTGTGTAATATGTCCTGTTAAGTTTGTACTATCGTTTCTTCTTTTAGTAATAAATAAAAAAAATATATAGCTTTTAAGTTTTATATTAGATGTTTATGTCATACATCTTTGTTTATTTTGAGCAATGAGATTGAAGATGAGTTGGATCTCATTAAAAATTTGGTAGGCTCCGATATCGATAATGTATTTTTTATAAGCCATGGTACTCATGTGGACCTAATTTTTCGTAAGACTCTTCACGCTCATTTACTAAAATTCTTAAAAGCCATCGATCGAATTTCAATAGGTACCTGTGGAACATTACAAACCTAATTCGATATGTATTGACATATTAAACACAAGGATTTACACAATTTTTTTTGTCTAGTAAGTATATATCGAATAAAATTTTTTCATGTAAAATTTTAATTTGGTATATTAGTATTGAATTTTTGTGTATAGGATCGATGTGTGCCTATCAAATCTTATAATAATCATTTAATAATGGTGTATCAATCCAAAGCTTTCCCACACATTTTTACTCATATGGATGATTTCAACTCGATCCATACTTGAGTGTTAAGATAAAAATTAAATATAAGATATAAGATTAAAGAAGGAGAAGACCATTATTGAAACTTATTTTTTTTTAGATTCAAAGAAGAATGAGAGAGAGAGAGAGAGAATTGGTTAGGATCTCATTCAAAGATGGACAAGACGGTGGGTGTAAAGATGAATATGATAAGCGTGTAGGTGTAGTGTTTTTTACTTTTCCTCTCCTTCGAAGATTTCACTTAAGTGGGTGCCGAAAGCGTATAAGGTGGGCGCCAAACTCACTGCGTGTAGTCATGATAGATGGGACTAGGGAAGTCATTTAACTCGTAGGAGTACAGGATCCTGACTCAAATGTGGGGTGGATAAGATCTTTTAGACAAGAAAATAAGCACTGAAACAATCTTTTGAAGAGTACAGAGAGACTCATCTCATCTCCCATGAACTCATCTGTAAACACTTCTACGCTCTTCTCTATCGTACGCCTTAGTTATATTATCTGAAGCTGAGCTAAAAACAAAGGGTTTGTTGAGCGCTTAACCTGCGCACCCCTCCATGGCTGGGATTACCAGTAATTTTCCCTTCAAACCAATCTTATCTCGAAGAACAATACCACAATCACCTTCTCCTCTCCATCTGTTCTCACTTGAATCTGATTTCAGCGGAGTTCGTCTCAGTAACCCTAATTTACTCAAAATCGACTCCAGCCACTCAGCTTCCGCTACTTCGCTGAGTTCCATTACAGCTCGGTTCGGTGGATATCGTCCGAGTCCTGGCAAGTCGAGGAAGCCGAGAGAAACTCGGAAGATCGAAGTCGAAGCCGATCCGGCTCTCGATATTTCGAGCATTAGGTATTGGAATTTTCCTTGAAATTTATGAGTTACTGATTCAAGTTCAACTAATTTTGATTGAAATATTTGAATCAAATAATTGCTATTTTACTGATTTGAATTAGGTCAACTTCTGTGAGACTTATAGATGCACAACAAAATATGGTTAGTTTCATTTTTCAACTTTTCTGCTTAATTTATATATATGTCTCGATCTGGCAGTTTGAAATTGACATTTTTTTCATGTAAAAATATCATTTTTCTTTGAGCAATAATGGTGATTGAGAGGTCCTCACCGATCATTGGTAACTGATTTTGTAAACTTATGCAGATTGGGGTGGTGTCTAAGAGTGAAGCTATTCAAAAGGCAGAAGACGCTGGACTTGATCTTGTATGTTTTATTTAGTTATTTATGGAGTCTTTAAACTGTAAGAAAGCAGTTTAATGTAATAGATTTGCATATTTAGTGAATGCTTGGCTTTGATTTAATTCAACAACTTATTTTACATTTTGTAATTTCTGTGTACTTGGTTCTGACCTCCAAACAAACTACATTTGTAAGATTTTTGTAGTGGTTAGGGTAAATCTGCCCTTTTTCGAAGAATGGGTTCTCTTGTGATGACATGCCTAGCTATTATTGCATAGACAAAGGGAATTTGGTTGTGATGACATATCTAATTTTAGTCTTTTTTTTTATAAACTTATTTAGTCTAATTTGCAAACATACGGCCTTTCAATTACAATATTCTATAAATAATGCATGTGACACAACAAAGGTTGGGTAACCTTGCACCAACATGAATTAATATGCAAATTGAAATCTTTAAATGGTGAGGGAAGACTAAAAAAACATGGATCAAGGGAGTAAGGAAAGATGTGAAGGCACATCTTTTAAAGGATAATAAAGTTCTAGAAAGAATTTAATGAAGAAACAAGATTTGCACTGCAGATCCCAAATAGCTCAGATAAGGCAATGATGATGGTGATTTTCTTTGTCAGGAAAAATATCCTTGGCTTTGCAATTTTAGTCTTTAGGGATAAAACTTGATTTTTTGGTCTGGAATACTCATTTCTAATAATTGGCTACACCTTATTCTGCAGGTGATATTATCTCCAGACGCAGACCCTCCAGTTGTCAAGATAATAGATTACAAGTATGATATTTTCTTTTTCTTATAGCAGCATGGCTATGCTTCTTGTTCTGAAAATGCTGATTTAACTT
The DNA here is from genome assembly GCF_017979445.1 of Akebia trifoliata. Lineage (NCBI taxonomy): Eukaryota > Viridiplantae > Streptophyta > Magnoliopsida > Ranunculales > Lardizabalaceae > Akebia > Akebia trifoliata. Next base: position 48,335,166 of record NC_141382.1, read on the forward strand.
TAAAATGCACATTTATTTCATGTCACGTTTCAAACAAACAAATAAACAACATACAGTTCCAAGTGTTTTTCAGTTTTAAATAGATTACTGAAGTGATAAACGTAGTTGATGACAGTCCAAAAAGTCATCTTTTATAATTTGCTGTCGCATTAAGTCTCCTGTTTGTCATTTACAAGTGTTTTTTTAAATCAATAATGGGAAAAATAATTAAGGTAAAAAGAAAGAAGATACCTGGCTGAAGGTGTTTGCTTGCTAAGTTGGTTAAACAAATCCTTCCTAGAGGTGTACCCCCTTTGGCGAGATCTTTTTTATTTTTACGAACAAGCGATTTAGTGGTAAATAATTAGTAGGTGAAAGTGGGTTTTCAACCCAGGTTGTGGTATCAACACTCACAAACTTTAACTAACTTAGCTTTAGGGGGTGGGGAGGGCAACAATATCCATACACCTGGCCAACTGCGGCTTGTTTGAATACGTGCAAAAGTCCTTTGGAACCTTTCTTTTTATCCAATGTTCATTATTTGGGATTACGAGATCAACCCCAACAAACAAAGCTTATAAATTCAAGGTTTCAGAAGTTCTGGGGTTTTGAAGAAGAGATAAGGTTTTGGATTTTTTTGAGTCTCTCCCCAAGCGGATCGAAGTACGTGTGGAATAATCTCCCCTCATTGACTTGAAAGATGCTCCCCGTCCCTGATGGGATCAGATTACAAATGAATAATTTTTTATGATTGCTGTGCACTAGATGGCTAAATTTGGGAAAGCTCTAGGTAATACATTTTGCGTAGGCTTTTCTTGTTTCTAAAAATTTATCATCACCTAAATTAGTCTATCGTCTAAGAATATCAATTTGTTATCACCTTGGTTCCTGCTAGTATGTTCATAAATCCAAGAGAATTTACACCATTCACAGGGTGAATGGCTCATAGGGCTTATTGGATGGTTTACATTTAATGCACGTCAGTTGTTTCTTGTACTTTTGAATATTTATAAATTATTAATATCAATGGGATCAATAATATGTTTGTCCTTGGGACTTGTATTTTGAATTCATATCCACTGAAGGAGTGAAGTATTTGATGTCTAGTTCTCCTACTCTTGCAGCAAATACAAGTATGAGCAGCAAAAGAAGAAGAGAGAACAGCAGAAGAAAAGTGCTGGTGAATGTCTCTTCCCTTTGATATTTTTGGTATATGCAATTGCACTTGTTTGGGTGTTTAAGTTTTATCTGTGCCATGAGCATGGCTTATATGTGCTTTCGGTTATGCAGCCAATCGTGTGGATATGAAGGAGCTCAAAATGGGGTATGATTTTGTGCTGTTCTGGTCCTAAATACATTTGACTTCTTATATTATTCTGTTCCTGTACCATTTTCCTAGATTTCCTCACTTTATCATTGGCTTTGGTGGTCAGACTCAAGTTCAAATCTTAAATGTCATATATTATATTTTGGAAAAGCTCGAGCACCTCCTTTAATAATATTATTTTTAAATTGGAAGAACATTACTAAGTGACATGAGTACTTGAATAAGGTGTTATTTGACATGGAATGGGTAGCTAAAGGACATTCATGTTCATACTTGTTCAAGCTAGTATGAACAATGTGATTCTCTTGAATAAAAGTTACACTTCAACAAACTTCATCCGTTGCACTTCAACTCACTTCATCTGTGACCGGCCAACACCATTAAGACTGACTTTTCTCCTGTTAGTATTTTCATTCTTTACATCTACACCAGATCGGTTATTGTATACCTTGTCGATGGCATGATCCTCTTTAAAACAGATACGTGTTAGATATCCAAAATCTGACCTGATCCATTTCAGACCTAGTTTTGTAATCGAAATTACTCCGTTTTCACCCTGGCACATGTTCAACTATGATATATAAGAGCATTCTTATCGAATAAAAAAATATATATAAGAACATTCTTATAATCTTGAAACTGTTTTAAATATTGTCCATCCCCCCCCCATTTGATTATATTTGAAATACTAGCTCTTTAGGTAGTGGGAGCCAGTATGATAAGCTACAGATTTTTTTATCGCAACAGACTCTTTTTGGCCCTGGATAGGTGATTGATTCATTGTATTGGAAGAAGTCATGGTTTTGGTTTCTAAGCTCTAGGTTACCTCGAGAAGAATCGAGGTCTTACATGTTACACTGGACTAAAGTAACTCACTCGTGTGCTACTATCAAGATGTCATTCACCTAGGCTGATCAACTAATTTTAATCTCTGCACTCCAATTTGTGTCTTATCATTCAATTTTTTCAGTACTAGAAATTTTTTTTCTTTAATGATTTCTGTTCATTACTTTGATAGGTACAACATCGATTCACATGATTATACTGTGCGGTTAAAAGCTGCCCAGAAGTTCCTGAAAGATGGAGACAAGGTTGCTTTACGCTATAAATTTATGTATGGTCCTATTTTACTTTGATTGTTACCAGATTGAGACCTTCAAGTCAAATTATGCAGGTGAAGGTAGTAGTGCAGTTGAAAGGCCGAGAAAATGAGTTCAGGAATATTGCTATTGAGCTCATCAAACGATTTCAGAATGACATAGGGGAGGTACAGATAGATTGCTTTTCTCATGAGTCAAATATAGGCATCATGTTATAAGGTTTGATCATTAGAATTGTTGTTTCTATCATCACATGTATTTATGGGGGTATATATTGGAAGTTATATCCGTCATATAGATTCCAAGTTCCCAAGTATGTGGATGCTGAGATGGATGAGTGGAAAGACAAGGAAATATAAAATTTGAAACGAACACGTTCAAGAAAATGTAGTGGTAGTAGTTCTAATAGGTGATAAAGCAAGAAAAGTCAATTGATGAGATACTAGGCTTTTTTGCAAAATTTGTTTCTCGATCACAATCCACATTCTTCATTTCTTTTATAGTTTCAGTCCTCTATGTACATTCTCTTCCAGATTCTTGCATCCTCTTGTCATATACTAAGGCCATCTGAACTCTTTTAATTCATGATGATGAGATAAATGAGGTTTTGGTTCCCTTGGTGAATCCCTGGAAAATATTGAATAGAAACAAATCATGAGCATTTGAGTTACAACAGATGATTCCCCTAGAGATACACATACACTCTTGTATACTACTTATAGTTTTATGTTTCATATAGCCAACCAAAGAAATTGGCATCAAGTGTAGACCATTGTGGTAACTTTCTTATTGATTTCTCGTTGTCTTTTTCCAGCTCGGAACAGAGGAGAACAAAAATTTCAGAGAAAGGAACATTTTCATTGTTATGAATCCAAACAAAGCAGTTCTGCAAAAAGCTCAAGAACCGCCAAAGAAAATGGAGAAGGCAGAGGTTAACACTGAAGTCTCAGCTGGTATCTGATGAGAGCATAATAGTTGTTACTTAAATATAGTGACATTTTTGAGATCAAACACTGAGTGGGTAGTCGTCGATGATATTCAAGTCGGATTGAGATCAAGTAATGTGTATAGTTTGTATTGTAAACCATTTGCCTCTTGATTACAATGTACTTCATAATATTGTTGTAGTTAGTATCGGCAGAATGCTTCTCCCATTTGTTAGGTTACTCTTTTGCCTAGTTATAGTTTATTTATTTTTTAAATATTTATCTGCTTTCAAAGAATGATCTAATTGCTTGCTTTTGAGGGGGCATTCGACAAGGTTGCTTTTGCAGATTCTCCTTATCGTGGCTGAGGTCTTTCCCACTCATTTTCGACTGGGGAGGGATTGGACTTCATCACACAATAGATTGTGGGAATATGTTTATCTCGTCGCAAGTCCCAACCTTGAGGCAATATGTTTACTTACAAATCTCTCTCCACATGAGGGCGGGGATAAATTACCATTAATATAATATTCATTGGTGGTAACTCAATATAGTAATCAATTGAAATTAAGACCCTGGCATTGACATTCATCTTGTTTTTCTGTAATTTTTTTTTTTAGCCAACTTTCAACGAGATTCTATCAAGGGCCAGAGATTGGCTCAAATTCCACATCAATTGCTACTTTGATCTTTTAACAAAGATTCCTTCTAGATCAACAATCTCAACTTGTAAACGTGGTAATTTTTACTCACGTATAATATTTGACTATAAAAATTGATGAAATACCAGGGATTGGTCCCCCTATTTCTCAGTCATACACGACCTTTAAAGGGAGAGGAAGAGGTTCTATGATAAATGACATCATGGATGGATCCGACCATTGAAATCATCTACATGCATCATCTCAAAAACCAAACCAAACCAAACTCAGTCCCTACTTCACATCTAAAGCAAGTTAAAGGGGTGAGGCCAAAGAGTGCTTTGATAATATGGACAACGCTTGAAATGGAGCCACTCCTGCCTTTCGCTGTATAGCAATACTGTAAAGCTTCTCTTGAAAGCCGAGCAGGTTGCCATTCGCTGCTCCTAATTGTGATTCTCACACACATGCACGCACGACACTGATCCTCTTCTCAACTGGATGGCTGCACTGCATATCATCCCTTTCATCTAAATTGGTCCTTGCAATGTCCAGTCAATATCAAGCTTTCCAGTACCCCTTACCTTGTTAGATACCCATTTTTACTGTTAATTTGCATTACAGTAAAAGGTAAATTTTTAGTGAATAAAACCATCCCTTGATTATCAAAAAGATCATCCATCACTCTTTTAGGTAATATCAATAAGAACAGTAATCATCCTGGAAAAATAGCATCGCATAAATATTCAGTTGCTGTATTTCATCAATAAAAACTTCTTCTGTGTCAGACACAAAATACTGAATACTAATATGTTACTATCTTGCCTTGTCATCAAATATGTTTGAATTTCTTTTTTTTCTTCTTTTGTTTTCCATCACTATTCCTTCAAATTTATGTATCAATGAAACATATTGGTTCAGCATCACTAGATAATGAACTGCGAGGTCCATCCATGCTTCTGCTGGACAATGAGATAGCACTTATCACCTCAGTTTCATCGAGGCAAATGATGTTGCCACGTCCATGGCCTCCTTTACATGTGATGCATCTGTTCCCTGAAATTAAATATGATGTGGCTCAAATTTAATCATTTTGATTTCTTTTCAATTATCTTTCAAACATCTGTATTGGTAACCATGTTAAACTTCTACTAACCTGGCCTTGGGCGAGACCACCTTTTCCTCTACCACACTTCCCTTTCAGAGGCCCCAGAGCTGCTGTCAACCACTCTGACACCTCTAAGTCCTTGCCCTTATCTCCTTTCTGGGGTACCCCAGCATACACCACGGCCTTGTTTGTGGTTTCATCAGTGCTGAATACCATAATTGATATTCCCTGTCCAATCCATCAGGAAAGTCAGCTTAGTGTGTATACCCATGTGCTTGGGCGTAAACAAGCTTTGTTTTGTGTGCGTATTATGCAGACATAACTCATGCATGGTTGCACCCACGTGGAGGAGTGCACAAATCAATTGTTTGTGTTGGGAGGTGGTTATGGTTCTCATAAACACTCTTGTTGTTGAGATTTATTTGTACTCCCTATGTTTTTTGGGGATTTAGTTCTGATTTATAGGGCGGGCTACTAGTCCATAGTAGCTAGCTTTTTGTAATAAGTGGACAAAGCACTCCAAATTTTATCCACGATCACCTTTGAAAGGAAAATTACAGTCAGATAAGGGGAAAACCAGAAGCTGTTACCAACCTTTTGTTCCACGACTTTCAGGACTGCTTCACGAACTGCTGTTGTGTCCAGACCAACATCAACACGAGAGATGCAAAAGGCTTTTCCATCTGAAGTAGAAATTTCTGCCATCTCAGTTGCAGCCTTGATAGCTTTCTGAATATTTTCTTCAGCTATCTTCTTTTGCGCCTTTCTAACTTGATCCTGATAAATAAAATAAATTCTTTTAACCCATGGGTTGACTAGAGAATTTGGCCAACAAAAGGAGAAATAAGTCCCATATGGCTTGTTGGATCAAGAAACACTACCTGAAGTTGGGAGATCCTTCCTCTCAAATCTGCTTTCATAGCTGCTGGAATAGTTGCCGAGTCCACACGACTTCTCAGAGAAGCTACTTTCTGACGTGGAGAAATAATATAATTCAAAATTTGATTCTCAGATTCGGAGAAAGCATAATTAAGTGTGCAAAAAGCAAACAATCAAATGTTGGGCGTGCTGTGACTTGAATCAAGCCAAATGGACTAGAGGCAGAGAAATGAGATAATCTGGACTCCAGAGTATATACATAACTTTAACACTCAAAACACCTAAATAATAGCCAGGCAATGCATTGGTTCTTGATTAACCTTTCTATTACAGGTCACCTCAAGGTAGGGCTTGGGTCCCAACTTGCATTTTTGTTTTTTTGTTTTTTTGATAAGTATAATATATTGAAATAGAAATAAAAAAGATACAAGGAGGCCAAGAAAGCCTCGCAAAGAGCAACAAAAAGAAAACTACAATGTCAATGATTACATAAAGAGTTCCATCTAAACACAAAATCATCAAAAGTAATTCCCATGAATTCTATGTTCTGCTTGGACCAAAGATATAAAAGACCTAAGATCTCTAAGAAACTTGCATGAGAGCTAGTAGTCTTACTGTTGAACACCCTGTTATTTCTCTCGTTCCAAATCCCCCAAGCAATAGCCGCTGGAAGCATATCCCACAAGAACCGTTTTCTGGTGTGAAAAACATTACTAGTTCATTCTTCTAAGAACAAAGAGAACTTCTAAGGGAAGACCCAATTAATACGGAAAAGCCCAAGGAAGATTGACCAAATATTGTAAGAAAAGGAACAATGAATTAAAATATGATCCACCGACTCCCCTTCCCTCATACAAAGAGGGTAACAATTAGGAGTGATCCAGCCCCAAACAATCAAATTATCCAACGTAAGAATCCTACCACGAGACGCTAACTAAAGAAAAAAAGAAATTTTAGAGGGAATTGACCTGGACCAAATGATGGGTCCCGAGAGGGAACGCTCAGCAAGAGGAGTGAGCCACTTATGAAAGACCTGACAGAGAATTTCTTATCCTTAGCCTTCATCCATTCCCACTTATCCTGTTCACTATCGTTAAGATGGAATGTATTCAGGAGATCAAGGAAAGATGCCACCTCGGTTAGCTCCCAATCATAAAAGTTTCTCCTGAACCCCAAATCCCAAGTAGGACTGAACTCACTGCGAATCAAACATTACTAAATTGAGCAGTTCTTCTTCATAGAATAGGCGTACAAAGATGGGAATTGAGTAGCCAGAGGCAAAGAGTCGCACCATCTATCTTCCCAAAATTTGATTTTGTCCCCTAAGCCCGCTTTGTACCTAATCCCTTTCTCAAAATCCTCGCTCACTTTAAGCACCCCTTTCCATACACTACACCCATACTCATATTTAGCCTCTCCGCTATACCAGCCTAGCCTCCTCTCACTGTACTTAGCCTTAATAATCTTCCTCCACAAATTGCCCCTCTCCTCGCCAAACCTTCAAAGCCATTTGCCTAGGAGTGCTCTATTAGCTAATCTAAGCCCCCTTATGCCCAACCCCCCGTCCTTCTTAGGCTTGCAAATCACTTTGCATTTTCTTCTACCTAGACTGGGCAGCACAATTTCTTTGTTAAATCTAGGCATAATTTTCACCGTGGAATGGTCAATAGAATCTTTGGCTTGTCAATGTCACAAAAAAAATACCAATAACTTGTGCCCTTGATGCACATTCACAATTCTCCTTCACTAACCCCACAAATTTTCACAGGAATCCCCATAGATTTGCTCCACTGCTTAGCATATAGCAACTATTTAAAAAACACACTAATGACATAATAACTGAAACTTGCAGTAATTGAAATCTGAACATTGTGTAAGTAGTATGCAAACAAGTCGTATAGAATAAAAAAATTGACTTGCCGGACTAGGTTACCCAAGAACAAGTAGAAAAAAAAAAGTTTCAGTAGTTACCTTCTCCAAAAGGCTTCCTTCAGCTGTGGATGCATCACTGATTTCCTTATCAAGTGAGCATGCCAATTCCATTGCCTGAAAAGCGAAATCAGTTGTAACAGCAGTTATTCTCCGAATTCCCTTGGCAATTCCCTCTTCAGATAAAAGAGCGAAGGCTTTAGCTTCTCGTGTATTTGATATATGGGTCCCTGGATAATTACACAAGATCAACTCTCAAAATAAATTAACAGGAAGGCTCTAAAAACAGGCACACAAAAGTTTGACAATGAAATCAACCTCCACAAAGTTCTGTTGAGATTGAAAACCATTCTTTATTGCCTGGATCAGCCAGGAGATCCTCCACTTTCCTACCAATTGCCACAACCCTAACTGGGTCAGGGTAGACCTACATCAGCACACACACATAAATAAATGGAGATATCTCACTATTAATCAAATAGTGCATGATAAAGAGTGGCATGAAAAATCTGACTTTAAAATTTGGATGTAAGAAGAAAGCAGCTTACTTCTCCAAAGACAGCTCGTAAACCAACTATCCGCTTGGCATCAGCAAGGGTTGCCTCTCTTCCAAATACATCTAGTTCATCTTTGATCTGCTTGTTTACGATGGTCTCAATTTTCCTCAAGTCATCAGGATGAATGGGCTTGCCTGTTGAAATTACAAAGGGATTTCAAAAAAGGATAGTGTTCAATTGAATTAACTCATAAGAATAAATATTACCATGAGAGAAATCAAATCGTAATTTTTCAGGAAGAACAATGGAGCCCTTCTGGTCAACGTGATCACCAAGTACATCCTGCATTCAGGTTACATGATATTTAAGAGAGCCAGATGCATAGATATGTTATCATGTAAATCTGTGTTAACAACTAAAGCATGCGGCATACCCTGAGAGCATAGTTTAGCATGTGGGTGCAAGTATGGTTTGGAGCAATGAGAGTACGCCTGTCATAGTCAACCTGCTCATGTCATCAATGATAAACAACAGTGAACAAACAATACAAGAGTGAAAAAGACAAAAAGGGGCAGAGGAGAATCATTTGTCATACTTTGCAAATTGCTTTGTCACCCACACAGATTCTGCCACCCTCTCCAATGATAGAACCAACATGAAGAACAAACCCTCCATAAATTTGAACGTTACAAACTTGAAATGATCCAAAGGAGCCTTCAAGTGATCCAGTATCAAATATCTGAGAACAAATGAACTTAGTCAAACAAAGAGAAAGTGCATGTATTCTATCAAGAAGGCACCAATGTGAAATCTGTTTGGATGATGTAGAATTAGATGGATAAATATGCAAATTAAACAAAAATCCACCACATGGTTTATTGGAGCTCTCTATCACATGCTAGCAGAAGACACCTATGTAGATGCTGTTTATTGCTTGCCAATATTCCACTCCATAAAGCATACATAGCCGACATCATTGCCATCTTATAAAAATTTCCCACGACTAGTGATTGTATATTGCAAATTACATGCACCGTCTCTTGGAAAAATTATGTGAACATAGTCAAGAAGCGCAATGCACAATGCTTTCACAAATAATCTACTAGGTAACACAATATTACTAGTTCATGATGAAATAAAAAAACAAATGATTGTCCACCCATTACCATCATTGATTGTAAGACAACGGATGACCTCACTTGGAATGCCTAGAGCCAGTTCAAACCCAACATAAGCCTGGACAGACTAGGTCAGGTAGTCTAAAATATGGACAATCCAATCTGTTGGTTTGTCCAATGATCTCAACTCTCCACTTAATTGTTGATTATATTAAAGAATTTAATCTGAAGGATTTTGTTTATAATTGAAGAGTTCCCATCCATGGTAAAGAAGTTTATAGTTTAATCATTCCCTTCCCCCACCCACGACAACTATTTATTTATTTATTTTTATTTTTTGGGATTTATTTTCCCATACAGGTAACAATTCCTTTTCCCATATGTATATATATATATATATATGAGATTTAAGTGGTGCATCACAGACTTCGAGTTTACACAAATAACTTGGCATCTCGAGCTCTGACAGAGAAATTAAGTATGCATAAAGCTCAAGTGAGATTGATTTTAATGGTTTACCATATTTGAACGTAAGTCTCCAGGGCACAAGCTTCTTTCTACAAAAGATCATTTGAATCCAGAAAAATCATCACAGTAACCAAGTAAATCATTTGCTTTGAATACAGTACCTGACCACCTTGTTCGGCATAGAAGCTTGTGGTTTCCAGAACAATACCAACTTCGTCATCACCAGCAGCAGCACTTTCCAAGAACTCAGTTCCAGTGTAGATGGCTTTTATTACACTTTCATGATCCTGGAACAATAAAAAATTGAAGAATATGACAAATAAATCTTACCATGAAGATTAGAAACAAATTATGCAAGTCAAAGAAAACTACTTAATCGCACAAAGGAAACAATATCGTGGCAACGGAAAAATAATCAACGATATAGGATTATTATAATTTATCTATAAAAAAAAGGGTCATAATTTACAACTACTTTTGTTGTTTAGGGAAGAAAAACTTATTATCCATTCAGCTAAGTTTTCTTCATAGATTTTAGTACTAATTCTATCACACATCAAAGATCAACCCCATTTAGTATTTCTAGCACATAATTCTGCAAATACAATCTATTAATCTTTATCTCTACTAACCTGGAACCATATAAACTTGCTGCTATCATCTGTTGCAGCCACTCCCTTCTTGTGCAGTTCTGAGGTGGCATCAGCATCCATGACAATAGCACCACCACCTTGCTGCAAGAAATAATATAAGCAGAAAAGCGCCAGAAAGATGCTTGGACATAACAACTTAAGAATGGAAAGGGAATCAGTTGTGTATCTCATGCTTATCGAACGTGATATTGAACCCTATTTAAAATCAGACCATAAAACTACAAACCAGAAATTCTAATTATAGGAACTCAATGTTTCACCACTGAGTGCACAACTACACAGCAACTAATCATCAAAATACAAATGATATATTATTGAATATAAATGGCATGCAGGCTCTATTTTCCTTTCCTTTATTCCTTTTTTTCTTTTTCTTTAATCCTTCCCCCCTTCTCAAGGCATGCGCAGCAGCCTGATTAGGTAATACAAGGTTTGTCTTCAACATTTCTATTGGTACGATGAATACGAACAAAAAGAGAATAAACGAACAAAGCAGGTCATTAAAATTTGAATACCTTATTCTGAGCATTTCTAGATCTTTTCCTTGCTTCATCCATGGCAATATTGAAACCCTCCACATCAACTGTAAGTCCTCTTTCTTCTGCCATCAGCTGCAAGAAATAAAAAAGATACAACGGTTAGACTTACATCCTAACCAGTCACAGATAGGAAAATATGGAAAGGATAAAACCATAAACCACTCTACAAACCTGAGTGAGATCCAATGGAAACCCATAAGTGTCCCACAAGACAAATGCATCCTGCAAGCAAAGATATTCATACAGTCAAGCGCGAGACCCAAGACCTAATGCTAATTAGTTAGAAAGCTCCAAACTAAGCTACCCAAAAAGCTGGGAATTTGACTCTGAAAAATAAAGGCCTCGTTCTAAAATGAGTACATACACTTAATAGTTTTAAGTCTCAATCTCCAGGTATGTCTCAGTCAAAATGTCTACATCAAGACATTATGATACAAACTGTGATGATGATGATAAAAGTGATGAAACTCCAACGTACTTGACTTGATGACATACCTCCCATTGTATGGTTAAAGGACAGGTCATGGACAACTCAGAATTCACATGTGATCCAGTCCTCACAACAGATTGCCCAAATCAGAAATGGAATAATATGCATAGGATTGATTGGACAGTCCGATCAATCAGGTCGACTAAGCAACCCCTAACTGTACATAATCATATGGTGATTGATTCAATTGTAGTCAACCTAGAATTTGAATCAAACTAGTCCAAGTTCAATTATCTTAATGAAAACTAATAGATATTTTTTTTTTTGAAAAGTAACATCGAGTATTTTATAAATTAAAAGAAAAGTGAAGTGCGATGCTTGAGGAGATCATTGCAAAACACTACAGAAAGTTAGCTCTCAGGCTTACACACTAAACCTCTCCGAAATAGGAAGTCTTCAAAGAAGAAGCCTTTGAATCCTACAAATAAATTGCACCAAAGATATATAAAACCCGTAATGATAAGAGTAATATCATGCAATGCTTGCTCCTTCCCATCGAAAGTACGAGAGTTTCTCTCCTTCAAAAGGCTCAGGACACTGCAAAATGAAGTAAATGACATAGAATCCTAGCTTTCCCTTGAAAAGCCTGACATTGCCAACTTACGAAACATGAAAGGATTGAGAAGGGAAAATAGTGTGAAATATGGAATAGGGATATGAAATGTGTTCACACAGCATATGCGATACCACGATGAATTAAGGTATGGAAGACAGACTCTCCGGCTGATTTACACGTGAAGCAGGGTTTTACTAATAACATACCCCAAACAATAAGGTTGTCGACAGTTAATAATTTTAGCTGCTGCCACCCAAATGAGAAACCGAACCTTGGAAGGTATTTTCTGTTTCCCTTATTACTGTTTTTTTATAGGTATAGGGTTAGCAGTTAGCAAATGAAGTTGGATTCAAGGGGGTTTGAACTTAGGATGCGGGAAAAAAACTCGACAAATCTTACCACTTAGCTAAGTTGGTTCTTCTTCTCTTATTTTACTGTAATCCACAAATCAGACGTAATTCAGAATTAATCTAAGTTTTCCTTTATTTTATAATTTTGATAGCCAAAATTTTATTGAGAAGGGGACACGGAGTTCACAAAAGAGAATACAAGAGAAGAAAACAAAACAGAGAACAAGAAACCAAACGAAATCCCCATCTAAACAAAAAGTCCTAAAACCGAAACCCCCTAAACTCTTAAAATGCTTACACCAATAAAATAACAAACCCACAATGCTAAAGATGATTTCATGGGTAATAAGCTTGATCCCTTAAAAAATACGCACATTCCTTTCTTTCCACAATCCCCAGAAAATAGCTGGAGGAACAAAATTCCAAAGAATCCTCTTTAATGACAAAGTGTGTGGACCTCCTTCTATCAAAAAGCAAAAGAACAGAGCGAGGGGAACACCAGGAGACATTAAATAAGGATAAAAAATGAGACCAAACCTGATGAACCACTAAGCAATGAATAAAGGGATGGTTAACGGATTCGCCATTAGAATAAATAGATATGATAATAATACCTATCAAAAAGAAAGTTTTCCTTTAATCACAAGGCATAGAATAAATAGATATGATAATAATGTTTTCATAAGAATATTAGCTTTTTATTATCCTTGCAGCCTGTTATGGTTCTATAAGACATGAATGCTTTGGATTGGAAGTATAAAAACATGTCTTTGGAGTTTATACAGGTTTCTTCCAGGGATTCCACCACTTGAGAGCTTAGACCCGGCCTTCTTTAATGGTGCTTTGGAATCTGTTGTAAATTGAAGCCCAGAGTCTGGGATTTCCCTTCGCTTTCTTATACATTTCAGCTGAAGTTCTATCTCCTTTCAGCTACAAATTCTCAAATGACAGCCAAATCTAAATTTCATAATGTTCTGTTGTTCATCTTAGGTTTTTCTGTTTCTCTAATAATTTGGTTATAGGGTATTGAATGAGAGGAAGACATATCATGTGGGGAAGAAACAGGGATCTAAAGCAGTTTATTTCTGTGAGACACAGAATCTGAGAAGGAAAACAGGGAACAGCTAATGGGTTTGGTTCTTTCATATAGGATCACACGACTAAGCCAAGGCAGCTTGGGATCATTTGACTCAGGATCGTCATTCCTGAGCCAATCCAGGAAACCAATACTTTAAACCATGCCTCCCACACTCAAACTGACACCAACCTGCTACAGTAACAGCAATAAAATTAATCCCTACCAATAATGAAAGCAGACCCTTTGTGACATTAACATTTTGGATTTTTCCAAAATGCCCCTATACTATAAGTTAATGATAATACTATTATCTAAGGTACTGTTGTAATATATGGAGGGCAACTTCATAACAATCCCTGAAGTTCCCCATAATTTACAATACTGTCAAGCAACTTTATTGCAACCTATTATATAATCTGTGTGTCTCTTCTTTCCTATCTCTTAAAAAATGGTAGTTTTTTCTATGTTCGGATTTTTCAAAATGCCACAACTTCCAATCACTGTGGATAAAAAATAAAACCCCTGCTGGGGAAAATAAAATGAAAGGAAGCTACAGAAAAGTAAAAGAGAAAAACGAGATAAAGAAAAAGAATGAAGCTGTCAGTCAAGTAATCTCTGGACTATATTATTTAAATAAATTGTGAGTGAAAATAAACACCCCTTACAAGACATATTTGCCTCTACACTCTTAGTAGAGTGGGTTTCATACACGTGGCAGGCAGTCTCAACAATCAAAGGGGCCGCATTTTTTACACATGCACTCATCCCATGCGTTGAATTTCATCCTAATAGCCCTCCATCACGCAGTAAAAAGAGGTAAAGTGTTCTCACACGTTTGATAAGGAGAAATATATACGGTTTTGTAATATGCAAGGCACATATAGCATTTACTTTATATGTCTAGCCCAGGAGAATGTCGAAATGCCGAGCACCTTAGCGTTTAGGCAAAGCACAGTTCTTTTCCTAGAGTCTGCTTAGTTCCTATTTAGGTGATAAGAGTCCCAGCTAGGTGAAACACATGCATAGGCAAGGCTTGGAGTTTATTATGTGGAAGTCAGGACTGTACAACAACTTCACACGTAGTTCCTGACACGAACATGAGAGCGTAGCATTGCTTCATAGCGAATCCATATCGCAACTAAACCTAACTATGAAATAATTGAAAAACTAAGAAAAGCTAGAGAAAATAAAGGCAACATCAAGGCATATGGTTACAATTAGAAAAAAAAAATACATTAAAAATGCACTTGCCTGACCACTCAATATTTTCCCCTTAAGATCCTGAGCAGCCTTCTTAAACTTCTCAATTCCCTGGAAACAGATAAATGGTCAGTCAAGTTTCATTCATTCTCAAAAGCTATGTTACCTTGAAATGCCAAGGATACAACATAGACAAAGCATTTACATCACACTGCCATGACACTCATTACGAAACATCTGGGTAAAATAGTTCTATAAAACAAAAAATGATATAAAATAGGTTTTTAGACAGAAAGAAACACGAGAAAAAGGGATGTTAAAAAATTGAAGATGCAACCACCTTAAGTAATGTCTTTCCAAAACTCGTTTCTTCTGCTGCAATGGTGTCTCTGATTTTCACTTCATGTTGCTTCAGTTCTGGAAAGACATCTCCCATCACTTTCACCACAACACTTACAAGCCTAGACAACAATCATTAGATATAAATTATGTAAGAAAATAAAGAACAATAGCCATAAGTATGACCATTAGAATGTTCGTCTTTCCTCAATAATTCTATAAACCAAGAATTAAATCCATATTGATACACTTTCACCATATAAGCATGAGGAAAATCGTTCAAGGTTTCAACTAATAGGGATGATACAGTATTGAATTCTTTCCTTATCAATAGGCTTCTACAGAAAATATTTGGGGGGGGGGGGGGGGGGGTAACAGATCAAAATGTTATAGGTTATGTAGATACTGTACCAGCTGAGAAATGCATTTAAGTAGTAATGAATATGCATAAGTGCACGACATAACTGAGAGACTAAGAGTCGGGATTACAACTTTCATAAAGCTAGCAAAGATGCATGCATACTTATTCACCATCAGAGTTATACAAACAGTAGATGCACATGCGTGAAAAAGAAGAAGTTAGAAGTATATCTACTCATCCCTCATATTGGCCAATACATAATACAATATGGTTATGATGGAAAATAAAACACAATTCTAATATCAACGAAACTCTGTTTGGTCAAGACAAACACAGTTTTAACTTCTAACTCCTATTATCCAAGTTACGTTAGTGTAGTTACTAGACTATGACTCCAGAGTACACTTCAATGCTAGTTTTAACATATTTTTGGTCTTTTTTTTTTGGAAAAGTTATTCTTGGTCCTCTATGTACCAACTTTCCAAAAAATTGATGTGTTTCCATGCATTTCCATTGGTGTTTCCACCCTATGTATCATTTCGTCAAAGACCAATACAATGCTCAATACCAATGCTTTAAGTATAAACCTTACAGGCATACTTATACAATTAGCAACGACTTAAAGGAAACGTAAATCAAATCAAGGAAAAGCAGAACCACCATCCAATTCCCATGGATTACATATAAACACAGTTATCATGCCTACCCATTGAAGAAACCCTCTTCAGCTTTTAGGACTTCACTTCCATAACGAATAGCTCGCCTAAGAATACGCCGTAGAACATATTCTCGACCCTCGTTGCCTACATATCAAATTGGACATAGTCAAGAGTTCAAATTGAATGACAATTTCAACGAGGCAATGCAGTAGAACGGAGGTAGTAAAGATATACAAAAGCAAAAGATGAATACTAATGCCTTCATTGTAGTAAGAAAATCATACATGTAGCAAATTTTTTATATAAACTTATAAATGGCAAAATCATGTTACCTGTGAATGCATTCTTAAAACAACTTATCAAGATGACTAGGCATGCTAGTTTTGCTTGGCATATTTAGGGGGACAGTTTCATGAAGGCCAGAAGATATGGGACCAACTACAATTTGGGCCAGATGAAAGCCCGTCAATTTATTTGACCCAGCTCTGGACCAATTACAACTTGATCTTCAATGTACCACACGAAAATCCTACAATTTTGCAATTCTTTCAAGTGATCTTCCCCCCCCCCCCCCCCCCCAAAAAAAATCAAAATTTCTAATTATTCCATCCAATGAGTGAGATTGCGCTTGTTTCCTCTTCTTGGTGGCATGAGTTCTGCTGATCAAATCTTAACTTCCAAGAAAGGGAATGATTTCTGATATTAAATAATGCCAGCAGAAACTATAAACCACAAGAACTCACAATCAGAAAGAAGATGAAGATCTTAGGTAGAAAATACCCAGATTATTAGAACCAAGGAAGAGAGACAAGTTCTATCTCCAAGAAGTCGAGATGCATTCATAAGGAAAAACTTATTATTCCTTTTAATACAAAAAAATAAAATAAAATAAAATATTAGTTTTAATGCCTCAGTCCTATGGCTATGTAGGCATGCGCCTAAATCAATGCTGTTCCAAGGAGTTGCCAATAAAAAATGTTGAAGGCTCTCACAAAATATTTAATATATTGAAACATAATAACAAAACAACAAAGCCCATCAAAAAGTCTGGTCACCCAATGGACTACATACAAAAAATCTCCCTAGTTAAGTGGCTTCCCAAGAGCAAGTTGAAGAACTTATAAATCCCCAATGGAGCACAAATGCAAACCTCCACCTCATTAGTTGAGGTCACAGACCTCAAATAGAGAAAAAACACACAAGAAAGCAATTGAACAAGCTATAAGACATTTTCAATCCTAAAAAAGTTTACCTGGACAAGACCCATCAGCAATGGCAAATGAAAGAGTTCTTATATGATCAGCCACAACCCTATAGGCCATGTCAACTTTGTCAACATCATCAGCTCCAACCTTTCCTGAGTATGGTTGAGCTCCTGTAGCCTACAAACAAATTGAGAAACAAAATTTTAGAAGACTGTCCTACCAAAACTTAATTGGTCCATTGTTAATTGAATAAATAAGCATTTCACACACCATGCATTATTGCCATTATAGTTCATAACCTTGTAACCTTCACTAGAAAAAAGACTCATAAATCATTGACCCTATAATGAAAACCATTAGCTACCTCAAATCCAAATGTCTTCATTTTGAACTTCAACGCAAGATATACTATGAGACTCCAAAAGATCCATCTTTGATAACTTCGTATACAATTTTATCAATTGATAAAGAAGTTGGAAGATGGTCTTCAATCCCTTGAGATTTCAGAGGATCTGTCTGACAACTTTGTATTCAAATGGGATGCTATTGTTAGTAGGTCCTCCTTCATCCTATTATTTTCACCTTTGGGTTTGGATTAAGGAGACACTATGACACTGGCTCTTTGTTGTATTATTTGGCTTTTTTGTCCCCATTGCAATAATATCTTGTTTTACCAATGAAAAGGGAGAAATCACAAAATCAACCAATCCATATAACAATCATATCATAAAATAATCGTTTGAAATATGAAAAATGTCCACTCAGAAATTTTACACATAAGGCAAGTTTGTATCCTTGGAACTTGGAAGCCAATCTTTATCCAACAGTATGCCCATTTTTATATTTAGTGTAACTGAAAAGGTCTAGGAGTGAGTACCAGCTGATTCAGACATTAGTAAGACTAAAACAGTATAGAAACAAGTTTACTGCATTATGACCGTACTTGTTGGATAGCATGAAAAATGGGCATGAACACATCGGTATCATAGTTGCTCATTTTGTTCTGAAGAATTGAAGTCAAGCGTTCAAAACCCATCCCAGTGTCAACATGTTTTGCAGGAAGAGATTTCAGAGAGCCATCACTATCCCTATTGAACTGCAGAAGAGAAGCCAGATATACGTTAATGATAATAAAAATAGTGAGATTCCATGACAAACCAGGAAAAAGAGGGGACGATAAAATAAACTATCAATAAAGAACCAAGATAAAACTTGTGATGTTATACCTGAATAAATACAAGATTCCATATCTCAATGCATGTGGGATCATCGTTGTTGACCAACAAAGAGGCATCCCGACCACCAATTCTATCAAAATGTATTTCAGTGCAAGGCCCACAAGGACCAGTATCACCCATCTCCCAAAAGTTGTCCTACTCAATAGTTCAAAGCACAAGAAATAGGACATGCATTATTCGTTTATCAAATCAAGTAAATTTATTAATAACGGGATAATAGAGGTTGAAACTACAACAGGCAAACAAATAAATGAAGACAATATATTGTACCATGACAAGAGAACAACTAATAGTATTGTATGAAATGAGAAAATTATGAAGTAGAAACAACCAGGCAGTATTCGGTATTGGGGTATAGTATTGTGTAGATATGGGTATGCTGGTCATATTGAAATATCTAGGTGTCATAGATTACACAGAGATGGGGTAAATAAATGTCAAATATTCAACCACAAGAAGTACTCATACATTAAAAGTTCTGTAATGCCCAATTTAAAAAACTATAAAATAAAAATACTAGGAAAAATTACTTTACAGCCAAACGGTAGTACACGCCCAGGAGGCAAAAAATTTAGCCATATATCCCTAGCTTCATTATCTGCAGCAAGGCCCAATCTCTCGTCGCCACCAAAATAAGTAGCATAAATCCGGTCTGCTGGTAGTTTATACACCTGTAAACCAATAAGCACAAGCACAAATTCAATAATTAAATGATCAGTTCATCAGGAAAGCAAATTCATAAAAGCTCAAGAATAATAAAGATGGGTAAGCTCTAAAATAAAACACAAACTGAAGCTCAAGCAGTAAATTTTGTACAATCAGGTCAATGTATTATATTTCAGCAAAGATACTGATAAAACATAAACTAGCAAACAGAAAGTGAAAAAGAAATTCCATCATATAATTCCCGTTCTTATTTATGAGTAGTTCTCTTTTACCAAAAAATAAAAATGAAACAGGAAATTTTGAACTTAAAGCCTCAATTAGGTGGCATCTACAAACCTGTGTGAGAAGCTCCCATCCCCATGTGATGGCTTCCTTTTTGAAATAATCTCCAAATGACCAGTTTCCAAGCATCTCAAAGAAGGTATGATGGTAGGTATCTTTCCCCACATCATCAAGATCATTGTGTTTCCCACCAGCTCGAATGCACTTTTGAGTGTTGCAGGCACGAGTTAGTTTACTTAAGGGAGTGCTAGGATCAGCAGTTCCTAAAAAAATGGGCTTGAACTGGTTCATGCCTGTGTACATAGAACATGTCATTCTGAATTTCGGCCATATAATGATATAGCAAGGCATTCAATAGAAAGGAGATTATGAAGCCGTGGATGATCAAGCTGCATACACAAGAATAAGAATAGTGCATATATATTTTTTGATAGGTAAATGCAGATTTCATTTATAGTGGTCGAGGTGACCAAGGACAATGAAGGCTATGTTTTTGTTGAGGTATGGCCACCATTGCATTCAACATTAAGGTATTTGGAAGCTAGAGAACTAGGGTGTTTCGCAAAGTGGTCTCATGGTAAATTTCTTAGACAAGTGTAAGGGCCAAGACAATTTCAAAACTAAAAAAAAAAAAAAAAAACCAAGAAGAAGAAGAACAGGATTTATGTAAAATTGTGAATAGCTATTTTATTTTATTTTTTTGTGTGCAAGAGGGTCTTCTTTGGAACAGGAAAAGAAGATGGTCTTCCCAAAAGAAAGGTCATCCATTTTCCCCCATTTCAAAGTACTCAGCCAGTGTATAGCTTGCCAGTACCAGTTTGAAGCTTGGACAAGAAAGGAAGACTTCATGAAACTTTTGTCAAATCCTTTCACATGAGTGGTAATTTGCTTTGTCCAATCTCACACTAGTGTGGTCGTGGAAGCAAAGTGCATTGGCTTGGGGTCCCTTCCATGCAATGACACCAGTTGGGTGAGAAGTAGATGAGGGTCTAGAACTTGGCTGGATGATTACATTTAAGAGGCTAGTCTAGAAAGTGTTTGTTTTAACCTCTAAAAATACAGGGACTTTGTCAATCAGGGAGATATAGTTGGTGGGATACAATGAGAAAAAGGGAGATAAAATAGCATCACAATGCAAATGAAAGAAACCACACAAAAAATTGGTGCTATCTAATGAGAGTCTGACAACGCAAACCAGGTCAATGGTTTGGGATGTTTGCATTAAAAGATAGATAAGGACCACAAATAAAAGATGCCCAAGGATAAGGAGGAGGAATCTAGAAAGGAAAAAATATCAATATCTTTCAAATTTAGATCAATAAAGGAATATGAAAATTTAAAAGCATTGAATACGATGATATAAGATAAATGGCCTACTTTGTTAAAAGAGAACCAAAAGAGGTTGGAGATAGAAGGGGAAGGTAATTCAAATCAGGAAACTTGGTAGGAATATGATGACATTCAGAATTGCATCAAGGAAAAGGGGATCTAGCACAAGTTATTGCATTCGTATGGATATGTGTGTTAGAAACTAACATGGGTACGTCTGATATGGTGAACCCTAAAATAGGATACATGGATTCATAGAGAAATTAGAAAAATCAGAACAGATTTTTTTTTTTTTTTTTGAAGGCATTGTCATAAAAGCTTTTATAAAGATTTTTTTTTCATGATAAAATCTTTTCAAAATAATGACAATCCAAGATAGCCTACATAATGTTTCCTCTAAATTTGCAGTTATCTTTATAATGGAAATTTTAAAGGAAAATACAAAAAAAGTACTATGCTTACGAACTCCTCGATTCTAGCAAAAAAATAATAAAAGGGACGAAAAGCTATTCAAGTGTTTAAGTTACACACCATGGTTCAAGCTTCAAACAATTAGACTTGTACATAAGGTACACCTAAATATACTATTTTTAAATATTTCCAGATTTTCCTTGAAGAATTTCAATGTAGATCTCCCAAATATTGACAAATTAAGGAATTTCTTTGTCAAAACCAAGCTGGATACAGATTAAAGCTAATGAAATTGAGACTGATAAAAAATATATCAAAGTTTGAAATCTTAAGCTATTGTTCCTCTAGTTTTTAGACACATTTTCAAAATTTTCAAGAAATAAAACAATAGTTGATCAAGATGAAACACAAAAACGAAATGGAAACAAGTAACCTCCAGAAACAAAAAGTAAGATTCAATCAAATTTTTTTTTTTTTTTGAAAAGTGAGATTCAACCAAAATTACTCAAAAAAATCAAAACTTACACATTATAACATAACATTTAAGAAGAATACAGATGCAACAGCACATCAAAATAACCAAATTCACCAAATAAAATTAATAGCACGAGATCACTCAGATTCAAACCGATTACAAAACAAAATCAGAATCTAGACTGAATAACGAGAGAGAGTGAGAGAGAATCAAACCAGCATTGGCGAAGAGAAGAGTTGGATCGTTGACTGGGACAACAGGACTGGAAATCCAGTTGATATGATTCTTCCCCTCAAAGAAACTGAAGAAAGTGTCCCTAACTCTCTTCGCAGGCCACTCCATCTGAGATTCGATTACAGTCATGGTGGCTGAAGTGGTGGCGGCAGCAACGGTAGTTGTGAGGGTGCGAGAAGATGTAGCAGAAGAAAGAGAAAATAGACTTTTATGGGAACAAACCCTAACCCTAGCCCTAGAGAGAAGATCGTTGGAGAGCAGAACTAGCAAACCAGAAGAGGAACCACTAATGCTACGCCGCCATCTCCAATACCCCATCCATATAACCCCCGCTCTCGTACCCGCTTTTTTATTAAAAAAACCGGTAGGTTTTTATCTCCTCGCCGATTTCTTAGCCGAATTACCAAATCCTCGCCCGTTTTATATTTTTATTGTTATTTTTGTGATTAAATTTCTAAGGACATCGAATTTTCTCATTTTGATGAAGTGTCAGTGCTAAACCACTATGGAGTGTGATCAAATAAATAAAGGAGGTTGTTAAGATGATGTTGGATGAATTCAAAATTGCCATGTGTCCTTGTAATATGAAAAACGCTAATGATTTTCTAATTCAAAACTTTTCACTCGATTTGTACTTGATTGACTTGGCAATGACACATAATCATTGTTCATTTTTCTTGTGTATCCCGAGAAAAAAGATCTACGATTTTGTGCTCGTCGCATACACGATGAGTGAAAATTTTCGAGTCAGAAAATCACAACTCTATGAAAAATTATTTTGAAGAGAAAAAATAAAATAGAAAATGTTGTTGGGGTTGATCAAGTATTAAGGTGTACCGGTTTGGGCTGGGATGGATGAGCCCTAATCCAACATGAAGAGGTGGGTTGTATCGTATACCAACCCTAAAAACCCATATTCCTAATTCTACTTATTCTAGAGTCGGTCCTAACAGGATTAGGTTGGATTTCAATATGATCTTCATATTTTAAATTCATGCACCTTTTGAAATTATTTGGGATAATTTAATGCTACTTGCTATTAAAATAGGGTTCTAACCTTCATCATAATTGAAAAATATTAATTAGTTATTTTATGATGTACAAATTCATAAATCTAACTATATATAACATAAATACATGCAATATATTAGCAGTTGTGATAGGCATTATTAGGCTTATCTTTGCCTGGATTTAATAGGTTGAATATTTTTTTAGTGCAGTCTTACTTTTGTAGGTTAAAAATTAAGGTCATAAATCTTATTTTTTGGGAGTAAATTGGGCTAGGTTTAGTGGGCTAGTGGACCAACACGACAATCCTAAGTCAAGTATCATGAATTTTACAAAAGAAAAAGAAAAAAAAAAAAACAACAACAATAGAGCTCAAAATCGTCACTATCATTATCTGTGCATTATTTCAAATTTTAGGCTTAGCGAGGGTTAAGCATAGGGTTCCAAACCCTACTTTTAAAAAGCTGTACTGGCTCTTAAAATGGTTCAGCAACCCCAACCTCTCAAATAAGTTAGATATGATTTAGAAAGGATGCTTAAAATTTATATGAGTACCATTCATAAATTAATAAGTTAATATAGTTTAGATAATATATTTATTATGAGTGGATAACAAAGGACTATTTTTTAAAAGGATAATGATGGAATAACATTAAAATATATATCAATTGTACATTTTGATGCAGTGGTGCACATATAACCATAAATGCTTTTCGTTGAGATACGATTGAAAAGCATTTGTGGTTATGTGTGCATCACTACATCAAAATATCATAATTGATGTGTATTTCAATGTTATTCCAATACGATTTTTTTTAAAAAAGCACAACTTGATAACTTGTTTAATATATATTATTATAAATGTGGGTACAAATTAAAGATATCTACTCAACTTAGACTACACATGTGCCACTTCAAATTATATACACAAGTCATGGGAAGGATCTTGCATAATCCAAAAATAGCTCTGTTTTTGTTTTTTTTTGGAGAAGATTTTATCAATCACATAAACACAGGATTACAAAAAATGGACAGTCCACGATTTTTCAACTCATAAATAAGGGATTATAAATTTTGGAATGGGCTGATTTTTGTGAGGATGATCTCATCATTGTAGAGACCATCTTCACCAAAAATCAGTCCATTCTAAAACTTCTAATCCATGTGGGATGAAACATGTTGGGTCAATAGTTGGCACCTGGATGGAACCCTATCTATATTTTGACATAATTTTTTTTATTGAAAAACACTTTCCCTGGTTGGTAAGGAAAATTTCCATACCACACCACATTGTGGCATCCGAAAATATGATCCGAGGCCACAAGGAGCTCTACAAGACAAAAGTTTAAGAAAGATTAAATTTTAATCTTAAAATTTTAATTTTAAAATTGAGAGTTCGGCAGCCTTCATTTTAAACACTTGGATGAAGCCCAAAAAGATTTTTTTCTTTTTCTTGTTTTGAACATTTTTTATTTTATTTAATCTGAGTTTTTCGATGAAATCTAGACTCTAGAAGGCTGTGTTGACTTGCCAATTTGTAAGATTAAAAATGTTACCAAATTAGTAAGGATAGTGTTTTTCATTTTATAATGATGATTCCAACTATGTTACGTGGATCGCACGCACACAGTTTCATTCGGCGATTTCTAAAAGAATAAACGTACAAAAAAGAGCCTTTCCGAGAACCCAGGAATAAAACATTTTGATTCCTCAAGGGTTACATTCTAGTGTGACATCACAGACCACATCCCCTGCTAAGAAGCAGATTTAAACCCATAGTAGCTGAGGTGGCAAGACTTCATTCCCATGTGCCACATGACAATTAGGTGTGAGGTTGACAATGCGTAGACAACATCTTCTATTATTCAAGGGTCCATATTCACCACATCAGCATTGACATGGCAAAAAACCCCCACCTTAACAGGAAATGAAGTCTGGGCCTCCAGAAGCTTTCTTCAAGATCATCCCTGGAAGGGAACCGCATTAGTTGACCATAAAGCAAACAAAATTCATAGGTGGAAAGAACAAAGCTTGACTAAGATTAAGCTCATTCATACTAAGATTGAATCAGTCCAAGTCAGGTCAACGAAACAATTAAACTAAGCTAAACCGTTCTCGATCATAAAAATGTTGGAATCAATATTTAAAATGAAATACCTTTCAAGTAGAAGCTGTTAACCCATTCAAACAAATAATTTTTTTTCTTCTTTATTTAATATAATATTTTCTTGCTTCGATGACCAATCAAGGTCTCAAAAAATTGTTGCCCATCATCATATTTACCTTCCAATTGTAATGGGGTTTCTCCTATTGAATTTCAAACTGTATAATTCTAAAGGTCGAGGGCCTGTCACAAGATAGTCCCAATCAAATAGGGGTGGGGCAGCAATTTAGCTCACCAATAGTCCCCGCAAGAACAAACGCCATCTTTAAAATGATGGAACCTATTAGCATCCCTAACAACAATCACTCTCTTCGTAATCTTGGATATAAATTTTGTTGCATTATGGCAATCCAAACAAACTCTAAGATTCTTAATGATCCTGATCTCGGTCCCTGGCTCGGAGCTAATAAGACCAAATGCAATTGCCAACTTCTCACTATGAACCTTCACCATTTGTTCCTTTTCTTCCTCCTCCACGTCGTGCAGTGCCATATCTGTCTCCGTCTGAAATCCCGCTTCCCTCATCTTCGATGTCAGTTTCTCCAACATTGCGTAGATGGCAATTGATTGAGAGTGGGAACTATCGCCCGACGTAAACACATGTAGGATCTCACCAATCTCAATTAGGGTGCACCCGGGTGTCTTTACTAACTTTTTCTTCTTAACCGCTTGTCGTATTACTGCCGCTTTAGGGTAGTTTTGATCGGCAGAGTATATATTCGAGAGTAAGACATGGTACCCAACATTCTCTGGGTCTAACTTGAACAGGTTATCGGAAGCCAATGCTGCCATGTTTGTGTTTTTGTAGATCATACAAGCACCGAGCAATGTACCCCACACAGCAGGACCCGGCTCGACAGGCATTGTCTTTATAAACTCCAAGGCCTTCTCGAGGTTCCCCGATCGACCAAGAAGGTCGACCATGCAGGCGTAATGCTCGGGTCCTGGATCAATCCCATGATCACGAGTCATCGATTGAAAAATCTCATTTCCCTCATTTACCAAGCCCGCGTGGCTACAAGCATACAAGACTGAAAGAAATGTAACCCAGTGGGGGTAATCCTGGCATTTAACATCTCGATAAAAAGCCTCAGCGCTTCTTGCCCCAGGCCATGGAGACCGTAACCAGAAATCATGGCATTCCAAGAGACCACATTCTTCTCTTGCATACTATCAAATAAGTGTTTCGCTTCCTCGATATTCCCACATTTCGCATACATGTCAATCAGAGCTGTTGAGACGTAAATATTAGATTGGAAACTCTCTCGGATTACCAACTCGTGAACCCATTTTCCAAGAGTGAGAGCTCCAAGTTGAGCACAAGCCGAAAGAATGCTTGTTATTGTGACAGGATTTGGTAACACTTCCAACTTCTGCATTTGTTGGAAAAGAGAGATCGCCATTTCGGTTAACCCATTTTGAGCATAGCCAGAGATCATGGCGTTCCAAGATGCCAAGCTTTTCTCTGGAGCTTCATCAAAAAGTTGTCTAGCAGACCTGATCTCATTTAATCGACCATAAACAGTAGTGAGAGCAGTAGAAACCGAAGAATTTAAATCAATCCCGGATTTTATCGCAAACCCATGAATGGAACGAGAGAGGTACATATGTCCAAAGGGAGAAAACACGGGAATCAAACCTACAATCGTGCTCGAATTAACTTCACCACCCGAAGCAACCAAATCCCTAAAAAGGCTCACTGAGCATTCAGTCTCGCCATTGAACGAATACCCAGAGATCATGGCGTTCCAAGAAATCAAATCAGGTCTACGGATCTCTCCAAAAAGGAATCTTGCAGTAGAGACATCATTGCATTTAGAATACAAAGAAACCAAACCAGTGAGGACAAACCCATGAACATGGAAACCAGTCTTAATTGCAAGACAATGTATCTTCATCCCGGTTGTCAATTCTTGTAACTCGGCCACCGCCGGAAGAACCGCAGCCAATGTAGTTGAATCAAATCGTGTTCCCTTCATACCCATATCCTCAAAAGCTCGTATCGATTCACCAAAACAAGAATTCCTAAGTAACCCAGATATCATGGTGTTCCAAGAAACCGTATCCGGGTCAGGAAGTTTTTCGAACACCTTACATGCAATCTGAACTTGCGAAAATTTGAGGTAGAAATCAACAACAGCAGAACCCACGAACAAATCGGATTCGAAACCATCGATGATTGAATGGGCGTGGAGGAGACGACCGGGTTTGATGGAATCAAGCGAAGAAGACGAAGAAATTGCGAAGGCGAAGGTGAAGTTATCGGGTTTAAGAGAGGTGTTGCGGCGGAGATGAGAGTAGAGAGAGATGGCAGAAGAAGGGGAATTGTTGAGAGAGAGACCTCGGATGAAGACATTGAAGAGGAAGAGATCGGGTTTGGAGATTGTGGAGAAGAGGAGACGAGCTTGGTTGATGGAACCAAAATCAAAGAGTTTGTGAGTGAGTTTAGTGACAGTTATGAGATCGTTATGGAGACCGTTGAGGATGATTTGAGTGTGGGTTTGGTAGAGTTGGTGAGGAGTAGTGGAGTTGGAGATGAGGTTGAGGAAGAGAGAACGATTTGATTGTGACAATGAAGAAGAAGAACATAGGTTTCTGCAGATCATCTGTTAATGGAAGGAGAGGTTCAGTGAAATAAATGGCTGCAACTGCAACTATGGTTCCAGAGATATCGAATTTAACGAATAAGGCGTGGAGATTGAAAATGATACGGTGGTTCCGCCGTTCCATAAAAATTATCAGACAGAACATTTGTAAAAAAAAAAAAAAAACACATTACTAAGTAAGATTTTAAATCTTAATAAGTGTTTTTGAGTTGAAATGGATTACTACATGGGCAATCCAACACCACAGCAACCCTCTAGATTTCAAGATTTCATGGAAAACCCTGATTCAAATAAATAAATAAATAAAAACAGATTTTTTGATTTGGATCAAAGGTTTTGAAAGAACTTTCAAGCAACTCTTGGAATTAAAATTAAAATTCAATGGTGAAAAATAACATTTTTCTACTATTTATTTTTTCTAAGTTCTAGAATTGTATCATCTACAGCCCTATGGCCAAAGATCATGTTTTTCGATGCTACACAGTGAGATCAACGTTCCTTAGTAAGATTTAAATTTTTTTACAAAGTTAGTAAGATTAACTCCCGAATTTAAAATTAAAATTTGATGGTGAAAAGTAATATTTTTTATTATTTATTTTTTCAAAGTTCTTAGAATTGTATCCTCTACAACCCTATGGCAAAGTATCATGTTTTTCGATGCTACACAGTGAGATCAATGACCCTTAGTAAGATTTAATTTTTTTACTAAGTTAGTAAGATTAACTTCCAAATTTCAGATTAAAATACAACAGGTGAAAAGTAACATTTTTTAAGATTCATAGAATTGTATCCTTACAACCCTATGGCAAAGTATCATGTTTTTCGATGTTACAAGGTGAGAAAAACGATCTTTAGTAAGATTTAAATTTTTTACTAAGTTAATAAGATTAACAACTATATTGATTTAAAATTTTTACTAAGTTAGTAAGATAAACGACTATATTGTAGAAATTAAGGAAATGCACGATTGCATGGATTTCGTTTTCTCTTTGGAGGGGAAAATTATTTTTCTACATCGAAAATTTCTTTGAAAGTAGATAATCTGTGAAAATACCTTCTGGAATCATTAACCTTATGGGCCACGGCCCAGTTCAAGTCGCCAAGTAAGTTCTGTTTAGTAATTTTTTGAAAATAATTATCTACATTTCTTAATTTTTTTTTCTTTCATACCTCTCTCTCTCTTAATTCTTTTATGTTTTTAAAAAGATTCACCCCTTCTATTTTGTTGGTGAATCTTAAACCATAGCACCTTTTCTCTTAGAGTCCACCAAACCTCATCATTCCATCCTAGTAATTATTTTTTTTTTTCCTTAGATATTTCAGAATGTCTGTTACAACACACATAACCAAAACATAATGTGGATTTGACCTAATCTTATAAAAATTTAGCCAGATAGTGAGAAATTTTTCCTTGGAAATATGAAAAATTCGTGGACATTCTAATAATGCTCGGGGCACGTTTTGAACTTGAATTTTTTTAAACTTGCTCCCAGATGCATGTTTTCAAGCAAACAGTGGATGCAATGTTGGCATTAGCAAAACACACAAGAGCACACATTCTGCACATTTGATTTCTGCTTCCATTTTCCACCTTTTTTGCATTTTCTTTTCAATCGAGTGATACAAAAAATTACATGGGAAAAGGATAGAGCTCAAAACTCTTCTCCAAAAGAAAGAAAGAAAAAAATATATAAAATAGAATGAAATTGAATTTAAAAAAAAAAAAGAAGAGAAAAACTGCCTACCACAGTTAAAAAATTAACACTTACTGGAGCCAAGTAGGCATGTAATTTTCTCTGCCAAAGGTGAGGGAAGTAAGTTGTTAGCCGAGCGACACACCAGTTGTTCAATTGCTGAGATTGGTTGCCCCCACTATCTTGAAGTTTGTTTCAGTTGTATTAGATGTGTTCTAAGGCTGTTTTCCTCTACCTGTTAACACCAAAATCAATCCAGGTTAACAAGTACTTAAAACACGTGTGCTTGTGTATGTGAGCAGGGAAATATGTATTCTTAAATTCCAAGCATTTATTGTAATATTTAAATTGAATTAAAATGAAAAAAGATAATGTAAAAGATGCATTGGAAACAAGTCTCTGTAATGAAGCTATATTTTAGAACATTGGTCATATCAGAAGATTAAAATAGTTGTATAATAATAATAATTTCTTATTTATCATTGTTCAATGTTCAACATCGATTGGTTTTTCAAGAGTAAAGCTCAGTGGAAGAAAAGATGAACTTGGTTGTAGTCTACTTCGTAGGAGGCATGACTTTCACTAAAGAAGCATCTATTTGATTGATTAGGAACACATCTTACGTACCTGAATATGGGATGGGATGCAGGACAACCTAGATTCATTCGATTGTAAGGCTGTTCTACGTTGGCATGGGTGGTGGAAAGATTGGGATTTCAGAAACCTGTTTTCTCATATATATATATATATATATATATATAAAGACCCAAATAATTACAAAATTTTCGTTGGAACCCTTGACTGTTGGCTTGATTTGTGTTCAGCATTAATATGGTTACATGGAGCTAGACATTCTTCCACTAAAAAAGGCTCTCTCTAAATACTAATGTATTTCGTGTCATAGTCTCAACAATGGCATATTAATGTTAACTTTTCCTTTTAGTTCAACTACTGGGTGTCCCTAAATCTGAAAAGTGATGGCTGAATTGGATCCATATTTGTAAGTTTTTGTGCACAAACAAGTGTCCAAGTATCTATTGTTTTTTACCCGCATCGCAGATGTTGAAGCCAACAGATCCCTACACTCGTCAAGCAATGCTCTCTCTTGTGCTGTTACTTCAGCAAGTCCAGATACCAGACAATTCATCACTTCTACCTGTGATAATAAAAGGTTGACTTTCTATGTTAGAAATCCAGAGTATTACTCGTCAAGACAAAATTGCTGCAATATTCAAATAAGCTCATTCAAACTACCTATCAGATCAAATCATCAAGTCTTAGCTTGCAGTTTGGAGTGTGTGCGAGCAAGGGGGCATCACAAGTACCAATAATTGGTATTGTACGGCAGATACATTAAATCAGCAAATGCGGTAATACTCTCTAAGCCTTGCGAAAGAAAATGAACATAGCATGCATGATTCTCCCTCCTTTATCAGTACTTTAAAAGCTAACAGCAAAGTTACTAGACGATGCATAGATTATAAATCCTAAATTTTCACTAAAATTATAAATGTTGCGCACTCATACTTATTTGTTTGTCAGTAACCATGTAGCAGATCAATTTGTAGCTAAAGCAAAGGTCATTCTATTTCTAATGTGGGATTTTACAAAATATTTCAAAAGGAGAGCCAAAACATGTTTTCTCATAAAACAAACTCCAACCCAGTAGGATTGCTCCATTCCACATTTATCTCCTATTCTAATAATGCCCCCTACCCCCCCACCCCTTTTCTCTATAATACTTCTCCAACTTTACTATCTTATCTCTTTTACCCCTTTAACCTCAATGAGGATTGAGGGTGCCAGTGCTGTAGACACGGTCAAACTCTAGTTATACAACAAAATAGCTCACCTAGTAACATTTTTTTTCCATTTTAAAATTTAGGCCTCAGGGGGAACCTGAGTGACAGGGAGATGGATTCAATTACTTCATTGACAGATTGCATTTTGGTGGTTCATATTTCTCCAGGTAAGAGGAAACGTGTATTTGGAGGAATTGAGATGGAAGTTTACTCTTAAAGCTTTATATCCTTCACTATCTTCAGCTCAGCTTGTACCTGGTGAGCAAAAATCCCATCCAAAGTAGCTATTTTCACTTGGACAAC
Organism: Akebia trifoliata; assembly: GCF_017979445.1. Lineage (NCBI taxonomy): Eukaryota > Viridiplantae > Streptophyta > Magnoliopsida > Ranunculales > Lardizabalaceae > Akebia > Akebia trifoliata. The sequence continues at coordinate 48,366,780 of NC_141382.1, forward strand.
TGCCCTTGAGAAATACTAACCCTCGATCAGTTAATCAAGTGAGGGAAGATCATTGTCAACTTTTGCATTGTGTAAAGAAAACAGTGAGAACAGTAATCATATGCTTCTTCATTGCCCAAGGCAAGTGCATTTGGTCCCATTTGTTTTCGCTATTTAGTTTTCTTTTTATGGATGTTTCTCTGTTTCTTCCTCTTTTAGTCTTGGTCCTCTTATGCTCCTAATGCTAAAGGTGGAATACTATGGAGTTTATTACCTTTTGAAAACGCCTTTGAAGGTAAGGAAAAAGATGTGCATGATGTCATCTCGGTTTTCAACAGGTCCTCTCAATCTCCGTTATGAGACAGTGCTTGTTTTGGTGTTTCTATTATTAATGAAATCTTTTATCTGTAAAAAAATTCAATAGGATTGAAGGAAAAAACCACACAAAACCCGCCAACATACTGGCGACACAGTTAGCTGTTCATTTGAGGTTATATTGTACAAACATGTCAGCATTGTTCAAGACAAAATCCAAGGATTTCATCTTGACTTCAAGAGATCTTAATCTTTCAAACTTATAATTAAAATACGGGTCTTGTCAACATGTGCCCTAAGGGCACATGTTAAGGTGCAATACATACACCTTGGAAATAAGCATTGGGGGGTATTTCTGGTATAAAAAAAATCTTTTGAGGGCATTTTTGGTAGGAAATTCAATTTCCAATGTGCACTTATAGCACTCAAATGTGTGCCCTTAGAACACATGTTAACTAAACCCTTAAAATATTAATCCGTAATTATAATTTTGTGAAGATTCATGGTGTATCAATCAAATTCCTCTGAAACATCAAACTGATTGCTTCTCTTTCTCTTTATTTATTCCTACAAATCCTTTGTGCTGACATATTCATAATGTTATTTTGTACGCTTAGCAAAAAAATACTGTTATTTCATACATATAAAAAGAATGTAGTTGGATATTCTTACAATACTTTACTTTTTGTTAATTATATATAATTGAATACATTTGTATCATATAAATGATATATTAATAATTGCTGAAATCAGATTAAATTAGGTTTTTGTTTGGAAAAAAGAGTGCCAGCTTGTGTAGGACACGCGAGGGTGAAACGGTGTTTGAAACTTTCAGAAAATGATGTATCCTTGGTTCAGAACAAGAAACACATTTTCTGAAGTGAATCCTAGAACATGATGAAGACATGCAGAAATAATAGTTTTGACAATCAAATATATGTCATATTGCAAATCTGCCAATTGTACCAATAAAAAAAAACATCTGACATAACTCTTACCCTTAACTGTTAAAAAGTATGAACAGTGTGAGAGTACATTTTTGTTTTGATTGGTAAGACACATAATATAATATAGCAAAGCTTAAAATATCACTCTTACATGCAAGGACACTTACAACAAAATACCTAAGAAAGTAGGAACAGGAACTTTGTGAATAATAAACATTGTTAATAACAAAATTAACCCTCGCTATCCAAAGGTGAAAGTCTAAATATATAAGCATTCTAAATCAAATGAGAACCATGGGCAAGTACAGAAGATTCTGTATAAATTACTAGAACAAGCAAGAACACATAAAACAGAAAGAACTAAATATTGGGAACCAAAATCAATTAAGCGACAACAATGTAAATCACAACATTAATCTTTAATATCCAAGGCTAACGTCTATATTATACACAAGTAAACAAGCTCAAAATGGAACCAGAAGCAGAAAGAAACACTATATACTTTTAACACTTCATAATGGCTACATGAAAGTTGGGTAAACAACAAAATACCGTCTATCTCACCTTTGATAGTAAAGAACGTATGGAGGAACCTATTGCTTGCATCACATAAACGGCTGAACAAACGGCATTCTTCAATGTGTGGGTATCTGCCTGTAAAAGTGTAGATCTAATAATTGGTGCCAAATATTTCTCAATAGAAAATTAATGTTTGACGAATTTATCAGAACACAAGCTTACCCTTGCCCCTGCACTAACCGGAACACGGAGAGTGCAAGCCTCCAAAGCTTCAGTAGCCCCAGATAAGGAACTAGAATGCTCTCTTTCCAGTAAAGCCCAGTCATCAAGGTAGGCCATCTGAATAATCATTATAATATGCAAGTATTTAGAATATAACATCATATAATTTAAAACTAGTTCTAAAGATAATGACACATGAGGGCAACATTGAAAGATAATGACAAGCAAGTAAAACTAGTTCTAAAGATAATGACACATGAGGGCAACATTGAAACACAAGACCTAAGATCCCATACATGTATTTTTTCACGACATTAAACTTATTAAACTGATTTATGCGAGAAATTTGGGGCTTCCAAAGCTCACACTTTTAGGAAGGTCAGATATGTTTTCACATGAATTTACGTATTCCATTATGTATTTGAAGGGGAGATTCTCCAAATCTGAAGAGTTATGCTAAACATGTTTCTTCTCCACTGTGGTGGCTCAGTCAAATAATTTCTGAAATGTTTGATCTACTTTGTATGAGAATGAACATAAAATTTATCATGTGCATATAGAGATAAGTCCAGTAGGCAACATGGTTTAGGCAGGAGAAGTTTTTATATTGGTGATGTTTTGTCATAACCAGTTATTGAGGGGAACTTCCTTTTTTCTCTTTTCTGTTTCTTTTTGTCTCTTTAAGAATTCTGATCTAAAATCATAAGTTAGAAGCAACCAAATAGATACAAGTATAGAAGAAAGGAGGTTACACAATAACTAGGCCCTCATAAGTTGAAACTTTTAGAAACTACCTTTGACAAGAAATTCTTTTGTGGACATTGAAATTATCATTGTGAAGGAAAGACCTTACTTGTTCATTCAGAACTGAGTTCAACTTCATCTCTTCCCTCACTTGTCGGAGGTTGATCCTTTTCATGATGATAGAATCCCGCAGTTTAGAAGTAGTGTTCCACACATTGCACAAAATTCTCTGCTTCATGAAATCAAAGTTCGAAATAATTAGTGTTGAGTGATGTTATTGTGGGAACTGTCAGCAGATTCTAAATCCTTGACCACTACAAATAATAAAGGATATCTATGTAACATGAATTACAGACTAAGAAAAGCGATTTGACTTCAAGAGACATTTGTATATATATCTTATTAACAGCACAATAGAAAAGGCATTTTCAAATCTCTGTCATGACATGTAATTAACTAGTAAATGGATGTTGTATTTCTAATTTCAAGAAATCTGAAGCATATATAAACCTAGGAAGTAAATTGACCTTGTAACAAGAGAAGGATGATTAGAAATGTGCATTTTTTTTCTTTAAGCATTCTAAATACGAGAAATGACAATCATAATGTGTTAGTCCTTACAAGAACAAACTTATCTATCACACTAAAGGTTCCAAGTAAGTTTCTCGCAAAGATAAAAAAGAAGTCAATTCATCCAACCTTAGGCTAATACTTTTTAGTTGAAGAAATTGAAAAAAAAAATAAATCCACTACAAATGTCAGTAGGAAGTATAATTAATTTACTACAAAGAGAACAAATTACTGACAACTAAAAATTAAGAGAGTGAGAAATTTACTTAATTTGCATCCTTGGGGATCATATACAAACTAGACAACTTTGAGAGACAGGTTTTTTGGCAGTCAATAGTTTCCAGTCTTTTAAGAAACCTAGATAATCTGTTTGCAACCCAATACCTCCATCACACTTTTCATTTAAGGTGATTTTGGTACGTAAAAATGCAATCCTAGATGCTCCATTTTCTGTTAAAGAAAACCAGATACTCTGTTTACAACCCAATACCGACATCACAACTTTCATTTATGGTGACCTTGGTCCGTGAAAATGCAACCCTAGATGCTCCATTTTATGTTAAGGCCAAACCTAAATCTGTACTCAAGGTATATTTTGTCCCTACATTGATAAGGGATGTAGAGATTCTGGAGAAGAACAGAGCTTCAGTGGTCCATACCAACCTGAATATGTGGAGATAACTTTATATGTAATAGGTTTACAAAAATTAATACCTATCATTGTGTGACACTCATTTATGTTCTCAACAACTAAACTTGTAGAATTTCCTTCAGTGACATCATAGAGAACATTGAGACCTCTTTGTAATTGACTGAATAGGAAATGGTTGCTTAATGCAGAATAAGCGTTCTAACTTACCACCATAAAAACAAAGGCAAAGGAAGCATTGACAGCAATTAGGTGACCAATGATCCTCAGGATGAGTTTGTTAAATGGAAGATGCATTGTATCACTAAAATAGTTGCCTTACAGGAAAGAAAATGATTAGGAGATAAGTGCAACTGAATTGATGCATAGAACCACAAAGGATAACCTGAAGTTTGATGCAAATAACCCTACCTCTGCTGTAATTTTCTGGATGGATAATGCAGTTTCTGAACGGGCATTAGTATAGCGCCATTGCAAGTATCTATTGTAGAGTAGCCGCAACTGATGAGCATCTTCTATGTGGTTTGCACCCTTCTTTCCTTTTCTAACATCCGTAATAAAGTTAAGAACGGAAGATGAACCGTTTGATCGACTTGTCATGGAGCTTACTGAGGGAAAAGGATTGGATTGCCTTGTCCGGGACGGACTGAGCATACCTCGAGGAGGAGTGGGCGCTATCAATGGGGCTTTGCTTGGTGATGGAGGACGAGGAGACCCAGGGATAGGCAAAGACTGAAATTTATTCGTGCGAATTGTTGATGAAGTTTTTTCTGATGAATTTAAAGAAATGCCAGCACTAGATGATACAGGCTTGTTTGATCTAGATGAAATCTCGTACTCCACCATTCGGTTTGCTACCTCACTATGAGATTTTCGTAGGCCTCCTCTACCCATTCCATCAGATATGGGTAGTCTTCTTGAAGGAGAAACACCTCTAGCCTTCTCTGTAAGATCTATGCTCGTTGTTAAAGAATCGACCGACAATTTCCCACCTGTTCTACTGGGCCATCGATGCTGATCCACCACCCGGGCATGTGAATTGTCGATAGGTTTGGAATTCTCCAACTGATCAGAACCATTCCTTCCTCTAAGTGGAGTCCTCTTTCTCTCTGGTGTCACTTTTCTCTGAACAATAGGCGTTTCCGCCTGCCTGAGTGCTACATTGGCTGAAGGCTTCAAGGCATAATCAGATGAGGAATGGGTAACTGGTTTTTCCTTTTTACTAATAGGAAGTGAGTAGGTATCAGACTGGAAAGAAACACAGAGACTCCGCATCGTCGTGGGCCACAAACCCTCCGATGTCCGGTTACCCAATAACCGTCTCGAAGAGATTTGCATCTCTGCTGATGTATCGTGAACGGGTGTCGAAGGTCTTGCCGGGGAAGGTGGCGTAGAGGGTTGTCTCCTCTCGGCGGATTGGGATCTTTTAGGGAACAAAAGCGAGGATGTTGAAGGTCTTGTGACATTCGGAGATGTGGACCGTCTAGAGACGGTAGGTGTGGCTAGAGAAGGGGATGGGATTGGAGCCTTATACCTTGATGGAACTTCTCTTATTGTTCGAGGCCTGCGAGCGACTGCGTTGTTCTTCTCAGATGGAACCAGTGCATGTCTCATTCTCACAGTCTCCTCTGCAGCCCACTTCATTGGTGTCTGGTCTGCTCCACACATATCCATCTTCACCATCCAAATCAAACCACATTGAGAGGTTCTTCACATAATTCAATACCAATGACAGGCTTTCATGTACCCCATCTAAGGGAATCACAATAAATCTGTCACAAAAGCAGAATCAAAAGTGAGTAATTTACAGAGAGGAGAAAAAAAAAAAAAAGGTAAAAGAAGAAACCATAAAGAATATAACAGAAAAAAAAAATTAAAAAAAAAATTTCCCATTTTTACAGACACCCAGATCTGTTAAAGACTGGCATTCATCTATACAACCCACCACTGAAAAACGGTTTTCTTCATTAATCACCAGGAACCCAAATACAAGCAGATCCGGCCATGGAGATGAGCCTAGTGAATTGGAACACACGGCGCAGGATAACATCTGGCGTCTTGGATTATAGAAATAAGTAGAGAGAGGAACAATGTGCATTAAACAGTCATCCTTGGTTGATAGTGAGAGAGAGAGAGAGGTCGTTGTGTGTGAGTGAGTGTGTAGGGGTGGGGATGGGGTGTAGGATAAGAGATGGGTAGGATGCGTAGGATAAGATGTTCTTTCTTCCCCTTTTTCTTTACTCACCTTTTGTCCCTCTCACGGGAGTGCCATGGTCGGCCGGGCTGGAAATGCTTACTCTCGCCCTCTTGTCTACGTTTACTCTCCTTTTTAAGGAAAGAGAATTGAATGAAAGTGAAATCAAGAACACAGTTACACTGCTCCCTCCCTCTCTCTCTCTCTCTCTAACAATGAGGGGGTAAACTGTTATAAAATCTGAGAACAAACCAACGGTTTTTCTTCAGATCGACCTTGGCTGAAGAAGATGAATTTAACTGTTTTTCGAGTGCGGTTAAATGCCTAATGCAGTTTATTATTTCTTGTTTTTTCGACTGGAAGTGTGTGTGAAATGATGTCACTGTCGATGTCACTTCAGCATTTTCCTTATTTTAATATATTGATTGCACTTCAAAACAGAACCTTAGAGGGTTTAAAGCCTACTCATCTTCCTATAGCTTTAGCTTTGTATTTTTCACTCAGTGCTCTACTTTTTTCATGTTTTCTCATTGATTTTGTCAGTGTTGGGTCCAATTTGAGATAAAGATACTGAGTCTCTAATCTCCTTTTCTATTTTCTTTAGAAATTAATATGAACATGTGTTTGGACCATTGCAATTATCTATGTCGGCTCAAAATGTTGACATGGATTTTAATGAGCTATTAAACTTGGGTTAGGATCCGAAGACAACATTCTAGGTAATGTGTTTTGTCTTTATATGGGTAAAAAATTTCAGAATGGACTGATTTTTTTGTGAGAATGATTTTTTGGAGAGGGGATAATATTTGCAAAAAATCAATCCATTCTGAAATTGTTAATCCTAATTTACAAGTTAAATGAATCGTGAATCGTTCATTTTAATCATTAGTTTGTGACCACTTTTCATAGGATCAGAAGTTTTAGAATCAACTAATTTTTTGTGAGGATGAGTTTTAAAATCAACTCATTCCAATGAGTCTAGATGTTGTCTATGGATCCCGACCCATTAAACCTTACACTAGCTTTAAAATCACTAACAACAATTCTTCCTCAAAGGTTGTTTGGTGAACCGCAACTAGGCCTTATGGATAACTCTTTGGGGACAGTTCGTTTGATTTCAACCTTTTTACCCTTCAATTCATGAAAGGTTTTGAGCAACGTAGTTTTTTAATTATTTTTGGAGTACAATTATCCAAATGGAGTGCAAAAAAAAAATAATTTAAATGATGGAGTGCAATTGATAATGGGTGGTGTGCAACTAGTTGGTCCCAAAATTTATAATCATAGCTTGTATAATTTTAAGTGATTTAGACATGACCCTCGACCTGTTGGTGAATAATTGAATTAACCCCATATTGACCTTGGTTGTCTTTAATAAAGTAATGATAAATGACCTAAGTGCCATTGTCAAAAACCCCCAAATTTTCATCCCAAAATTAGTCATCTTCAACGTTGAGATTAATCTACTTCAAAAAATATCTATCAATTCTCTTTAGCCTTGAGATTATTACACTTCAACTTTCAAACCTTAAGAAATTGACCCACAAAAGACCTAAATCATGGAGTATGTTTTTATATTTTGCATTGAAAACTATTGTAATACATATATGATCAAATGCATGAAATAGAATTTTTAAAATAAAAGATAAATAGGATTTTGAATCGAGAAAATCAATGGCTTTTTCCAAAGGATTAACTTGAGGTTTAAAATAATGGATAGACGATGTGGTTAAGTTGATTAAAAGTAATTTTTCATGGAACTTGAAAAGCTTGACTGATTTAATGGGGAAAAAAATCAAAGGTATTTAGGTCATTTTTGTTAATAAATAAGAGAAGACCAAAGTCAAAGGAGTACAATACATCTTATTTTCAAGGTCTTTAAAGAGAGAGAGAACCGTGCTACACTGACTTTCTACAATTAAAATTAAACAGAAAAACAAGTATTTTCGATGTACGATTTCATAGATCACTGAAGCTTATGCTACCTTCCTAAACCGCCACGTGTCGTACCTGATTTTACTGGCTCCACTGAACCTAAAAGCTAGGCCCACCTCTGCATGCAAAACAAACAAAAAAATCAGCGCAATCCGTGATCTGTCGCCATGATCATAATTTCTGATTATATTATATTTGGATTTGGAAAATTAAATAAAAAGATTTTTCAAACTGCAAAAAAAAGTTGGCACGGATTTCCAGAGATCAGACCTAAATTTTAGGATCAGTACTGATCTTCTAGGGATTCGTTTTGTTTAGAATCACCAATCAGACATTTCCTTTGGTGTGTAGGTCCACAATAGTATATCACGCAAGAAAAGGTTTTTGCGCCTTAAATTTGGACTCTGATTTCGTGAATAGAATCCTAATATTAGTTTGCATTTAATATATAATTTATGATCGATTAACAAACACAGATTTTAAGTAAAAAAAATATTGAATTTAGTTGACGAGCTAATTTCGGATATTTCTCTCATAAATCATTGAAATTTAAAGTTCAAATTCAAATAAACAATCCATCCCAGAAAATTCAAAATAAATCAGGATCAGATCAACTCACCACATAGTCACAAATTCCGTATAAAATCAAACCTCTTCGATCGCAAAACACATCTAGAATTCTTTTGTCTCAAGTAGGGACGGAGCCTGGATATTCTTGTAGTGAGAGGCAAATTATGATTAGCTGTATAGTTGAAGAACTCGAAGATGAATGGTTTAGGGAGAAATTCAGAGGTTTTTGGTTAGAAGTTTAAGAAAATTATGTTTAGGTCATTTCCAATTTGTATATGAGAAGACCCGATCAAGAGGAATGTCATCGAAAGGAAATTGAGGGGGTGGGGAGAATATTGGGAGAGGTGAGAGTGTGGGGACAATGGGGCATGTAATTAGTTGAAAATTTTTGGGGTGTCTCAAAGTTCTGTGAACAATTGCCCCTACCAACTCTGCCTCTGGTCTCAAGTTTCAAAACGATCAATCTATCAAACTCTAATCACAAAATTAAATTGCCATATACCAAACTCTTTAGTTATTTTTAAGCTTCTACATTACCATCGTTTCAAATGACAAAGTTGCCCCCATACAAATTTCATTAACAATAATTGTAACCTCTTATCTTAATTTTACGTTTGGGTAGGTTTGAGTGGTTGTTCTCCTTGATTAAGTATAAATGTGGTAATTGATTTAGGTATAAATAAATTAAAGGCTATGATTACACGGTGTCAGTTGCTCTATAATATGGTGGCATCCACCAGATGCACTACCAATCATATCTTTCCTGTTTGATGTGATGAAATGGTTGGTGGTCTTTAGGTCAAGTCTAAGTAGGTTAAAGTATGTGAGCATTGATACCACAATTTAGATTTGAAACCCGCCTTCACCTACTAATTATTGACAACTAATCTTGTCCCCTTAGCAAAAAAAGAGGTTACTAATGCTGTCATATCTTATAAATATGAAAGTTAGCTCATCATTCTATTCTTCCTCGAAACATATCTTCACTGGACCACATGATTTTTTTTCTTGAAGTCTAATGTGTGTGTTTTTTTTTCACATTCATCATATATTTCTTATATCACATTGTCTAAAAAAATTTAAAGACCATTTATAGAGATGATAATGTTGAGATGGATCCGTGAAATTTTTTCTTAAAATCATAAGTTTTTACTGTTGCTCATTTTGTTACTTGTAAAGAGAATTTTAAAAAAATAAAAATATTATTTAATTTCATATTATTTTAAATGTATTAATGAATCAATCTAATAAATGTTTTATAATTTAAAATTAATTAAATGATTTTGCGAACAATACTTCACCCTTATTTGTTATTATAGTAAAATCATACAAAGTCGTCTAGAGGAATTTTTAACAAAAGTTGTACATCTAAAATATGTGTTAATGGTAAAAGGAGTCGATACTTATCCTGGCTCTCCCTTCTTATTTATTCTCTCTTTTGTGGGGCTTAGATGAATATCATGTTGAATGATTCAATCATATAAGGAATTTGCCTGATTGTTAAATTCTAATTTTCCCTCATTGTCGACTTCAAATGATTTTCAATTCTAATTATATGAAAATTACTTTTATAATAAGAGCCAAATGTAATAATGGATTTTAAAATCCGATTATGAGTAATAATCATATTATAGAATACAATTTGAACAAGTAACAACCCCTTCGGAGAGAAGTTCCTCAAGATTCAAAATAAAAAAAAAAAATCTCAAAGAACATCAAGTGATCTATACCTAAGGAGGATGGTCGTGGTGTATCATTAGGTTTTATCGGTGTTGTTAAGGTCGCTTTTATGTGGTACATTTTTTCTTAATTTTATATAATTTAATAAAAATAATTACATTAATCCAACCAATTTGACAAACTTTGGGTCCAATTGTATTAATTGAATTCTTAAAACATTTCTTGGACTTTTTTCAATATTGACTTGCTCATACTTCAACATTGCTTAGTCTTGAGTCTTGCTTGCATTGACTAGTGTACCAATCGTTGGAGTCTACTTGGTCATGGTCTTGCGTTGACTAGCAAGCTGTCATATTATTTAGATTCCGTATACACTTATTATGTATTTCCTTAAACAATGTAAGATGGCCAAAAAATTTAGAAAATACAAATTTGAACAGTTTTTTTGGGACCACCCATATTTTCTATCTATTGTATTTTGAAAAAAGGCATTTTTTAAAAATAAAAAATAATTTTTCTATATGTTAATTTTAATTTTAAAATAGTTTTGGTAAATTTTGAAATGATCAACAAATCTAAACTACATTCGAAATGATTTCCCTACCAAATATTTTTCATTGGATGTCCAAAGCTTTACTCATCATCACTTAGCGATTTAAGTTGACCATTTTTCATTTATTTATAAGGATTCTACATGATTGTGCGGATAAAAGAAATTGTTTTCTCATTGAAAAACTATTCTCTCACCCGACCCCCTTTTAGGAAAGAGTCAGGCTGGAGTGACCTTAAGATTGTACTTCGTATCACACATCCTAATGTGAAAGTGTGTAGGAACGATATATGCTTTTGGTCGAGTCAGAAGCATATATGATTCCTACACACTTTCATGTCAGGATGTGCGATATGAGATATAATCTTTGGGGTCACTTTAGCGTTATTACTATTAAAGGAAACCCTAATATAATTTTCTAGGTGCAATTAAACATCGTTGAATAATTACTTGAGAAAATTTATTTTCATTATTTTTTTTTCATATAATTCATTTTTTTCTTAAAAAATATTTTTTCTACTCAACCCATATACTACATAATGGACTAAATGGTGCCAAGAGTTGTGCTTTTACATGCTATGAAGTACACCAAGAGGAGACAAAGGTAGAGTAATGTTAAGGAGAAAGTTAATTTTTGTAATTTAGTCCCTCTTTTTCTTTGTTTTTAGTTAAAAGGATAAAAACTGCCAACCCATCGGCGTTGGTCCTTAATTGTCCATGTATCTTAGGTTTTACTGGTTGAAGTAGAACAAAATGAACGTTATAGAACATCCCACGTGGCATGTTTTAACTAAGTCTAAACATGTGGGGCCTTCGCCCAAGAGATTGTCAAAATCAATAGTTCGATATGTGTGATGATCACAGCCGTACGATCTCTTGCTTTCTCTTAGATGTACAAAGCTTACCAAAATAAAAATTAAATGACATAATGTTCTTTTAGAAGAAAAATGAAATATATTTCATGGACACATCCAAATGGACTCTTAGGGTCATTGAGTTGACTTGACTCAGTTTTGACTTAGTTATATATTTACTCATTAGAACTCTCTCTCTCTCTCTCCTGTAAATCAAAAGAAAGTGATATTGATTTTCAAAAACTCAAAACATCAATTCTTTTTAATTTTATATTATTAGGAGAAGAATAATGATTTTTTGACGCTCCACTCACCTTTGCCCTCGTCACAGAATCGTAAATCATTTGCCTTGGGATACGCAAATCATAAATCCTTTTCTTGTGTATCCTAAGGTAAATAATCTACATTTCTATGATGGGGGGCATATGTCAAAGAAGGGGGGTGGGGGTCAAGAAATCACAACTCTTAGGAGAATTGCTCTCTCCGCATGTTTATTATTATTATTATTATAAGAAAAATGAAGGTTTAGTTCTTAAATCTTTGTTGTCTGAAGGGGACAAAAAAGAATTGTGACAAACTGACGCTCTTTGACATAGCAGTACATGGAATCATAGCTCTTTTTCTTCGAGATACACAAGGAAAAGATTTATGGTTCTGTTTACGGTCACACTAGAGAGTGTCAATTTATCATTAGTAAAAAAAATTTGCTTAATACTCACATAACTTGGGATCCACCAATCACATGAGCCCACGTGTATTGAATGCATCTCAAATTTATAGATTTACCCTTGTTAATTACAAAATTACCCTTGTTATCCTTAACATGGCACACACTTGAGAGCTTGTGAGCAAAAATTCTGTGAACCAAAAATAACTTCTATCTAAGAAATTGAGTCCCAAAACCAAATACAAGAGAAACTATCAAGACATCTCAAACAAATTAATTATTTGATTTTTAAAAGATTTGTGTGTTATAAATAATGATTGGTGTGGGAATATAACCTCACTAACTAAAATTTTATAGTGGTGATAGTAACTGACAATAATCTTGTAGACAATGTGAATAAAAATCATAAAAACTCTTATACAACCAATTTATCAATTTTGGTAATATTCTCCCGTCTCATTCACAATGTCATTTACTTTTCGAAGACACATGCCCTTCATTTTCAACTGATCGAATCACTTGCCCACTTGCTCTCAAATAAGGGTACTTCTAGGGTCCAACGACTTCATGTCCAACAACTAAGGAGATAGCTATCTGTGGAAAGAGAAAGACCTTGTAGAGAGAAAAATAAAATAAAAGAGAGAGAAGATAATCACTTTTTAGATTCTTGGGGTTCTTTTTGACACATTACGCAAATTTATTGGCTCTTAGGTGATTGCTTGGCTACTGCTGTTGGCGGGTACTCTTAAGGGGGAAAAAAAATCACTTTCATTGGGATTAGTACATTTACTAAATCAAAGTATTGGGATCTTGGTCACCCCAATTCAACCAATATCAATGCGGGTCGGGTCAAGTATTTAATGGGTAAGCCCCAAGGATGAACCCTCAATCCAATGCATGCATACTAGGTGGATCGGCCACTTGGCCAACCCATCAATCCAAAGTGCTTATACTAGGTGGTTTAGCGACCTTGGCCGAACCTTCAATCCGACAAACCCATCCTAGGTGGTTCGGCCTCCTTGGCCAACCCCTTTATCCAACATGCTCACCACTAGGTGGTTTGGCCACTTTGGCCAACACCTCAAGCCAATGAGTCCATTCATTACTTGGTTTGATCAATGAATCCCTTCATTACATGATTTGCCCAATGTGTCCCTTTACACTACATGGTTCAGCAACTAAAGTCAAAGAACAATCCACACAATAACTAAAGAGGTAATCTTATGCTAAAATATCCAAGTGACACAAATTACAAATGGTGTTTAAATGAACCATGACTACATAACTTGATTGATTCAACTCGAGAATTGAGTAGTTATTGAGTCAAGATGATTACACATTTAAGAGTACTCCTCATGTAAGTTATAAGAATCATGAGGAGTGGATCTTCATTGTCATCAATACATTATGAACATTAACTTCAATGAGTCCAACTTATAAATAATGAGACTTTTTGCACTCAAGGCACAGGATACACAAAATTCTTTTATACTCATGATCTTCTTCTTTTTGCTCTGTAATTTAACTAAGATTTAACTTGATTGTTGGATACTCCTTAGTTGGCACCCTACCAATTTCTTTTTAGGTTAAAGTGATGCAAGATTGCAACCGGAGACTTAGAAGCTTTATTGGAGAAGACAACAAAAACTCAGAAACTTCATCGGAGAAGATGACCAAAGTTATTCATCTATTGTAATTCGTATCCCGATGATGAGTTAATCATTTTTTATAACATGTATCTTATTTATTGTAACAAGTATCTCAATGGAGAGTTGATCATCTATTGTAACATGTATCTCGAGGAGTAAGAGATCCAAAAAATGCCCCATAGTACTAATGGGCCTTTTTGTCAATCTGGCACTTCAAAATCTTCAATGCAATCAATCCAAAGTGTCTCAAAGCATCAACATGCATAGTACTTGTCAAATAAACTCTGATGCTTAAGTTAGATTTAATACTAAGAATTTCTCTTGATTGGAATCACTAAAATTAAGCAAATAAAATTTACCTCCTTTTCATAGTTTGATCGTCCTTCTCAATCTATTTCTTTCCTTACAGTCACAACCACAATGCTTCCATAGGTCTTAGAAATTGTGTTCATTATCTTCCAAGAATCACACCATCAATTATGTGCTGACACTTAACTCCTAATTGATACTCTTCATTTCCGACGCTAGGATATTTCCTTTAGCAATTTTAAATCTTATTTCAGGTTCTTGATTTGTTTATCCCATCACATGTCCTTGGGATTTAGCATTTTCGAACTTCTTCCCCATATGTAATGTAACTGATACAAATTTCGAGACGAAAAACACATTGCTAGGATGAACGTCATTACTTTCCCATACACGTATAATAATCAATTAATAGATGAAATTGAATATTTTTGCATGCCATATGGTACTCTCGGTGGTATCGATAGATTTTTGGGCCATATGGTAGATCAACACAGTAAAGCCCACTATCCAACATACAAAAATTTCTTCACTCAACATCATCGAACACCATAATTAACTCAATACATTATATATAACTGAAGGGTATTAGAATCTTTCAAAAATAAATAATACTGGAGGTCCAATGTAATATTACCGAATTGGTTTGAGAACATTATCCTTTTAGCCATTATTCAAGATCCTGACACAGCATGGGAAGGGGATAACAAGACAAAGCCAAATACATTGTATGCCTTTAGAGAAAACTACTTGTCTTGTTTGTCTCTATGAGTAGTTCCATATCCAAGCAATAATGAATCTAACTATATGAATACAAATTGACCAATAATACCCGCACCGATTTCGACCCAATAAAACAAAATAGACATTGATTCTTCGAAGATATCTTCTCTTAATTATGGCATGTGGCACGATGAAGAACCGATTGGGTCAATTTCGGTGCAACCCCGTTATTTATTGTTGTTGTTGGTGGTGTGTTTATTGGGGCGTCGATGTTGATCACAGAACTGGTTAATTGCACACAACAAGGAATTTCCCTTATTGCGATTTCTGAGTTTAAGTCCTATGATATTATCAGCCAGTATTGCAATAAAAGTTTACGCAAACCATATCCAAGTTTCTATCTTAAGAGTGATTGAGATGTTTTTTTAGAGCATTTGCCATATATCCTAGGAATCTAAGGTGGGAAAAATACATATGATGACTACCTCCACAATGACATAAACAAATATTTGATCTTTCTAAATTTCGATGATTGACAAAGATGGGATGCAACTTTTGCTCAATCTTTTGTTGCCCATATATAGATTAATTAATAACATCATTCCACTCATCACAAGCAATATTAAGAACTATTATCAAAGAATGTGTTCCATAATAAAATAAATAAATTGAAAGTTTCAACTTAAATAATGAAAATAACCATTATTATTTTCAAAATAATTAAACTGTTACTACTGAAAATATAATGGTTCAATAAAGTTTTCTTCTTCATTTTTATTTTTATTTTTAAATAACACCTCTAGAACAATGTTTATCAATGAATTCCTTTGCTTCCTACTAGGCCAGGTGGGTTGTAATGAGTTAGATTGTGAGTTGCTCTCTAGCAATCTTGTCTCTGTTTTATTTCAAGATGCTTGTCATGTCCCTTTTCTTCGGTTGTAGTTGGTCTGGGTCTGCCTTTACCCAGTTGATCTTTCAAAAAAAAAAAAAAATTAATTAATTCCTTTGAGAATTTTAATTAGACATTAAATTTTATTTTTATTTTCTTTTGAAATATAAATAAATGTACATGCAAGACATTATGAAAGGATGTTACTTATCACTTTTTAAGGGTTTGTAGGATAACACGAGGAAGTTCATTGGAAGATTGATTGTGCATATTCACACACAGAAAAAACATTTTTTCAGGAAAATAATTGGCCCA
Source organism: Akebia trifoliata (assembly GCF_017979445.1). Lineage (NCBI taxonomy): Eukaryota > Viridiplantae > Streptophyta > Magnoliopsida > Ranunculales > Lardizabalaceae > Akebia > Akebia trifoliata. The sequence continues at coordinate 48,383,057 of NC_141382.1, forward strand.
CTTAGCACAGGAGCACATTCTTTAGCTTAGTCCCTTCGAAAATGATTTTCTCAACCGGGGAAGCATTCTAATTTTATTCACTCACGTACCGTCCACCTAAACTAAAACCCACTCTCATTTGGACTTTTTTCTAGGTGCTAAACATTTTCTATATTCTACGAATTATGTTCTTTGGAAATTGATTTTCTCATAAAACTTTTCACAAAGATGATGCACACCTTATGGAAAGCATCTAGGCTTTGTATAATTTGTACATAGAAAATAGGCGAGAAAATGATTTTTCTCAAAAAATATGATTTTTAAGTATATGATTGCGTATTTTCTATGAAATTCTATTTCAACCCAACGTAATTTTTCATTTTGGGCGGGAAAATATTTTTCCACCCGAATCCCCAAGAAAATGATTTTCCCACATCTAAATGTTATTCTTTCATCCTTACCTCACCCTAAAACTAAAATAGATCTCTTTCCAACATTTTCTTAGGTGCATTCAAACAATGGATTTTATTTTCCTAGAGAATTCATTCTCCCTTGAAAACGAGTTCTTTCTAGTGATACATATCCTTATTAGTTTCACTTAAATAACAAAGTTCGGATTTGATAATTATTTAGTGGGGATTTAATCCGGTTAATTTGGGAAATGTCCAAAAAAAATGAATTTTTTTTGAGAATATACAAAATATGTTCACACTTTTTGGCAAAACTAGTGATTTTCAACCTCTGTAACAACCCTATCTTCTTCTTGACGTTTAACTAATGAAATAATAATATAATATAGAGTGTAAAGACATGACCCTTTTCCACAATCAATTGATGAATCATTGTTTAATTAGTTGAATTTGGAAAATTTTACCAATTTTTTGAAAAATTTGGAGAATTTTGTGACCATGTTTTCAATGACTGAACGTTTGATTTGCAGAAGAAAAGAGTGTTAAAAATTCAATTCTTGTGTCGATTTTATCATATAGAAGATTGGAAAGAAAAAATTAAGGGAATAGGAGCAAGATCGATTTATTAAAGGGACTTCCAAGGTTTCATATCATCAACTTAGAAAAGAGCAATTTTGACATTTCACACGCTGATAATGAAGGGAATGAGGTCCATAGATTATTTAGAAAATAAAAGTATACTAATACTATGTTTGAATTGAGAGAAATTGAGATAAGAGAAGAGAAAATAAAAGAGTTTCTCTCCATTTCTTTTGTTTGGATTGTTAAGTGGGGAGAGAAGAAGAGAGAAAAAAACTTTAGTTTTCTTTCCTTTCAAAAGTTGAAAGAAGGGGAGAGAAACCCTTTTAAAGTATTTTACAATTCCAACTCTACCTTAAGATCTCTTTTAAGATATTTTAAAATTTCAAAATTGTCCCAAGTTCTCTTCTGTCAATCTAAGCATGGTGGAGAGAAATTCTAATTACTCTTCTCTTAATGAGTTTCTCTTCTTTCCGTTTCCCTCAATCCAAACATAATTAAATGTCCTGCCAAACTATCGTCAAAATCTTAGGGACTATAAAAATAAAACCCTTGCACGAGGGTCTTTAAGTAATTTTCCCTTATTGTAATCCACATTGGATGCCATGGCACCGTAAAAACGAGTACGGGACAAGGGCTTTGAAGGGATCGTATCTTGTGAGCGTTCAGAAATTCCAATCTTCTGCTCCACGAACTAGGTTAGTATCCAACTCCAGATCTGATTTCTTCATTATGAGACACTCTTTTAGGCCCATTGAGGCATTGACCCATAAATGTTACATTCAGTTGGATAGCTAACAAACACTCGGGAGCACAAAATCTCCCTTTGGGAACTGAGGTACACCGTATATGTCGCTAGTGACACTAATTCCACTTCGCACCTCTGAGTTTGTTCCCTAAGTGGGACCCGATTCAGTCTCTAAACGTATCCACTGCTTTGTCTCTCTTCTCTTGCATTTGATTTTCCAAGATTTCTATCGATGCTCTCTGACATTTTGATTTCCTTTGTTTGCCTTTAAAAAAAAAAAAAAACAAATACAAATGAAAAACATGAGCCCATTTAGAAGGTTTAGTATAAAATAGGACAATATGCTGCCATGACCCATATGCCCCACTAATAATATAAAAAAAAAAATGTTCTCTGCCAGATTCTTCTCCATCCACTGTTCCACAAATGTTTTGTCATCTCTGATGGATCTACACAACAAAAAATCAGTTTGATTGGCGATCTCTAGGTGGGCCCTATGATTAAAAAAACTGCAAAATCCAACAGCAATAACTCATATCAATCCATATATAAAATACAATAAATAAGTTTTTTGTTTTGTTTTTTGCATTGATTTGTGGTTGATTTTAGTTGTACATGATCAAATCTTCTCAATTGATTTCAATTTATTTAATTATCAACTAGGACTGATATGAGAATGCCAATTTGATGTGGTCGTAAACAATTATATTGATGAAGAAGGTGATATAGAACTTAGTTACACTCACTCATGGAATGTTATTTGATTTACAGTCAATTGATTGGTCAAAAATAGGTTGTATGAAACTCAATGGTCTTTACTTAACGGATATCAATTATTGGTGAGAATGTCAAGTTGATCTCATGCCAATTTTGGAAACTTAGGTGAACTCTACAAACTAATCTCCTAAGTACAGGGCCATAAGCAATACTATTTTATTCTTAGATTGACAAATTTTCAATAAGGTTGTTGATTTAATGATAGGATAACTTATCTTATAGGGCGTATGTATACCCGTTTCTTAGCATGAATCACTTAGACATATTCAAACTATGAATAATTTCATAATTTTGATGTCCACATGCCCGATCTGATTGACATGTAAGAAATTGGTTATTTGATAAGAGTGACTCTCCAATGGTCCCATCACCGAGGATTTTTTTAAGAGTCACGATTTCGGACGCCCCCTCTTGACACGCACCCCTGGCATGGGCTGGAAGCATAATTATGTGCAGAAGTGCGGTGTGTATCCCAAGAAAAATAATCTATGATTCTACCCCATGCCGTGTCAGGGGTCGTGTGTAAGAGATTATTCTTCATTTTTCATGGTGGGCTGGTTCCATGGAGAAAGACATTGGGCTTCAAGAGACTAAAATCCAATAACAAGAAGAGTCAGCCCACCATAGGGTGGGCAAACATTGATAAAATAATGGGCCCAAAATAGTCTGCTAGGTGGCATTTTGTGGGGCTGTTGTTTTAGATATCTGTCCTTAGATATAAAGATAAGCGACAGGTGTAAAGGTTTGGAGCCTTGGGGGGAGTGTGCCACTGCTGAGGATATTCTCTCTCCCTCTCTCCCTCGTACTGGTGAGTGTTCATTAACCAAACCCATTTCTTCTCTGCTCTTCAGCTTTTGATATTTGTTTTTTATTTAATTGGAGCTGTTGTGTCCCCCCTTCAAGTTGGTGTTTCATGTTTCATATTTCACATTTCATTTAAAAATTTAGATAAAAGGAAATAGAAATGAAGGTTGCATGTGCTTGATAAGTTATGGACTCAGACTCAGAATAGATATACTGAGATTAATTACAAACTTACAATTATTTTTGTTTGATTTTCTTTTCTTTCTTTCATAGTATTTTAACAATTAGTAGTTGTTGATCCAATATCTTAGATACCCATATATCCAAATCCCTTACTAAGGTCTTCACAATATGGGATCATCAATTAGTTCATTAAGTGTCATGACATGGTTTTGCCGTACCCTGTCTTTTGTTTGTGTGAAAGGGGGAGACCTAGAATGATGTAATGAGTTATAATGGTGCTTAAACCAATTGGTCTGGAATTTCTCAAAGAAAAAAGAAACAGTTAGGGTTGGTATGATTGCAGGGAATTCGTTTTCAAGGGAATATGAATTTCTCGGGAAAATGATTATAGAAAAATGAATTCTTCAGGAAAATGAATGTTCCACCAATAATTTACAGTTGGAAATTGTCAAAAGAAGAGTTGATTTTTTAGTTTTGGGGGCAGGGGTAATTGTGAGAATAACATTATAGGTAGTGGGAAAATCATTTTCCCGAGGGTTGGGGTGAGAAAACATTTTCCTGCCTTGGGGGATATTGCTTTGAGTGGAAAATGCACAATCATACATTTGAAAAGCGCCTTATCTAGGGATGACCATTTTCCATGTGCATTCACGCAAGATTAGTGGTCCATAATTAGTAGTTGAAGGTTGGTTTTGAATCTATGTTGTCGTATCAATAGTGACAGAATTTTAATGATTGGGAGCTAACTGAGGTGACATCTTTCATTGATCTCTTGCATTCGTTTCATCTCAACGAGAGCGAACAGACAGGTGGGAATGGACGAGGGCTAAGGATTTGAGATTCTCTGTTAGATCCTTTCATAGGTCACTCATTTATTCGGATGAACGATCATCCTTGAGGTCTCTCATTTGGTCCAAATTAGTTCCCTCGAAAATCTGCTTCTTTGTTTGGTTGGTATCCCTTGGGAGGATTCTTACGATGGACAACTTGATTGCTCGGGGTTGGATCACTCCAAATTATTGCCCTCTTTGTCTTAGAGATGGGGAATCTATTGATCATATTTTCATTGTTCATATTCTTATAATATTTGGTCGTTGTTCCTTGATCTTTTTCAAATTAATTGGGTCTTTCCTTGTAAGTTCTCCTCGTTGTTAGCAAATGGGACAGTAAAGTCTTCTCCTTCAGAAAAAGATTCCTTTGGGTGATGCTTCCATCGGCTATTGCTTGGGGGGTTTGGATGGAGAGAAATAACAGGGTCTTCAATAGTAAGAGCAGAAGTTCTCACGAAGGTTTCTTGGAGATATTGGGCTTATTGTACCTTTGGTCTAAACAAAATTCAGACTTTGCAGGAATCACTTTTGAAGATTTCGTTTTTAGATGGAGCTCTTTTTGTGATCATTGACTTGTTCCTTTCTTTGTTTTGTTTTTTTAGAGGCCATCTCGGCCTCCTTGTATTTCGTCTTCCTTTTATTAATATATTACACTTATCAAATTTTTTTTTTTTTTTGAAACATAATCGGAGGTTAAGGCAGACCCCCAGACCAGATTTATTAAAATGACACAGTTACGACCTCAAGTAAATGAGCCCTTGGGCATCCTCTCTAACAATGCTACAAAATTCTTGAGAGAGATCATCCACAGACAAGGACACCTCTTGAGGTGAGGTTAATAGTGAAGCCAACCTATCCGCTGCTCTATTACTTTGCCTAAAGACAAAGTTAAAAACAACTATCTGAAATTGGGCACACACGGTCCTAATCCTTCTGACCAAAGAAATGCAAATAGCACGCCATTCAATTAGACTTGAAATTCTGGTGAGCAACGCTTAGTTATCATTTAACGTATAAGGATACATGCTTGTGTTTCCAATAAATCCTTGATTGGTTGTTGATGTTAAAACAAGATTGCATACTCATTGGCCCTTTATTTATACTTGGTGCATAAAAGGGAAACTAGTGGGAAAAGTTAAGGGAAATGTAAGGGTAATTGATTTTGAAGCATGAGAAATAGATGGGAAACACGTTTTATATGACATTCTAATATTATGGATTTAGTCATTTTAGTTCGTCTAAGTTGTTGTTAATCTTGAAAAATTAGAAGTGCCCCATATTAAATGGTCTGAAAACTACGAAGGTTGGCTACTAAGTTGGTTAAAGTCTATTACATGATGATTCCCGTGGAAGGTCATCCACCAAATTATGTTATGCTAGACTCCCTTTGCACATTATCAAACTATATGGTATCCTAATTAATGTTCCACTTCCATTGATTTTTAGTGTGAATGGTCTATAATTTCTTTTCGCAAAGAATGATTCATATCCACCTTAGATTATGAGTTCCACTCCATTTAATAAGATCTTTTTTTCATTCTGAATTATGGAATTGTTATATGTTATTGTCATTATCACTAAATTTGTGATAGAATCCGTGTTAAATAATTCATTCTAACCTTACATATACAGATAAGAATATGATTTCATTAAAACCAAAAGGAAACCAAGAAAAACAACAATGAGGTTGAGGAAACTGTCCTAAAACAATTTCTTAAGTGTTGTTTTGCAGCTTCTCGTGGAGTGCTTGGATCTTATAGCTTGAAGGACCACTCCCTAAATTACGAACTTGCTGATCTCTTACTCGAGTAATCTGCATGAGCATAAAAAAGAGAGAGGAGGATTTGCTTGAATGCCCCGTATGTTGGGAATCCTTCAACCTAGTAGAGAATGCACCGTACATCCTCTGGTGTGGACACACTCTATGCAAGACATGTATCCTCTCTCTTCATTGGGCCGATGTCAAATTCCCCACCTTGCCCATCCAACTTCCATTCTTTGTATCATGCCCATGGTGTCAACTGTTGTCCTTTCGCCTCGTCTGGAGAGGTAACCTCCGGTTTCCTAGAAAGAACTTTTTTCTTCTTTGGTTGGTGGAAAGTGCAAATGGGAATCGAATTAAAAACTGCCCGAATTCTTCTTGTTGTGATATGAAATCTGTTCAACCATCAAGTTGCATGTTAGTTAGCCAAAACGGGTCAACTGAGCACCAAAATGAACCTACTCGAAGCTTGCCCAGAGCCAGAAGAATGACGGACCATCTTTTTCGTGGATGGGGAGTTTGTGCAATGTTGCGTAAGTTGTTGGCATTGTTGTTGCATTTAACAGCTAAGTTTCCCGTGGTGGTCATATTTATGTTTATTGTTTTGTTTGTGATTCCAGCTAGTGCTACTATACTGGTTGTGTACTTCTTGATCACCTTTTTGTTTGCTTTGCCATCGTTTCTTGTACTGTATTTCTCTTATCCCATTTTAGACTGGTTGGTGAAAGAGATTATTGCTTGAGAATAAATATTGCTTTAGATTTTTTTTTTTCTCAACATGAATACTTGAATATTGCTTTGGTAATGAAATAAATTTAACATATAAGGGATCTGCCGTTCTTGTATTTATTTAAATTTACTTTTATAATCTTATTTTCAATTTCAAATTATAAGATTATAAAAGTAAATTTAAAAACGCATATGGCACTATAATTTTGGTTTCTCGCGCATTGTTTTTGATTAAACACCTATAATTTAAACTTAGTTTCTTCCATCATATCTAGGCATCATGTATGATCAAAACACTGGTTAAAAATTGAATAACCTTGAAAAACACTTCAGATTAAGTGAATAACCAGATAGATTTTTCTCTTGTGGGATTCTTATTAAATAGAAAAATAGGTAAGTTAAAAACTTTGAATACCAACCTAACACTTTGAAGTTTGATCTAATCTTAAACACTCTAAATGGTAATTTGAGCCGTCACTGCAGACTATCTAGATGGCATCTAAAAATAAGAGACCTCATTTTCATGAGAATTGACATTAAAAAAAAAAAAAAAAAATCAGCCTTTTGTGACATTACCGACCATATAAAATTTTGAGGTGTGGAACATCAAATAATTCGATTTTAGCCATTCTTATACATGAAGTGTACATTCGTAAGAACTCAATTTACAAGAAAACAAAGGAAGGGAAATTATTCCTGAATTCATAATCCACTTCTTGACCCGATGATTTACTGGAGCTTCGAACTGAATGCAAGTCCGGTTCTTCTCTTCTTACTTTTTCTAATTTGATTCAAATTTCGTCGTTTTTTTATGTACTCATATTTGAAATCTATCTTGACCAAGAAGAACTTGTTTTCTTGTCTTCTGCTTGAACACCCAGATAGATGGCTCTTAATATGGACATCCTACATGGTATCCAGATCTGAAACCAAGATGTGTGGACAAAATGAGGCTGTCGATTGAGCTCAGCCAATCAACCACAAGCCAATTTTGCTATATTCACATCTTCGCTGCATCGAACATTGGTAAAATTTGGTCAGCGGTGCAGATGAAATATTATCTCTAGGAATAAAATAGTGATAGCATTTTATAATTAATAACTATAAAATACTTTTAATAAGATAAATTATAAATATTTTAATTTATTTTATAGGTGACAATGGTAAAATATTTTAGTTGAATAAGAAGATTTAGAATGTTTAAAATCTTCATTGAAATGAAGAGTTTGAAGAACTTTTAGTGTATATGAAACCAGATTCTGAAAGAATCTTCTTACCATTACATAACATGCTCAAAATGATTTAATTTAAATTAGAAAACGTTATGAACCGTTAGAACACTACCACTAAAAAAAAAAAAAAATCATCATTTGAAAAGAAAAAGTTTACACAACAATTATAAGATGCTTATTTCCTCAGATTTAATAGTTAGGGAATTATTAGCTAAAATTCCCGTACTACCATTAGAAAATTGTTGGAGCGATGGGATCCACGACTTATGTTATGAAAAAGAGTTGTGATTATTTGACACTTTTTTCATACGCCCCCATCACAAAAGCATAGATCTTTTGCTTCTGAAAACACAAGAAAAAGATTTATGCTTCTGTAACTACTAGGCTAGGGAATGTATGGGGCCGTCTGAAAAAAGTAGCGTCAAACTATCATTAATGTAAGAAAAATGATGTAACATGCTTAAAACAATTGAATTTGAATTTAAATTTAAATTTACCCCTTTTTTTAACGTGGTCTGACCTTGTGTTGAAATGCCAAGAACAACGACCTCTCTTGAATCTTGGATTCGATTATTAGCATCAACCATCAATAATAAACATAACAACAAGAATAACATCAGTAACAAGAAGAAGGCTTCATCTCTTTAGATATGTCGAAATGGGTTCCATGGATTGAATTTATATAGAGCTAGAGAGACTGAAAGGCTTAACAAAACCCACATTAGGTTTCTTTATGAGGAAAGATTTATAAATATTTGCTTATTAATATTAGAAGATTTTCACATCTTATTAGGTACATTGGAGTTTGACTTTGAAGCGGCCTGGCCGCTTCAAAATTTTGGAGGAACCCTCCTCGTAATTGACACGTAACTTTTTCTATTTATTTCATACGCCTATTTCTTCGTTAATATTTGGAATACCTCTGGAGACACCATGTGTAGTCTAGAGGAGTGGATTCTACCAAAATTTTGAAGCGGCATGGATGCTTCAAAGTTTTTTTCCTGTTCATTGTATTAGGGCATGCTTCTTAACTTCATTAATGTTCTTCCATTTCTGCATATATAATTTCCTCATTAGATATACACTAGATGGTGGCATGCGCAAGCGCACGTGTTAGGAGGGTTTATTTGTAATTTAAAATATCAATTAGAGGGTTTTTGAATATTATACCATTAAAAAAGGATATTTTTATGTTTTTAAAACTAAGTAACATTATTATACGGTCCAAGGATGAAATTTTTTTTTGGCTTTTTTACTTAATGACTTTTATTATATTACATTTAAAAATAAAAGTAAGAGCATTTATGGTCACTCAGATTTTGTTGTCAAAACACTGCTACTTCATAATCTCTTATTGTAATAGTAAAGATAAATGGTTATTTGAATTGTCATTTTAGACAACATGGACTCCTCCCTGTGCGGATTGACATAAAATATATTGGTGATTTAGACATGCCCCACTACATTTTTGTCAATTTTAGGGAAGCTCCTGTGTTTCAATCTAATGACAAGCTGTCAAGCCCCCCTTGACTTAGGTTTTGTTTGAGAGACAAAGCAAAATAACCTAAATGCCCTTGTCTTCAACCACAATGTGAAAAAACGCAAATTTGACGGACTAAAGGGTTGAATCAGCGTCAAATTTTATACTGTCAATTTTTTGAAGTGTCGAAACCGGCAAATTAATGAAGGATGGGAGAAATTCGATGGCTCTAAGCTATCAAATCTGGGAATATCAAGAATTTCAACATCCCTAGACCGTCAAAATTTGTGGGTGTTGGCCTGTCGTATATTTCTGTCGATTTTTCCAATTTTCACGTAATGAACCTCAAGCCAAATCTCCAAAAAAGCACATGTATTGTCAAGCTATGAATCTACTGGGTAAACTATTTTTAATGTATTCAACCTCATCTTCAAGTAGTTGGATTAATAAAGATTGAAAATCAGAGAAATATTAAGAGCTTCTAATCACATAATGAAAAGAGGGTCCTTATGTACAAAATGTGAACCTTGATCATCAGCTGTGAAAGAAGGAATTCAGACGTCTATCCCCATGACCAAGATTACAATTACTATGCCATAGCTGTGTTTTAAATTACTATACATAAGAAAGGAACTAATTTGAAATATTCATTTGATTTTCCTCGCATTGATTTAGATAATGGACTATGCATTGTCTAACTTTATTGACGAAGGTTCTTTAGGATGTATCCTATCGAAGAAGAATTTGAGTTGGTGAGGTGACTGCGAAGGGTTTGACACCGAGGGGCAAGATTCATTCAGTTGATCCCAATTTTTTTTTAGAAAAGACTTTTGATTATGATGATGGCGATAGGATACTAGCTTGGGGTTACAAAACCAGATCAATGGAGGCTTACACAATTGTTATGGGGGCAATTACCTCCTTTTCCAACACGCTATTCATTTTTATTTTGAAAGCAGTAAATTTTTTAATTAAATATTTGTTTTCCAAGTAGGAAAAACCGTTTTAAATTACTAATGTTTAGGGTTACACTTTCCAAGGGTGAGGACAATCTCAGATGGATTACCAAATTGGAAATCCAACACCACAGCCCTCTAGATTTCAGATCCAAGAAGAGAAATTCAAAAAACAAAAAAACAAAAAAATTTGGGGGGCTTGACAAAGTTAAAATTTAACGGTGAAAAATAACATATTTTTATTTTTTAAGTTTTATCCTGTACATTCCTGTGGCATTGGATCATGTTTTGGATGTCACAAGGTGTGTTCAACTAGCCTTAGTAAGATCTGAAATCTTACTAACTCTAGGGTTAGACTAATGTTAATTATTAAGCAAAAAACTTCCCTTACTAAAATCAGTAAGATTTTAAGCCTTAATATGGGTCTTATTGTTCAAATGGATTACCAAATCAGAAATCCAACACCATAGCTCTCTAAATTTATCAAAAAACTCAGATCCAAAAATAAAAAAAAAAAAATAAAAAATAAAAAGAAAATTGGAAAACGATTTCTTTTGCATTTGATCAAGGTTTTACAAATGGATGGCTACTGAACTTCCACCTTACCCCCAAACTTAAAATTAAAATTTAACAGTGAAAAATAACATTTTCTAGAATTTTTTTTTCAAAGTTCAAAGAATTTTGTCCGCTACAACGTTGAAGCAACACAGCTTTTTCTATTTGTGCAACAAGGTGAACCCAAGGACCCTTAAAAAGGGTGAAATGCTTACTAACTTAGCAAGGATAGTTGGACTATTTTATTAAACATCACATTTTCAGAAGGATATTTTTAACTTGATTTTCATATTTGATTAAAAAAAATCTTAATTTTAAAATTGGTAATTTACCATTTTTTGGAATTGAAATAAATAATGCACTGGATAAAAAATTTCACAATTTTCAGGGAAGGTTTTGGCAATTCAGCCATTTTTATTAGTCTACAAAATACAAATAAAAGAAGTCCTCTCACTACACTCGGTTCAATATGGTTTTGATATCAACAAGTTGATACAAGAAAAGGAAAAAATATCCCATCCCTTGCCTTCCTCCAGCAATGCTCGTGACTGCACCAAAATCATGTACCATAGTAACCCACATTAACCCATTAAAGGCTAAATCTGCCAACCATGAGAGAATTTTTCTTTTTCCTTCTGATTGACTAAATTCCTCGTGGATTTCTTGACTTGATGATTTGCTAGGTCTTCGAACTAATGATTTAAGTCAGTTCACGGTGTTCTCATCTTTGCTGCATAGAGCATGATAAAATTTGGTCAAGTGATGCAAGTGAAATTCAAATATTTTTGTACTTGTTCTTTCTTAATACAAATAAGTAGCATGTATTACAAAAAATAATTTTAAAATTTTGATACAAATAATCTAATTTTATTTTTCAATGTAAGGACCTTTTTGTAATTTAAATATCAATTAAGATAATTATATATATATATATATATAGGGAATGCTAATGTCCAATACTTCATGAGGACGTTAGCATTGTCCAACACTTTTTTTTTCAATAATACCCTACCTCGTTTTGTCTTTTAATGAGAAAGACAATGATGTATTGACTTTTACATAATAAATGCTTATTTATATAATAAATGCTATGAGCATTTAAGTACTTTGAATTAAATGTTTTTTGTTGTGAACATGAGTTTTTTCATAAAATCTAGAAAGGTGTTGTTTTTTATTGTCAATTTGATAATCTATGTGAGCTCATCGACTCTTAGTAAGATTTGAAATGTTACCAAGTTAATAACGAAAGTATCTTTATGTTTTTATATTATTTCTTTTAATAATAACAAGCCAAAACAACTTGTTAGATGTAGTGAGTATTTGTCTTAATTTCCATGTTCTTTACGAGTCTGTTGGACACAATTTTTATTGTTTGGCTCTTTATAATAGAGAGGATGTCAGGTTTAAAGAGACTGTTGGAGCCTTGTTAGCAATCTTCCATTTAATTCTTGAAAATTTCATGAATTTTTCGTTTTTTCAACGAAAGTACTATATTCCGGATTATTGAACTATTTTGAATAAATCACGAATTTTAAGTTAAAAAAGAATAAAACATGTTTTTTATAAATTTTTAAAAACTCGGTCGAAAAAATGCTACTGTAACTTGTTGTATGTTGCAAAGTGTAAACTTGTAAATTATGACGTGTAACATAAGTTGACTTTGAAGTAACAAAATTTTAGAGGAATCCACCCTTTTAGGTTAGGTTACAAATGTGTCTTTTATCTTTGAAAAAAATAATGACATGGCCCTCTACATTTATTTGAGATTACACCTTAATTTTTCAAATTGATGATTTGTCCCTTAGCTTTGGTCTTCTTTATAAACCAATGGAACAATAATCTCAATGCCTTCATTATCACCACCATCATTATTACCATAGGATTGTCAAAAACCATCACGCCCAATTCGGTCTCTTTATGTTCTTATTATCTGGAAACCAAAATGAGAAAGGAAAGAGGAGAAGGAAGAGAGAGGGGGTAAAACCACTTTCCTTGACCTGAGATGCAGAGAAAAAGATTATCAAACCCACACTTGAAGATTATATATAATAGGGAGAGATGGAAAAAAATCTCTCTTCTTTTTTCAGGATTTCTCTCTTCCATTTGGTTCTAAGTGTATCTTCTTCTTGTCCTTTTTCACAAATTACAGAGAGATCGAGAGAATTATCAAGATAATTCGTTAGACTCAAACCGTGTTAGCTCTATCTCAGCGTAACTACTTCCTAAAAAATAAGGAGAGAAAGAGATTAATTTCTAACGTGGTTTTTCTTGAAACATTAAATCTACGCTTACTATCTTAGTAAGATTTTAAATACTACTAAATTTCATTGAGTGACCTTCTAACATCCAAAAACAAGATCAGAAGTCATAGATAATGATAAACACTCCAAAGTTTTTCTTTTCACAATTTAAATTTAATATTTGAATTTGAGAGTTCCATGAGAGTTCAGTAGCCCTCTAATTTCAAAAACTTAGATCAAGCCAGCCTGACACAGAGACGTGGGATTGTAATTTACTCATGTTGATAAAAATAAACTTGATAATAGTGAGGTTAAATGTAAAAGTGGGGGCATTTTTTTATCTTGTAACGGTGGTGTAAACAAACATCCATTTGGAATTCTCTCACTAATCATTATACATCATTAGAGCCCTACCACTAAAAAAATAAAAATCATAATCGTCATTTTGAAAATAAAAACTTTACACTACAATAATGATTCGTAAGTTTTAATAGCATTGTAAAAGTTTCCATTTTATGTCATGCACTGACCTTTTGTTGAAATGCCAAGAACAGCGACCTCTCTCTTAAATCTTCGATCCAATAATTTGCATTAGTCGTCAACAATAAACTTAACCGCAACAATAAGAACAACAAGAACAATGGTACTATAAGCAGAGGACTCTCATCTCTTTGGATATGCTGAAATGGGTTCCATGAGTTGAGTTATATATAGAGTTGAGAGACCTAAAACTTTATCAAACCCACATTAGCTTTCCATATATGAAAGGATTTATTAAGATTTGATTATTAATATTGATTTTCACAGCTTATTAGACCTTCCTTTTATATGTAAACACACACATGTACATTGTATCAGGACATTCTTCTAGAACAGTCTCAATTTTCTTTCCAGTTTTTTCATAGCAAGTATCCTCACTAGATTTAAATACATGGTAATTTGAGCTGTCATTGCACGCTACCCAGACAGCCATCTTAAAATAAGACACCTTGGGTTGACATAAAATATTTGGGTGAATTAGATATGCCCCTCTAGTACTTTCTGCTTAATATTAGAGATAACCCCTGTGCTTTGTACAGTTGGCATGCCTCCATCTCTTGGGTTTTGTATAAGAGTCTGACCTAAATGCCTTGTCTTCAATCTCAAGTCAAAAACCCTTGATTTTTCTACCAGAAAATTTGTATCTTCAAGTTGTTAATCTTAAGAGTAAACTATTTTTAACTTTTTCAATCTCATCATCAATCAATTGTCTCCAATGTATTGTAGAAAATCCTTGATTTTTGTACCCAAAAATCCATCCTTCTCTTTCTTCAAAGATCCTATCTTGTTCTAGAGAAATATATGATATTTATGGGGTATATCATCCTCCATAAGTTACGAGTTATACTCATATATTTAATTACTAGCCAATAGATCCAAGCAATTCAATAATTCAGTCTCCACTTTGGTTCGATTAATTGTACATCTCTATGGATTCGTTTGTCGTGAATTTATCAATTAATTTTATTGGTTTAAATTTTTAATTTCATCACACTTTTCATTTCGATTCCCTGGATTCCTCATTGATTCATCACTATAGTCCTTTGATTTTAGGCATATCCCTTGGTTGCCAAGAAATATCATTTTTATTTCACATCCAAGGGATATCATATTGTTTTACGTAAAGTTTCACTGTTTTCTTATCGTCCACTGTGTGATTTCAACCTGATTTATTTTCTTTTTTATTGTTCTTGGATTGATTTCTCACAATGTGAAAAAAGCCCAAATTTGATGACCTTGAGCCGTCAAATTTTATTAAATTCAACGGACCAAGATGTCAAATTGACGTCGAATTTTTCATTGTCAATTTTTTTTTTTTTTGACAGGCCAGCCAAAACTATTAAATTAATGAAGGATGAGAGAAATTCAACAGCTCTAAACCGTCAAATCTGGGAACATCAAGAATTTCGACAGTCCTAGACTGTCAAAATTCAGTTACTAAAATTTGTGGGTTTTAAGCCGCCAATTTTTTCTGTCAAATTTTCAAGTTTTCGCGTAGTGTCTCTACATTAAGTGAATTAAAAATAACTTAAGGTAATTGTTGAGTGTGTATTTTCCTCCACTCTCGGGTGTATCATACCCCATTTAAGTCTCTTAACCCTCTTATAGTCATAATTCTCCCTCACCAACAAATCGGTCTTTTGGAGTAATTGGTTGGTAAACATAGTATTAGAGCACTAGGTTCGTGTAGGTCACCGGTTCAATTCTTTCCACCCTTACAGACCTCCTTAATATAATGTAGAGTAGAAACTTTGTAGAGCTGATCATATGACATTCAAAAGCTAAGCTTGTGCAATGCTGTGTAAGTCGTTGGCATTGTTGTTGCATTTAACAACTGAGTTCCTTGTGGTCATATTCATATTGATTGTTTTGTATGTGATTCCATTAGCTACTACTGTGTCCTTCTTGATCACTTTTTTGTTTGCCTTACCATCGTTCCTGGTACTACTGTATTTCTCTTCCCCATTTTAGACTGATTGGTGAAAGAAATTATTGTTTGAGGATAATTTTTCAGTTAAATGAAACTTGAATAGTGCTTGAGATTTCTTTTCTCAACATGAATGCTAGATTTAAAAGAAATGTCGGTTTTAGGTTTTAAAAAAAAAAAAAAACAAACAAAAAAAAACCATTAAGGGATAACTGCAGTGAAATATCTTTACCAAACGGGACAACTGCAGTGATTATATTTATTAAATTTACTGTTATACTCTTATTTTCAATTTTCAATTTTAAATAAACACCCATTCAAAGTATAAAAGTAAATTTATTAAAAATATTCATTGCTAAAAAGAGGATGTCTCTGTTTTGGAGCCTAACCAAATTTTCTTAGGGGTATTTATGTAATTTCACAGGTGTTGAAAATGGACGGTTACCAAACTTCTAATTTTAAACTAAAATTCAATGACAAAAATTAATTTTTTTTTTTTCAAAGTTCTAAGAATTTTATCTTATACAACCCTGTGGCATCAGATCATGTTATGAATGCCAAAAGGTGATGCGGTCAGGAAATTTTCCTAACTATTAAGGAAAGTGTCTTTCTTTACGAGTTAGTAATCGTGTTAGCTCCATGACTTGGTGGTCGTGTTAGCTCCATTACTGACATGTATTTTAGGCGGATTTACATTTGTATCTAAATAGAAGAAGAAGAAGAAAGGATGCCTATGATTGAGATTTTTCAACAAGCAGAAGTTTGCATGTTTTACATGTCGCTCACAAACCAATTAACCAAGAAAATTCAATTGGTCAATCATTATTTTTGTGACAATAGAGAGCAAAAGGGAAAATGAGTATGTAGAGTGAAATAGATGGAGGAGAGTTAATTTAAGGAAATGCTAGCCTCACCAATGGTTTGATGCTCTTCATTAACATCACAGTTAGGATGGTAGGGATTCCCAAGAAAAATGTATGAAAAAAGTGTTTAAATTCCCAAGAGATTGGGAATCCGCGGGCACCCGGAACCGATTTATTTTGTCATTTCTATCCATACTATAGATGATTTAAGGTATTTTGTTTATTTAAAAAATAACTGCATGTTATATAAAATTATTCAATTTTTCATATAAATTATCAATTGAAACTTAAAATGAATTACTATTCTAAAAAAAATTTACTTTTAACAAAGATAAATTTTTTATTTAAAAAAAAAAAAAAGTAATTTGTATCTTAAGTTTTACAAATTATAACTAAGTTAACAATTTTGTTGATAATATGTTAATTTTTTTAAAGGAATATTTTTTTATAGAATGATTTGAAATACTTTTTTGCTCATTTTATTCTTGAAAATTGAAACTAATGAATACCAATGATTTTTGGCGATTCCGGTTCCATTTATTTTGGAATCGGACCCGGAACCAACAAGAATCGAAACCGAACTAATATAATGATTATGGCTCGAAGTTCCTTATGAACCAAACCGGGACCAACCCATTGACACCCCTAAAATCAGTACAAACAAAAGGAAGTAAAAAAAAAAAAAAAAAACTCAAGAAAGACGGAAAGGAATATTTTTTGGAAAAACAACGCTACTAACACCGACTCGATGACTAATCACATAATTCATCTAAAGATGAAGGCTTCAAAAAAAGATAAATTACATGTATTATCATTACATATAAAATAATGATAGAATATTATCATTATATACTATATATATATATATATATATATATATATAATAAATTATAAATATTTTATTTAGTTAGTGATAAACTATAATCTATTTTATTTTGATAAGAAGATTTAGAATGTTAAATCACATCCATTATTCCCTTCTTCAATATTGAAATAGGGAGTATATGAAACCACATTCTAAAATGATCTTCTTACTATTATTACTAGTGAATTTTAGCTAATAATTCTCTAACTATTAAATCTGAAGAAAAAAAAAAGCATCTTTTTAAAATAAATAGCTAATAAGGAGATTTTGTACTATTCACAATTGCTACGATATGTGTCCTATTTAATGCACAAATACAATCCTAAAATAATACCAAAATGTGATTATCTACTCTTAAAAGATAATTTTTAGAAGTAAGTAATTTATGTGTTTACCTTAAAATATGGTATAAACCTAGTGTCAGGGCTAATTTTTAATGGGGTCTTACCTCTGTAGATTGTGATTACATGATCTTCTACCAAGCATTTATATAGTTGAAGCATACAATTTAAAGTCTCATTAAATTGTTTATTGATAGTCTCTCAAGATTGATAAAATCGTCCTTCTAACACTCTATGTCGTACATTATGTCCAACAAAATGTAGAAATCGTATCATCAGCTCTTCCACTTTACAATGTATGGTGTCTATCATAATTAGTTCAACATTTGTGATCGGTATACATGATCGAGTCCATGTATTCTTATCTCTCTACATCCTTATTAGTGGGGGCTCTCTCGGTATATCTAAAATGTGATTGGCGGCAATCACAGCTGCAACATATTTTGTATGTGTAGCTACTACTATGGCAACTCGTTTTTGTCGTGCACTTTCCCTGTTCCAATCCTCCATTTATAAATTTTCATTATGAAATATTATAATTGATTCAAATTCCAAAAACATATTAACAATGTAAAATAGTAATGATAATTTATAGTGAAGAAAAGTGGGTGTCTACACACTACCCAATGTCAAATTAGATTTAAAGACTAAAAATCCATCTTAGATTTTGATCTTGTCAAATAAATACAAGACAACTCAACAAGAAAGTCTTGTTTGGATACCTTGTTGATTTCTATCAAAATTCAAATTCATCCTAACCAATATTGATTTTGTTAGGTTATATTCTTGAACAAACAAACGTCCATCATGTGTGGAGGGAAAAAAATGTAGTAGCTAACTCTTTGATTAATTTTTACTCTAATTTTCTCGTACTTCCCCTAATTACTAAGAAGGTTGTAACCGAGGATAGGCTTGTTCTTCTTCAAATCTGTAATCAACCTTCATTGAAAATGTCTAAACTATTTGAGTCAACTTTCTTGAGAGAATGACCATAATTATCACATAGGTTGCACAAGATCCATGGTTCTCTCTTAAACTCCATGATGATGCAAAATTTGTTTGAGGTTTTATATCTGCTTTAATATAGACTATGGACTCACACAAAAAATAAGGAGAAAAATTCACACAGTGCTTTGAGTTCCTATTAGACTAGACAGCTCCTAACTGTTTCAAAAGGATAGCTTGAGCCTCTAACCTAATTCTCTGAAATCGAAATCAACTAGTTTAATCCCAGATGAGAGGTAGTGCACAATGTTGAGTAAGGGCACACTTAAATTACCTTTTCATCTAGAATAGACGAAGTATATCCCCTTAGTACAATAGGGTATAGTGGGACAGGATTTCGTTTAGTCACTGACTCGGATCAAGAAGTGCAATTGATACAACTCAGGCTAATTTTGTCTATTGAGCTTAATGGGACCTATGGTCGAGTTTAATTAGATTGTAATTAAATTTAGCTTGTATGAATTGATTTCTTAATAGGTTAAGAACTCGATGGTGAAATCTGATTCTTATGTTGTTTGTGTCATTCTCGTAAGGGTGCTCTTTTTACTATTGTGCAATAGGAATTATGCAGTTAACTTACCCAACGTCAAGACAGAAATCTACTTACAAGAGTTGCGTGGGGGTTTCGAGTCTTACCTTCCGTTTTAGATAGGCGTTGATCAAATTGAGTCGACTCAAGCCACCGATTTTAAACTTGGTGTACGAAACCAAGGTGCCGAGACAGTTACGTCCCATTGTCATTGTCCCTTAATTCTATTACAATCCGAGCCCTCTTAGATTAATTAAAATTAAATTTTAAAAATAAATTAAAACTTATAAAAGAAAATCCTACTATAATTTTATTGTAAACAGAAACTAAAAAAAGTTTGTGTTTCTTCGTCAAATAATCGGATTCGGGTGGTGGAATAAAACTTTCCAAGCACGTTGCTCCTCATCGAATCCTTCGACTGAAAGCATAAAAAAAATCAAAAGTTAGAATTCTAGAAAAATTATGTGATCATTAAGATGCAAAAGTTTGAAGAAGATTCTGTAAAAACTTGATGTGAAAATCTCGAGGTTTGACTGTGATGCCTTAGTTGACTAAGGAGCCAAGGAAAAATTCTGATGAAATTGGCTCAAATTTTAGGTTTTGTTCGTACTGACTTCATGAATCTAGCAGTATTTTTTTTCAATTTTTCTAAAATAAAATTTTGATCGATAGAAAATCAAATCAGGTTTTTGGATAAAAGATGTTGGATTACACCGTTGTCCCGGTAGTGACGTCAATTTGTTCTAATTATACATAATGATAAAATAAAAAATAAAAAATAAAAGAAAACATTGGCAAGTAAAGGCCGAACCACAGAGACAACGTTAATCCAGAAATCTTTCTATTTTAAATCCAATCCAATTTTAACAAACGATTTAAAAATAATTTTCAAGATGGAATTATCTAAAATAAACTATTAAAGAAAAATGGTTTAAAGTACTGTAGAGAAATGTAGATCAGTCAAATCCACCTTCAAAAGCTTTATCAATGATTTCTGATCATCTATTTATCTTGATCCACTAAACAAAGCTAATGTTTGTGGATCGAAAGATCAAACAGTTATACTAAAAACAAGATTGAAAGTATGTGATAAATTAAGTCAAGATTATTGGACAAGTATTAATTGTTCTCTCTAAAGCATGGTTTATCTTGAACTTATCAAAGAATGAACCATCAAAGTTTTGATAAACAATCAATATTTAATCCAATAATACATACTTAACAATTACCACAATAAAACTATGAAGCAATTATCATGAGAATAATGAAAACTTTGATAAAATCTTGTTTTGGCTTCCTCAACCAATCTAACGAGGAGTTAGCCGGTAGTCATCTCAAGAACAATAAATAAAATAAACATAAAAGGAGAGGGAAAAGAGTTGAGATAAAAGAATTCTTCTTTTATTGCGCTTGATTCTGAACCAACAAAGTCTCCTTACAATCTTCAAACTAAGAAAGGAAAAAATATATAAATACGTAAAACTAAAATAATAGAAGAAGAGAAGTTGATTTCAAGGAATATGAAATGAGACACCCTTTGGCTCTGGTCTGGTCTCTTATTTATAGAGACCAGATTAAGGTTTTTAGGGTTCAGAGACCTTCCATAATTACAAAATTACCAAAATCCTAGTTCAATGCAAACAATCTTCAACTGCCAAGCTTCTACAAGAATCTCAAATTAGACTCATCGACATTACCGTGGCGCCCACATTAACCAAGACGCCGTGGTCCAAGTGGTCCCAAATGACTTGAATTTTGTTCTTGGTCTTGTTTCGGATTCTAGATCACAATGGTAACTTCGAATTTTTCTGATTCATCTTGAAACTTTGTGAATATTTATAGAGATCAAATTATGATTTTTAGGGCTCGGAGACCTTTCGTAATTACAAAATTACTAAAACCCTAGTTCAATACGAATAATCTTCTACAGTCAAACTTCTGTACGAATCTCGAGATTTGACTCATCGACATTATCCCGATGCCCATGTTGACTAAGGCATCGCAGTCCAAGTTAGCCCAAATGACTTGAATTTTTGTCATTGGTCTTGTTTTGGATCCTGGATCATAGTGGTAATTTCGGATTTTTTGATTCGCCTTGAAACCTTGCAAATATTTCTTGTTACACATAAATAACAATAATTAATTTCAATATACATTATTTAATGAAAATAAATAATACATATGAACTAACCATGCATTATGTCTAATGAGGAGATTTAGTGTGTAATTTATCCGTAAAGTTCATGCAATTAGGGCTCTAAAAATGACTTTCTAGACCCTGATCAATCTTCATTACTGTTGCGCTCGATTTATTAATACGACACAAGAATGAAACAATATTATAAGACAAATTATATAGTAGAAATTTATCTTTTTCTTTATAAAAGAGTAACGTAACCCAAACTTTTCCAAAAAAGAAATCCTACAAACGCATAAAGGTCTTATCTATATTCATTTGATGAGGGAAATTCAAATTCAATCATTTTATAAGAATAAATAAACAACTAAAATTTCAACAGTTTCAAAAGATATGCTATGACGGGCTTATTGTGGATAGATATCATTGCTATCATCCTAACTTCTTAATAAACTTGAAATTTAAAATCAAATATATTCCCACAAACAAAAATCCTTACAAGGAGAGAGCCCATCTAAAATATATAAAAAATGAGGATCACTTAATTATAAATTTGCCTGCGACATAAATAATAGGAAACCAACCTGAAATTGATGAACTAGTAAGGCATCATAAAATCCGTGGATGAGAATTATTATCGACACTGAAAGGAAAAGAAAAGTAAAATCATGTGTCAAGTGGATAAACAAATTGATTCATTTTCAGTGCAATCCAAGAAAAATTCAATTAGGAGGAACAAGTTAATAGGAAAAAAAAAGGAGAGAAAGAGGAACAAAATGACATAACAACAGATAAATGTGCATTCAATGCATTATTAAATGATAAAATAGGATAAATAATAATATTATTGGGGAAATGTTGAATTTGAAAACTTTACACAAATATTCTATTTGGGTTCTTAACATATATGTAAAAAAATCCTCTACAAAAATTTAAAAACAAATAAGCAAACTACACTTTTATTTATGTGAAAAAAAAAAATGAATCTTGACTTAAATATTCTCTAAAATTGAAATTCCACAAAAATCCATAACTAGGGTTTTATGTAAAATGATCAGAACTAATAAAAAATCTTTAAAAAAAATCATAACTAAACCTTTAATTCCACTAAAATCTATAAACTGGGTAACATACAAAATTATCAAAACCAATAGCAGAACATGAAAAAATTCATCAAGATTCCTCAAAAACATGAAAATCCACTAAAATAATCATTTGTCTTGTTAAAAAAAAAAAAATCTTTAAAAAAAGTCTTATTTGCCTTTAAAATTGATATGGGTATCTTCACCTTTCCTAGATTCTGGTTTAGTAGGCTAAAAAGAAAAAAAAAGGTGGGAAGGTGTGAGAGAAGCCAAAAGAGATGAATAAAATCCCCTAAAAGAAAAAAAAATCTATTTATGGAGTTTTCAACTCTGTCGCATACAACTCCTGCGTAGAAAGATAAAAGATAAGGAAATTGTTCTTAAAAAGGAAAAACAGAGAGAGAGAGAGAGAGAGAGAGAGAGAGAGAGAGAGAGAGAGTGTGTGTGTGTGTGTGTGTGAGAGAGAGAAGCTCACCTATAGCTGTTGCAAGTTGTATTATGTTTACTTTCCAATTCCAAGTTGTGTTTATAGAAGAAACTCAACTAATAGAAAAAATTGTAGAGCTATTTGCTCCAGAAAAATTCATGTAAATTTCGTTGGAATTTTGACTTAGTTTTATGTTAGTTTACGGTGGATCCACATATTAACCAAACATACATATTCTACAAAGCTTCGGAAATGGTTCCGATTATAGCAATTTGCAGTGCAAACAAGCAGGGCCTTCTATTAGAAAATTGTTGAGGCGATGGGATCCACAACTCATGTTAAGTAAAAGAGTCATGATAATCTGACGCTCTTTTTTCATACACCCACATCAAAGAACCATAAATCCTTTGCTTCTAGATACACAAGAAAAAGATTTATGGTTCTGTAACTACCAAGCCAGGGAGTGTATGGGGCCGTCTAAAAAAATAGTGTCAGATTATCATTAGTTTAAGAAAAATGATGTAACATGCTTAAAACAATAGAATCTAAATTTAAAATCATTATAAACCGTTAGAACACTACTATAAAAAAAAATTAAATTGCAATCAATTATTGAATTTACCCCTTTTTTTAATGTGGTGTGACCTTGTGTTGAAATGCCAAGAACAACGACCTCTCTTGAATCTTGGATTCGATCATTAACCTCAACCATCAATAATAAACATAACAACAAGAATAACATTAGTAATAAGAAGAAGGCTTTCATCTCTTTAGATATGCCGAGATGGGTTCCATGGATTGAGTTTATATAGAGCTAGAGAGACTAAAAGGCTTAACAAAACCCACATTAGCTTTCTTTATAGGGAAAGATTTATAGAGATTTGCTAATTAATATTAGAAGATTTTCACAGCTTATCAGGTACAATGGAGTCTAACTTTGAAGAGGCCAAGTCGCTTCAAAATTTTGGATGACCCCTCCTCGTAATGTGACACATAACTTTTTGTGTTTATTTCATGCCCCTTCTTCTTCGTTAATATTTGGAATACCTCCGGAGACACCACATGTAATCTAAAGGAGAGGGTTCTACCAAAATTTTGAAGCCGCATGGACACTTCAAAGTTTTTTCTTGTTCATTGTATCAGGGCATGCTTCTTAACCTCATTAATGTTCTTCCATTTTTGCATATCCAATATTCTTATTAGATATACGGTAAATGGTAGCATGCGTAAATGCACGTGTTAGGTGAGTTTATTTATAACTTAAAATATTCATTAGAGGATTTTTGAAGATTATACCATCAAAAAAGGATTTTTTTTTTTTTTTTAACTAAGCAACATAATTATATGGTCCAAAGTTGAAATTTTTTGGCTTTTTTACTTAAATGACCTTCATTATATTACATTTAAATATAAAAGTAGGGGCATTTATGGCCACTCAGATTTTGTTGTTAAACCACTGCTACTGCATATTTTCTCATTGTAATAGTAAAGATAAATGGTAATTTGAACTGTCACTTCAGACAACATGGACTCCTCCTCATGAGGATTCACATAAAATATTTGGGTGATTTAGACATGGTATAAAACCCCAAATTTTTTATTCGTATCTCGAGAAAAAATAAATAGTAAAATTTTGAGAAAATATTAAAAGTGGGACTTAGTGTAAAATTATAGGATTTTGTTCTAGTCATTTTTAATAAAATCTGACCTCACCATTGGATTCGAAATAGTCAAAAAATATACTTTAACCTATAAGTACGCTCAAATGCGAGTCTGAACAGAAAAGTTGCAAAATCCTCGATTTTCGAATTAGACCAGACTAAAATAATGACTCTTTGCTAGAGTAAGAATTTTTAAAATTTGATCATATCATTGGATTCATAACAAAAAATTATAGAAAATAAACTATTTACTTATTATTTTTGGAGTCCAAAAAGTCAAATGATCGTCAAAAACGAAAACGACGTCAATTTTAACGTCCCATTAGGCCGAAAAGGTAAATTTTTGTTAGAGACATAATTTGTAGAATTTAACCATACCATTAGATCTAAAATAAAAAATTAGACAAAATAAAATATTCATTCGTCACTTTTGGAGTCCGAACGATCAAGTTATCATCAAACGAAATAATAAACAAAATATCGATTTCGTCCCGCATTTATATAAATAAATTTTTTTAACAAAAATACTATTCATCATCCCTTATTTTCATCCAAAACCAGCCGCGACTTTTTAAAATAAATATTAATTTTTTTTTTTTTTTTCAACCTTAGATTCAAGCCTAAACTGTTTGATAACGTTCCCCAACATAATTCTAAAATGTTCAATAATGCTCATTAACACGAGCTTAAACAGTTAGCAACACTCGTTTACATGAGCCTAAATTGTTGGCAATGCTCCTTGGAACAAACCTAAACTGTTTGCAATACTCCTCAATACGAGCCTAAACTATTCAACAAAACTCCTAATCACACAGGTCTAAACCGCATGATACTCTTGACTCGCATGAGTTAAAACTATGAATGATTAAAAAATAAATAAATAAATAAAATAACTTATTAAATTGAAAACTTGTAAGGGTGATCTAAGTACAATTTAAAGCGTTATCCAATCGAACTACGTTTTGGCTAGATCCCAACATTAGGTACGTAGGCAACCTGCAAAGTCACACCAGGTTCAACTACAAAAAAAAACTTTGAATTACGTTCTGATTTTATCTCCAAGTTGGATATATAGACAGCCTGCAAAGTCACACCAGGTTCATCCAACGTACAATATAATGTATTGGAGACCACTCAAAATTAGATGATGTAGCAACTTTAAGAGTATGCTTGCATAACTGAGGTTCTCCTGGTAGATGGTTACAACTGTTTGTATGGTTGAGGTTCTCCCGATAGATGGAGAATGGGCCAATAGTTTCTGACTGAGATATCAACATATTCACATTACAACTAGTTGGCATTGTCCGCCCCCGAACATCATTGATACACAACTGCTTTGGAGACTAGCCAACCGGTGTATGCATATTTGTTGTACCACGACATCTCTAATCATTTGGCGTTGTCCACCCTCAATCACCACTGATATACAACTGCTTTAGAGATTGGTCAACCGACATGTACATATCTCTTGTCGCACCGCATTTCTAGCCAGTTGGTGTTGTCCTCCCCCGGGCACCACTAACAAACAGTTGTTTTGGAGATTGGCCAACCGGGGTGTATATATCTCTCGTCGCACAATATCTCTAGCCAATTGGCATTGTCCGCCCCCAAGTACCACTAATAAACAACTACTTTAGAGACTAGTCAATCAACGTGTACACGTCTCTAGTCATACGGCATCTCTAACAAGTTAGTGTTGTCCTCCCCTAAGCATGACTAACAAATAGTTACTTCAGAGACTGGCTAACAAACATATGGTCTACAGTTCTCGATTCATGTTTCCTGTTACATTTCATAATACATAAAGAGGAAAGGTGTTGAGAGAATACCATACATCATTGTTATTGGAGCCTCATGATTGGGATCACTAAATGTTATAGGATGAGAGAATCCTTAGCAAAAACGAACTTGACATCATCTTGTGAAAGAGATTTGGCATTGCTCAGACCTCTCTCTGTTCATTATTGTTTCAATATCCCAACGATTTCTTCACATTTAAAGAGGACGATGCAGGAACCATATCAAGATCAAATCTACACAAATATCTCACATTCACATCAAGAAGGAAGAGTTCAAAGCTTCTCTCTCACCCTTTAGCTACTGTCATGGCAACAAACAAATGAAGACCAATAAAGAACAAATGTTGAAGCACCAAAATGAATGTTGAAACATATTCATGAACCGATCATTAACAATGTTGCTGCATTGATATGGATAGCTCGACTTTGTTGTTAAAATTGAAAGTTGAAAAAAAATTCATCTGAACATGCATTTGTGGGTGTTCATAATGGGTAATGGCCGATCACTAGCAATCAACTCAAGCCAAGCTGGAAAAGGTTTAAAAAAAAGGAAGAAAGAGACCGAAGACAAAAATAGAAGAGATTGCTTGATCGACACTCATTCCATGCAAGAATGCTTGTATCCAAGAACTTAAAAATGTTTTAAATCTTCTAATGATCACAAAGAGAGTTCACTGATTGAATGCCAAGGTTGCACGTGCTTGAAAAATAGAGCTAAGAGTTCATGCCTACAATATGGAAGAAAAATGCATTAAATTGTGGTCATCGTGGTACAAATCACCAGATACTGATCAACTCATCGTTCATGATCATCTTGCAATTTTTTTGGCCGTACAACCTTCGTAGCAGATTTTTTCTAGGACCATCATCACTGTCATTCTGTATCGAAACCATATCACCAGATTTGATGTCAATGCACTTTGAAATATGTTCTCAAACAATTTGCATTGGTGGAATTAAGTGGAGATTATGATTTAAAACTTTAATCAAACTTTATGTTGCCAAGAAAAGTTGTCTCAGCAGGACCCCAAGATCAACAACAGCAAAAAAATAGAAAGGGAAAATAAATGTCGAAATGATCAAGAAAAAAGAAATTGATTTACAGATAAATGGGTTTTTAAACTAAGAACAAACCTTTCTGATAATAAGGTAGCCATGGCGAATAGGAAAACTCCTCTTGTTGTTTCGGAAGAAATACATGCCTCTTCATGTACGTTAGCGGAGAGGCAATTCTCCAGTACTAGGAGACCTTGGGCGTAAGATTCATTAGATTTCTGAGTTGTTGCGAGATTGAGAAGCATAGCTATCATTTGAAGATCGATGTCTGGTATGTTTGTTGCAAAGAATATGACGAGTGAGGGGGAGGGAAACGAGTTTTCTGAGAAGGGAAGCCCACTCGAACTTGAGTTGTTCCAACTGTGATGGTTGCAGCCATTCCAAGCTTTCGTGCGACTCGAAGCATAGTTGGCACTGTGAATTGCGGGAGAAGGAAGATAGACCTCAGTCAAATCGTTGGCGAATGGAGATAGACTTTGAATCGTAAGGCATCCTTTATATAGGGATTTGATTTTCATCAAGCTAAAGGTGCAGTTGCGTGCGCGTGTTGAAGTCGATTGAGAATGCCACATATCCAAATCTCTTACTCCATTCATGGAAAAACTCATATTAAAAATAAAAATAAAACCTTTTTTGAACTTGATCCTAAGGGTTGAAAATGGACAGTTATCAAACTCCCAAATTTAAATTAAAATTCAACAGTGAAAAATAACTTCTTTTTTTCTTTCAAAGTTCTTAGTTTTTTTTTCGTTCAATGAATGAGAGAGAGAGGGAGAGAGGAACTACCCTCCTCTGTTAAATCGTCCATCAAACCTCTTTCATCATCTATAAATCAAAATTACTAAATCAAGATAACGGGTTGATGAGCCACCACATCAGTCAGATCAAATTAAACACTAGTTACAGAAATGGATCCATATAAATTGTCATGAAAATTTACATAAAAAAATTGAAGAAAAATTACCCTCTACTGACATACAATTTAATGTTGAAGGATTCAAAATTTCAAAACTAAATTCAATATGTGTTTCAAAATATTTATTCTTTAACTGTGCTAATTTAATGTCTGTACACTAGTAATTAGTACTCAATATACAAGAAAAATAAAAAAGAAGAAATCTTTCGCTGGAACTTCGGACTACAATTCAACTCTTGTTCTTCTCTTCTTATTTTCATTGTTTTTGACGCGTTGAATTGCATTCTTTGATGGTTGAGTAGTCTTCCTCTTAATTTGAAGGAGATGCTTCCTTGCTTAAGGTTATTCTTCTTCACACGGGTATCCTATATTAATAATAATTCATTAATTAATGCAAAAAAATCAGTACAAACGAAAGGAAGTTGAAAAAGACTACTCAAGAATTAAAGATGGAAAAACAACGCTACTAACTCCAATTCAGTTACTAATCACGTAATTCATCTGAAAATGAAATCTTCAAAAAAAAAAAGATAAATTACAAATTATAATCATTACGAATAAAATAATGAGTGCTACTACTAAAATAGTGTATGCTAAATATCTCAAGTGTAGGATTGTAATAAAGTAATAAAATCTCAAGAGTCCAAGGTCAATCCACGGAGATTGTGTAAAAATTGAAATAAAGCATGAGGTGAAAAAAGATTTAACCTAAACTATGAAAAAGATGATTTTCCTCACTTTCATATGGAGCAAAAATTAAAAAGTGTTAAAGCTTCTGGGATTTACTCAAAAATCAAAATTTTATTTATTCAACTTTTTTTCTTGGTTAATTTCAAACAAAAATTCTCCACAACCGGATGATATAAAATTTAAATCAAAAAATTATTTTCTAATATTTTGTAAAATATAAAATTGTTACGTGTAGCATATTCATATGCCACATGAATTCTTTAAGCAATCAAAGTAACAATTATCCACAATGAATCAAAGAAAAATTTCAAGTATTTAATGTTAAAACATAAACAAAAACTCCAAAAGAACTTATAAATATAGAATAAAAAAAAATAAAATAATTCACCTTAAATAAATTCAAAAAAATATATAAACATTAATCCACACTTGTTTATCGAAATAAAATTACAATATTCGAATTTCACCTTTAGCCTTAGCTAAGATTTTAGCCACAATCTTCATAGACGGACCATCAAAATTAGTGAGAAAGATTAGAGATGAAAAATAATAATAATGAGAAATCTAAAGAAATAAATAATGATAGGAGAATAAAAAAAATTAAAATAGAAGATGAGATCTAACCCTAAAAACTATAAAACTGAGAAAAGAGAGAGAATTGGAAGATTATTCCCTAATCTTTTATTTGACCTCTTATTTATAGAAGTTAGATTAGGGTTTCTCTCAAATTTGAAATAATTTCATATTTTACAAAGACTCAAAAATCTAACTTGTTATGACGTAAATCACGCCGCCTCACTAGTATATAAATCTTAAGGAAAATATTATTGATATCACCACATCATCTAAGGGTTTCACGCACCACGATGCTTGTGGGCCCAATGGGCCTATATTTTTGTTTGCCACTTTGCCTGAGGTCTTGGATCTCAATGGCTTTCTCTATTCGTCCTGGTATATCATTTTGGCTCTGGCGATTTTGACCTATTATACATAAATAATCATAATTAGTTCGAAAATACACAATTTATTCAAAAATAATAATAATTATGGATTATCAACGTATTTTATCTATTTAGAGGATTTTATGTAGTTTTCAACCTTAAAGTTTCTGTAAGTAGGACCCTAGAATCAACTTTCTAGGCCTTAATCAAGGATCTTTTGAATAAGACAAAATAGAATGAAAGACTTTCATGTTTTTACGTAAGAGAGTGTGTAGAGATTTCCACTTTTGAAAAAAAAAATTCTTCTTTTATTTGTTTATCCATTCTTTTAACTTGTTTCATAATTGTTCTTCCACCCTTTTGCATGATTTATTCGCCTAAAATACATCTTTAATCATTGTCTTCCATATTTAACCTCCAATACCTACAAAAGTAAAAAAAAAAAATTGATTAATTAGGTCATATTAATCGAATTAATATTAATTAATCACTATAAATTGGGAGTAAATATCATCAATTTGTACAATTATCAAGTATAAAATACTATAGTATTCTACTAAAAGTACAATGTTTTTTCTTTCCTTTTTTCTATAAAATAAAATATAAATATTTTATTTAATTAGTGACAAACTATTATCTATTTTATTTTGATAATAAGATTTAGAATGTTAAATCACTTCCATTCTTCACCTCTTCAATATTGAAATAATCTGGAGGATATGAAACCATGTTCTAAAATGATCTTCTTACCATTATTACTATTACAAAATCGTTAAGGGAGATGGGATCCATAGCTCATGTTAAGAAAAATGACGTAACATGTTTAAAATAATTGAATTTAAATTTAAATTTAAAATCATTATAAACCGTTAGAACACCACTAAAAAAAAAAATTTAATTGAAATTTTGAAATGAAAAATGTTATGCTAAAATAATTACTTTTTAAATTTTAATAGGGACTTCCATTTTTGCCATGCATCGATACTACGTGAAAAAGAGTTACATTGAATTTACCTTGTGTTGAAATGCCAAGAACATCGACCTCTCTTGAACCTTGGATTCGGTCATTAGCATCAGCCATCAATTATAAACATAAAAGCAACAACAAGAATAACATTGGTAAGAAGAAAAAGGCTTTCATCTCTTTAGATATGCCGTGGATTCCATGGATTGAGTTTATATAGAGCTAGAGAGACTGAAAAGGTAACAAATCATATATGGAAAGATTTATCAAGATTTGATTATATTAATATTAGAAGATTTTCACAGCTTATCACGTACATTGGAGTCTTACTTTGAAGCTCCAGGCCACTTCAAAATTTTGGAGGAACCCTCCTCGTAATGTGACACGTAGCTTTTTGTGTTTATTTCATGCCTTACTTCTTCGCTAATATTTGGAATGCCTCCCGGAGACACCACGTGTAATCTGAAGGAGAGGTTTCTACCAAAAATTTGAAGCGGCATGGGTGCTTCAAAGTTTTTTCTTGTTCATTGTATCAGGGCATGCTTCTCAACCTCATCAATTTTCTTCCATTTCTGCATACATAGCCAATATCCTCGTTAGATATACACTAGACGATGGCATGCACAAATGCACGTGTTAGAAGGGTTTATTTGTAATTTAATATATTGATTAAAAGGTTTTTGAAGATTATATACCATCAAAAAATGATGTGTTTATTTTTTTGAAAACTAAGCAACATGATTATACAGTCTAGGGTTGAAATTTTCTTGGCTTTTTACTAAAATGACTTTAATTATATTATATTTAAATATAAAAACAAGAGCATTTATGACCACTCAGATTTTGGTGTCGAGCCACTTCTACTCCGCCTGATTTGATGCCCAATTTCTGATTTTTTTATTTATTTAATGTGAGTTATTTTTTGATGAAATCCTTAGGCCTGTGATGTTGGATTGCCAACTTATCTTGGATCAATGCCAATTTTAAATTTTTTTTTAATTCATAATTTTTGAATGCATTTTTCGATGATTTGATGCCACATGGTGTTAGTATGTAATTTGTTTTTTGAATCCGAGTTTTTCATGAAATGGATGCCACATGGTATATTTTCAAGACGTCTCTCTCTCTCTCTCTCTCTCTCTCTCTCTCTCTCTCTCTCTCTCTCTCTCTCTCTCGAACCTTGGATTCAACAATTAACATTAGTCATCAATAATAAACATAATATGTTAGAAGATACAGAAATTATATTATATATTTGTTGTGATATAAAAAAATTTGCTTAGATCTTAATATTGAGATTTAATAAGACCTGATCCCATCAATTGACAACCCTAGATTACCTAGACGACCATCTTAAAGTCAGACACCTTTGTCTTAATCATGATTTTTAAACTCGGTAGCTCATCTTGTCTCGTTCAGCTCTGATATTGAGTTGAATTGGACGATACATCTCGTCTCGTTCGACATTGAGACAATGATATTTAACTATTTAAAAAATCTAAAAAATTCTGAAAAAAAATTCAGAAACGATTCCTATTAAAAAATAAACTCAAAAAAATATATAATTAAAAAAAATCAATTTAGAGGTGAAAGAATAGAAGATTGAGGCATAACTCGTTTGTCTCAATTAACTCGGACGAGATTTTGAATATCTCGTCCTAGACGTCTCGTTTAACTCACGAGTTAAACGCTTTACTGTGTTGTTTCGTCCGTATTGTTTGTATCATCCGAGATGACTCGCTTATCTCACGATACACGATCGTCTCATAACACTTTGTAAGTTGGTCTCGTTGGGCTCCGATACCGAGTTTACTCAAGTGATATGTCTCGGTCTCGGACAAGTTTAAAAACCATGGTCTTAATGCATTTGGATGAACCATTTTAGATAACCCCCTCTACATTTTGGTTAATTTTAGCATCCTCCCTGCACAGATAAAGTAACTCCTCACGATCATATTAACAAATGAAATGTCAAGCCTATCAGTGAAAGATTTTGACATCAATTTCCTTACCATTTTTGCATAGTTGAGTCTGTGTGAATCTATGGACGTAGTTCAATCTCGAGGGAATCTGTTAAATCTCGATATTCAAGTGTGTCTGTGTGTGATTGCATCTTAGTTTATTTTTTTCTTTGTTGTTCTTAGATCTA
Source organism: Akebia trifoliata (assembly GCF_017979445.1). Classification (NCBI taxonomy): domain Eukaryota; kingdom Viridiplantae; phylum Streptophyta; class Magnoliopsida; order Ranunculales; family Lardizabalaceae; genus Akebia; species Akebia trifoliata. The sequence continues at coordinate 48,416,213 of NC_141382.1, forward strand.
TTACTCTACTAATTTATCTTCTTGATAAAAGAAAATTTGATGGAAGAACACAAAAATCAGGCTTTTATGACACTTTTAATTATATAAAGAATTCACATAAAGTAACAATTTAATTGAAAGATCCAAAATTTTCAAGCTCGATTAGATTTTTGGTTGAAATGCCAAGAACAACGACCTCTCTCTCAAATCTTGGATTTGAGAAGACGACTTTCATCACTTTAGAAATGCTGAAAGGGTTCCAAAAGTTGGGTATATATAGAGTTACAGAGACCTAATGCTTCAACAAATCCACATTAATTTTCTATATATGGAAGGTTATCTAAATTTGATTATTAATATTAGAAGATTTTTAAAGCTTATTAGACCTTCCTTTTATAGGTACACACACATACATTCTATTAGGTCATGCTTCTATGATAGTCTCAATTTTGTTTCCATTTTTGGATTGCAAACGATCTCATTAGATTTGAACAAAAATAGATATGTGACCTGTCACTCCAGAGTGCAGATTGACATAACTTATTTGGGTGATTTAGTCATGCCCCTCTACGTTTCTGTCAATATTAGAGATACCCCCACCATCTTTTCAAAATGATGGCATGCCCCCTTGACCTAGGTTTTGTCTCAGAAGCTGACATAAAATGACCTAAATGCTCTTATATTCAATATCAAGCCAAAATGCTTTGATTTTTATCGTATAAAATCTATTTCTTCAAGCTGTTAATATCTAGGGTGAAGTATTTTTTACTAACCCTCATTTTCAATACTAAATTTTCTACACAAAAACCCATCATTCTCCTCCAAAAGTCCTATTTTGTTTTTGAGGTTTGAAGTTTAAAGGAGAGAGAATCTTAAGCTTGAAGATGATTGTAAAAACCTTTCATCTTCAAACTATTAAATTCTTGGGTAAACTATTTTTAACCCACTCGATCTCATCTTCAATGTCATGTAGAAATCCTAGATTTTTCTACTCAAAATTCCAGTTTTTGAAGGGTTGTGCTAGAGTATCCCTATCAGCTTTGGCAAAGCATCCTGCTTTCTCTGTGAAATCCAAGTTGAGACGCTTCAAAGATTGAATTTCACTTCTCAGAAATTAGAAAAATCAAATCCCTGCCCACAAAACCACTTCTCAGAAACTAAAACCGTGAATTTGTACTTAAATAATAAAGAACCAGAGAGACTCAAGACCTAATAACCAAATCACCACAAACTTTGTACCAATGTTGGACTGCAAGCTGTGAATGATCATTAATCGTGATACAGAGGAAATCAATCATGAAAAGGAGGAAATTGACCTCAACCCCGAGGATTTCAAACCTATAGCCCCCACTCAAAAAGGTCTCAGATGGCAATATTTTGTAACTTCGTATGCTGGAGATATCAAGATCAATGTTAACATCCTCCCTATGAAGATAAAGTAGTAGTTCCTATGTCTGAGATTCCCAGAGTCCTCAAGATTGTCAACAAATGAAATCTCTAGTCTAAGGGAGGTGTCTGGTCAATGCTAAAGGTTTCTTCTAAGATGTCTTCCCAATCACACAATTTCAAGTGTTCTGGGGATTTTTTTCCCAGTCACTTGAAACTCCTCTGTTTCCTAATGAAATGCACTTGCCAATCAGTGAGCTGTTTATCAAGTAGATTCACTCAAGAACAGGAAGAAATCAAACACATAAAAGAATAAAAGAATTAAAAATAAAAAGCGCAATGAACGTAAGCAGGAGATGGGGAGATACAAATCATGTTCAAGAGCATTTGAATGCCCTGGGATGAACAAACCATTTTAATTCAAACGAAATGAATTGTTGTTTCTCCATGATTGTGTTTGAAGAGTTCGAACAGCATATAACCAAACAGACTTCCTAATTTCAAATGAGACAAATTTTCATCATTAGGAACACTGTAACAAACAAGCTGTCATGGATTCAACTTTTAAGGAAGCGCACACTATGGCACAGTAGAAGTAATCGTCTCTAATTAACAGTCTCAAGTGACAAACTCATGTTATCCTATAGTTGGTCTGGAGCAGGCAAAGATCTGGCTTTACCAACTCACACCACTATCTGAATCACGAGAATGATAAAAATCATCTGGCCGTGCAATGTTGACATCTTCAAACGCATTGTCATCTGCAAAAAAGAAAAAAAAAAAGTTAAATAAAGGAAAAAAGAACAAGTCTTTAATCTGAACTTGTACAGCCAAAAAACTTGAAGATTTGAAACATTATCCCAACCAGTGATGAAATATGGAAAAAAGAACACTACTTTTTACTATATAAGTTGTCGAAGATGTTAAGGTCCATGGGCCTAACTCAACCTTACAAAACCAGTTGTATGGTGAGGGTTGCCATCACCTCAAATACCGCACAAATTGAGCACCCAGGACCGATATGGGACTATTGTTCTAACAGAAGAAACTTTCAAGTTGATTGAGTTGATGGAGATGAGTGAGAACAATTATGATCACACCCTATTTAGAAATGGTGTGTAAGTTTCATTAGTAGATAATTTCAAAAATTATGTCATCTTGTGTATTTTTTTCAGTTCTCTCATGAGGAGAAAGTGGGTCTGAAGGTCTTCCTTCATCACGATTTATATGGAAGTTATTATTGTAATAAATTTTATACCAATATTACTGTTTTTCTCCTGTCATTATTTCTCACACATATTGAAGGTGTATACTTATATGACTCTACAGTCCTAGTCATTAACTTCTCGTGCATGGCAGCAACAGATGCAATCATCACAATTAAGTGGAAACTAGATATCCAAAAGATCTGAATTCTGTTGAAGCAGGCACACAACATAGATTATCAACCACCAAGTCAAAAACTGGATAAAATTATCATCTCACTCAAATATAGACCCACAAGTGGAAGTTCAAACTTCCAAGTGAGGCATAGATTTCAAACTCGTGACAAGATAATAGCCAATCAGTGATCTAACCTAGTTCAAACTGCAGAATGGTATTTGTTGAATTGCTGACATCTTTTGTAAATAAATAAAGAAATCTTATAGAGGTATGAAACAGAAGAGAAGTCCACAAAAACCAAATTACCATACAATTACAAAAATGCAAATACAAGATTAAAAGAATGATAAAAAAGAAATAAGGTAATGATAAAAAACACAACCTTTTCTTAAGGTCAGTGCCACAACAACATCATTTTCTACCTGTAAAAAGAGAAGAATCAGATTATCAAGCGTCAAGAATTATTTATAATTAATAGTTATAACTTAAAAAATGATTCATGATTTTCTTCCGACAAGTTTAAGTGCGAAGGTAGGATTTTGAATTTTGATCCCAGGCCAGATATGTGATTCTGTGGTATTACCACACATAGACTTCATCTCTCGCCAAGGTGGCACCTTCAATAATGATTCATAATTTACTTTGGGGGGGGGGGGGCAACCATCAACGAAAAAACTTGTCTGACCTACTTATCAAAAAAAACAAAACTTGTCTAACATTCAAATTGTGAATGTTCACAAAATTAAGAAATTACAGGTTTTAAAATATTAAAAAAATAAAAACTTTTTTTTATAAGTAAAAATTCATTAATAACTTGATAACAGTACCTTCTGATCGGCCAATGTCTTTGAATCATCCAATACTTCACTAGTTGAAACTAGGATTAAACGTTGATCATTGACCGGTTGATCAATGAGTGCAAGCAACTTCTGCTTAATGGCTAAAATTGTCTCAGTTGGTTCACATTGCACAAAGTAGGTTGTCTTATCACGCTTAACACGTATATACATTGCCTGAAGCACAAATAGAAGTGAAATCATCACGGAGTTGAGAGATGTAGGCAAAAGTTAAAGAACAAAAATGAATCTCCCCTCCTACAGTAAGCAATATCCAAAACATATTGAGAACCAAACAACACCTTGTAGTAACATGGTTTAGCTCATTGTGGCTGTGAAATTATTCTACATGGAAGTTCTCCTAACAGGGAAGTAATATTCAAAAGGGAAAAAAAAAAAAAAAAAACAAGACAAAAACGAAAACAAAAGAAGAACCAGTCTCCTTTGAACAATTTCTTCGTAGCATAACACAAATTCACCGAAGCGAAGCCCTTGAACTTGCAATAAGCAGACAATGATAATAGAGAAATTCCTAAAACATGCACAACTTTTGTTAAAATTCCCATTTCAGTACATTGTTCATTTAATTCCAATGACACGTGCATAAACATGAGGTAGAGAGATAACAGGTATTTATTCTAAAAGTGTCGATCTTGCTGATAAAAAAACTAAACAGCGATATTGTGACTTAATAAATCAGGTATTCTATTTTAAAGTCAAATATCGTTTGATATTTAACGACAAGATCACTAGTATTTATTTTAAAAGTGACGATCTTGCTGAAAAATAATAGGAATTTTCCCAGATTCAGCTCATGAAAAGGCATTTTACCCATTGTTATTATTTTTTATCGATAGCAATTTACCCATTATAAAAAAGAGATTAACTGTTAACATCACATAGTCACTGGTCGCCTCAGCATTTGTACACACTCCATTTTTTTTCTTCCTTTCAAAAGGAAGCAGCAGCCAAGGAGTACCCTTATGAGAGAAGGTTTTAGTCATTCAACAGGGGAGGAACCATGTGACACAATTAGGGATGGTGCAATAGATACCAATTTAGCCAAAGGAGGCAGTCCAAACACAAGAAGCCAAGGAAAAAAAATTAGATGTGAAGATGGTCACTCTTTTTTGCCCCACACTATTGCGTGTAGGACACATGTTATGGATGTGCCTAAGTTGACAGGTAGTAAGAATTATCCGATATGGTAGTTCACCTAAAGAATGCCACGTTATTGGATTGGAGCTATCCACAGATTTCATTGGCTCTATTAGAGCAAATTTTATTTCAGAAAAATCATGTGTGATGTTTCATGGCCCAATTGGGCTAGTATTATACTTTCACATGTAAACCCAACAATTGCAGTTATGTATGTGAAGTCAGGTGGCATCAGTTATCCATTAACCGTCACCCAACTTTACATTCAAAACTTGGTTCTCCATAGATCAAGTTCTTGTGTTTCTTGGTAAATTTCAGGGCAAACAAGTAGTTGAAGAAATGAAAAAGTCTTGGAAACTGTCAGAAACAAAAGTATGATATTTGGTGGAAGTAAACGGAATCCAACATTTGTTTAAATCCCTAAACTATAATTAACAAATTTATGGGACCATTTGTTTAAATCCCTAAACTATATTTAACAAATTTATGGGACCATTCTGAGTTCTACAATAATCAAACCAAATGAACTCACAATAGCAGTTATGAAAATTTGGGAAAAGAAATGACCAGAATAAAAGAACCCACATACCATTATGAAATTCTCCTTCACGAGTAAGATCAAATAGGTGAAATCCTGAAAATTATGATTCCGATATTTGCCTTCCTAATAGAAATCAAACTCTAACTGCATGAAAGAAAGAAAGAAAAACTATTAGGTCAATTCGACATCCAAAAGATCAAATTTTGAAGAACTTATACAAGAAATTGAACCATAAATTCATCAATGTTGACTATATTCCTCCTTGTTCATCAGATTTTAAGATCTAATCGAAGAGCAGTGGAAGTAGTAAAGATCGAACGAACAATTCCTGTTAAAGAAAGTGAAATTAGGGTTTGACCCTGAGAATTTCGTTGGGTTCTCTTTCTTCTTCTTCTTCTTCTCTCTCTCTATTCGTTACAAGTACTCGTGAGTCGTGACGCTTGTTGTCTGGTAAATGACCAAGGAATATATGATCTGATGCTCCCTTCGTGGATACTGTAGTAACATCGTATCAATGTACAGACTTTTGGATTTTCCTCGAGATTTGCTTTTTTTTTATTAGCGCTTGGCTCTTGGGACGACGTTGTTACTTTTCAAGCCCTTACCGTTGGATCATTGATGCGGATACAGGGTTTACGGCTTTTAAGTACGGTGAATTACCATTTCGCATGCCGAATATAGAGATATTCCCTCTCCGGTACGCTGGACATGCTTTCTCCGAAAAGTGTCCATGGACAGTCGAAATCTGAATCCGATTTCGTATCCCAAAATAATAGGATATTATCCATCAATTTCGAATTCGGATACTCTATGATCATTCGGATATCGATTCAAAAATCTTTATAATATATTGTTTAAATATTTTTTATTGGATAATGTTGAAGTAACATTAAGAGGGCGTTGGAGACATTTTCGATGTGAAAGTGTGTAGGATCTCAATGAAAAGCATTTATGATTCTTACACACTTTCACATTAGGAATATCACGCATGATGTCCCTCTTAACGTTACTCCAATACGACTCTATTTTATTTCTTTTGAAATATCTTGTATGAAGGGTCTCTTGCCTCTCTCTCTCTCTCTCCATATATATATATATATATATATATATATATATATATATATTATATTAAAAGAGAAATCACTAGAATTAGAAATGTCCCTCACAATGTTACTCTTCTATGAGTTTATTTTATTTCTTTTGAAATCTTTCTCTCCACATATATATATATATATATATATACTAAAAGAGAAATCTCTAGAACTAGAAATGTCCCCCCGCAATGTTACTCCACTACGAGTCTATTTTGTTTCTTTTGAAATCTCTCTCCCCCTAGTAAAAGAGAAATCTCTAAAACTTAAGTGAAATCTCACTATAGCTCCATACTCGATGAAGATTAAGGTTTACTGACATCTCACCACGGCTCCATTGCCATGGTAGACTTCAAAGATTCTCTCTCTCAAACTCCAACCAAAATATCTTCGGGTTTTCTCTTAAATCCATTCTTTCCAACCAATCATTTTTCAACCTTACCCTAACCATAAAAAACTTCATGGATTTTTCTACAGAAATTTCATCACTTTCAACCTCTTGTGATTTGGATATTGGAAGTGGAAATTATGATTGAAGATGACTAGGTTGAAAGGGGGAATTTAGGGCTTTTAGTTATGGATTGAAAATGAGGGCATTCAATTTAGTTTTTAGTCAAGAGCATGTTCGAATCAGATATCCGATAAGTCAATTGGATCCAGATTCAAATGGTAATGTATTACATCCAATCGGATTCAAATTTGGATATTAGTAATTTATTTCAAATAGAGACATATCCGTTGACAGCCCTACGTTAGGGTGTGCAATGTGAGGTCTAATCTTGAGGTCACTTCAGCATTATTCATTTTGAAATTTATTTTTTAGTAAGATTATTGAGATTTTCATTTTGAGTCGTAATAATATAACTCCCCCAATGGCATACTCAAAATACTATATGATGTGGCATGTGCTAAAACCATAGACTTTATGCATAAGGATACACAATTGCACATCCCCATAAATCTATGTAGTTGTGTATCCCAATGAAAAAAATCTATGGTTCTGGCACATCTTCCGTTAGGAGAGTATTTTGAGTATGTGTGCAGTTGTGTATCCTGATGAAAGAAAATCTATGGTTCTGGCACATCCTCTGTTAGGAGAGTATTTTGAGTATGCCACATGGGAGTGTTAGATTATCATTTATTCTTTCATTTTATAAACACACGTATCAATGAAATCATCCCTTTTATATCAACAAGATTGTCACTTTTAAAATGGGGGACGACTATTTGCACACCACCCACCGCCAATTGCACTCCATCACTTAAATTGTCCTTTTGCACTCCATTTTTAAGATTGCACTAAACAAATAATAAAGAAAAGGTTACACTCCTTTGTTGTTTCTATTTTTCTTCTTCTTCAATTATGCCTACAAAAATTATTATTGGTTTAATCATTTTTGAAATAAATTCTTAATGATAAAGTAAGCATGTTTATATTATAATTTATAGAGTTGAAAAGATGAAACCACAGAAAAGTGAATAAGCCTTGAACCCTAGGTCACCATAATGAAGTGAATTAGTAGTAAGTTAAAATAGAGGTTATAAAAACATATTATTTTCCAGGTTTGTGTGCAATCAACAACTAGTGGTGTGCAAGAAGTGATCCTTAAAATAAATACCTCTAATCTCGCTATTTCATGTTTTAATTTGTAGGGAAAATTACTAAAATGTGGTTAAATATATAAATATTTAAAATATATATATGTTTTTTTTATTTATAAATTTACTAAAAACAAATTAAGTCATCGGACAGTCTAGTGTTTCAGTAAGTTGTTTGACTGTCAAGAGTTTGATGTGTTAAAGCACATTGCATTATCAAAAAATGCCTTCCGAATGATTAAAATGCTGAACTGTCCAGTGTATTAATAGCTTGCTTTAACACCCCATCAATTTAACCTCCATTTAAAACGTTGGACTATCTAACTACTTAATTTGTTTTTGATTTAAAAAAAAAAGATTCATTTTTATAAATATTAAAATATTTAACCTGTTTTTTTTAGTAATTTCCCCTAATTATTATTAGCAAGATTGTCACTTTAATGCTTTGTTTGAATTGAGAGAAGAGAAGGGAAGAGAGGAGAAAATGTGCAATTTTCTTTTCCTTTCTCTTATTTGGATTGTTAAGTGGGAAGAGAAGAGAAGAAAAGTGGAGGGAAGAGAAGAGAAAGAAAATTTATTTTTCAGCTTGCTCTCATGAATTTCAAAATTTCCAAAGATAATTAACATTGACAGGTCAGGTATTGCTACTTACACCCCAAGCAAATAAACAAATTTAATCTGATTTCAGAAACCCTGGAGGTGCAGAACGAAGGAGCCGAACTCGTGTAGGAGACGACCCGAGGTATCCTCTCTCTCGTTCTTCTGATTTTCTTCAAGAAACCCTCTTCAACGGCACACACTTTTCTATTCTTCAACCCCACACACCTTTCTCTTCTTCTTTTTTTTTTTTTTTCCAAAAACCCTCAAACGCTCTGTTTTTATTTATTTATTTATTGTTATTGTTTATAACAGTGGGAAGTTATCATCTTCGATCTCAAGGTCATCAAGAGGTAATTTTGGTGTGGCGAGGTTGATGCGAGATAAGCAGACCAAAGAGCTAGTTGCCGTGAAGTATATCGAAAGAGGCGAAAAGGTTTGTTTCTTAGAATAATAGAATTGTTTGAAGTTCCTTGATTTTACAGTTATTGTGAATTAGAGGTTAATTATTGGTTCAGAGAATCGGAAATCATGTGAATTATGTGGAAGGTGAAGACATCTATTTGAGAAACTCAGGAGCCAATCCGAATTTGGGTTTTGTCTGAGTTTTCTTTTGGTTTGAATTTTGCTTCGAGAATTTATGGTTATTATTCTTTCTAATTAGGAGCTAGTTTTACTTAGTTTGATTGTTGCTGTAAATTGAGAATTTTTATGAGTTTTATGTAGTCTAGTTTTGCCGAATTTAGGTTTTGCTTGTTTTGGAGAAATTTATAAGAGAAGAGTTCTGTCAGATAACTCTGCGATGTGAAAGTTTCCACCTTGGTTAGGAATGTGTTGCTACACAAGTGGTTTAGTTGGAAGGGTTTTGAGTTTTATTTGATTGGAGAATTTTGGTTTTTGGATTTTATTTGAGCTAATCAGCAAATATTATCTAATTTTATTAGACGACAAAACAGTTCAAAGAAGATTACTAAAGACAATGATGAATCTGGATCATAGTTGCCAAGCCATGCCTTTTGAATCCATTAAATGATTCAGTCAGTACCATGGCTTAAAGTTTCATATAGTTTCGAAATGTCTTGGCATGTGGGAGATGGAGAATGTGTGTGTGTGTGAGAGAGAGAGAGAGAGAGAGAGAGAGTTGCAGTGAGAGGTCGAGTTGAAAGAGGTCGCGCAGAGAGGTATTTACAATTTTGTGAAGTTATTAATTAAACACGGTTTTTTGATTTTGAAGTCATCTCGTCCATTGGATTGCACCCGATCGAACAGCTGTGGTTTGTAGGGTAAAACGTCTAATAAACAAACTGATGCCCAACGGCTCCTGATGAATATTTATAATGTTCTTTATAAATAAGTTTAGGTGTTTATATTTTGTATTATTGTACAAGTAAAACTTTGTTCTTTAGACTATGAAGGGTATAATAGTCATTTGGACTAAAAATACTATTGTTGGTATGATATTTGGTTGGAAGATAAATATTTATCATGTTCTTTATAAATGAGTTTAAGTGTTTATATTTTGTATCATTGTACAAGTATAACTTTGTTCTTTAGACTATGTAGGGTATAATAGTCATTTGACAAGAAGAATTTATCTTCTCTTCTCTTATGAATCCTAACCAAACAGGAAAAACTTGGTTCTTTCTCTTCTCTTCTTTTTCAATCCAAATAGGGTGAAGAGAAACTAGTCTGCTCTTCTCTTAATGAGTTTCTCTTCCCTTCTCTTATCTCAATCCAAATAGAGCATTAGTTGAAGCCTAAACCCTCAACAGACTACTCCCCTCTCTACTGAATCCATCTTTCCCTTTAGGGGAGATTATCTCCTCCCTTAGGCGAAATCATCTCCTCTCGCTGGCGATGGCGGCGGCGAAATTTGAACTCTCTATCATCTCTTCGTAAGTCGATCGGCAATTCCCTTTGATCTCTATTACTACTCATGCAATTTCTTATCTTATCTTTGCTTTCTCATGCGATTTATTCTCTCTTCTAATGTTTTAACTCGAAAAATCCATGAATTTTCCTTTAGGGTTTTAAGTATAAAAATCTTTCTATGTAAATCCATTTATCTATCAAGTACATTTTTCATGATTAATGACATTGAAGGGTATTCACTCAAAAAATCCATAGAAGTCTTGGTTTTCCTCTAGAGTTCTTTTTGGTGTGTTTTGGATTTTAATGTATGTTTCTGCAAATGGGTCTTGAGATTTTGTTGAGTAAGATCAAATCTTTAGAATTTATTTCATGTTTGGGATTGAAATTCTAGTTTTCTGGAAATGGGTATTATATTCGACTTAGTTGGATTAATGGGTTCTTATAGTAATTGATATCTGGGATTGGGTTTATGGATTCTCTGCACATGGGTCTTGGTATTCATCTCTCTCTCTCTCTCTGACTTTGATGGAAGGGTATTACCTACATGGGTTTGTAGCTATATGGTAAGCTTTTTTTACAATTAAATAGTTATTTCATTATATTTATCTGGATTCAAGGGATCTTATGTTGCTCCTTTTTTTTTTTGGTTTACGAGTAATTTTATGTTGCTCTTATTGATGTTTTTTTCTTGGTGGGTAATCTGAAATGATAATGTTTTTTTTTTTTGAAGCCTATAGAAATGAGTCTTCTTCTTTTCTTTTTTAGGTTTTGTGTAAATTGATGTTCTTTTGCTCTGACCGAGACTTTACCATATCTTGATATTGTTAATCTGGATTTAATGTGTTTTTGAATTCGTTTGTCATAGTGGATTCTGGCATTTTAAATGTTGTTTGATTTGGAATATTTTAACATGCTTGGCATTCAATCTGTGTCATTCTACATTTGGTTCGTCTTATTCTATTGGTTGGATTAGTCTTTTTTTGTTGCTATTTTAGAAGAAATTGGACTTGTATTGCACTGCAATCATGAGACTGAGTTCAATTACAACTTAAGCACCGAAAAGAAAAAAAAAAGTGATCTATTCTAAAACTTGGATTGGTGGGTTTCAATTTTTCATTTTTATTCACTTTACACAATCTGCTATTCAACGGGCCTATATTTTTGGATATTTATTATTTAACATGCTTAGGATTGAATAAATGGAAAACGTAAATGGATTTAGGAAATTTTCACATAGTTGTATGCATGATGATACATATATATTTTTTTATATGTCCAATTTTTAGGTGACGTTTTGCCGAATTTTTCTAAAAAAAATTATATTTTGAGTTTAAAATGATATTATAACGTTTTTATGGATTAAACCAATAATTGTTACTTTTTAGAGCACAATTAGTTGAGTTATAATGTTAAAAACATTAACTACTAATCAGAAGGGTATTCTGGTCATTTTACCAGAATTCATAATAGTTCCCAAACACAAAACTTTGTCAGAATTACTTCTAAAAGTACTTCTCAGAATCTGCATCCAAACACACAACACTTATCCAGCTCCTTCAGACAGTACTATTCTAAGTACTTTTGGCTCCTGCATCAAAACGGTCTCGTATAACTTTCGTGTGGAGTTAAAATTATACTTGTAAGGTGGTATTTGGATTGACTTCTCCAAGTGCTTCTGACTTCGGGGGTAATTAAAAGCATTTTTAACATTGTTCGGATAAATTACTCCGAAATTGAGTTGCTCTTGCATGGAGTCATTCTAGTGCTTTTTCGCAAATTGCCAACATGGGTACTTCTCAAATTACTTTTGCGGGAAGCACACGAGTGAAAATAATGGGTCAAAAGACGATTATACCCTCACTCAAATCAAGAAATTCCACGAAAGTATCCTCTTTTATTCAATTTCTCCTGAACCCACAAACAATTCTTCTTTTTCTTCCAACCTTAACGAATTGATCTTCATTTTCTCCCAACCTTAACAACTGGAACAACGAAATCGATCTTCATTTTCTCCCAACCATGCATCCAACAACATTGATCTTCGTTGATCTTCTCTTTTTCCAACCAAACAACTGGGTTCATCATTGTTTTCTCCTCAACTCTAACTACGGTAAAGAGATCATCCACTTGAACAAAGTTTAGCGGCAAGCTCTTGAACCAGACTATTTTTTTAAAGAATATCTAAGAACAAGAAGAGAGATACAAAGCCCCTAATTTTTTGTGAATTGTAAGGGATTTTGTGCGATTTTTTTGTTCATTTTTGTGTGATTTTGCTGTAAATTTGATTTGGATTCTTGAAAATCTTTGGATTGATTTCTATAGAGATTGCACCCATTAATTATAGTACTTTTCTATAAATTCTTTGGATTGTTTTCTATAGAGATTGCACCAACTAATGTACTTTGTTGTGGTTGCTGTAAATTTGAGATGAATATACTTAGTTTTTATTTTTATTATTATTTTTTAATTTTAAAATTCATTAGTAGCATTTTTATCATGTTATTGCTCTAATCACCCCTATATCCCCACCTTCCTTTTGTTTCCTTGCATGTTGCTTCTTTTTTTCTCTCTAAGCTCTGCCATGCTTGAATTTCCTGTAAGATATTCATATGATATGCGGATTATGTTGATATTTTGCTTGGATGCGATTGAAAAGATCTCTTTTAAGTCCTTGGGTATGAGCTTGGAAAAGCCAAAGAAAAGATCTCTTTTTTGCTTAGGACTGCTTTATCAATTTTATCTTCGTTCTAGAGTTCAATCTCATCTCATTATCTTTGTTCTAGAGTCCATTCTCTGCTTTTTGGATGGAATTATAGATTACAGAGATTGGGTTTTTTTGTATGTGAAGGTTTGGAACAAAGTGGTCGGCCACCACTGGATTTTTGTGTTGTTTATTTGGACTTTTTTATATGGGGTTTGACCTTAATATCTTTCTGCAATCTTTATCTATTATTTGTAGTTAAATAACAAATACTCTCTAAAAGTATGAATACATGAATTATCATTATTTTTTACTTGAATTTGAACCAGCTGTTTCAAGTTGTTTCTGTTGTGAATTGAAAAATCCATGATCTTGATTTTTAATTTGATATTTTTTTGTGTGTTTTGACTTGTTGATCTCAAAGTACTCTATACTTTGAGGTTTCTTTGAAAATTGACATGGATACAATAGCTTGGGATGGTTTGAATTTTTTTTTTAATAGTGTTTCCCATTTATTTAGCTTGAGATGATGGGTGTTCGTGTATCTCCATATGTAACTTTTAGTTACATTTAGAAGATTGAGGGAACTTTTAAATCACTGGTAATGAACAATCTAAGAACAAATGGATTTACACTCTTATAAATGTATTTATAAAGAACTCAAAATGGACCCCAAATATTGAATGCTATGATAGCAATGTTTCAATTACAATCTTAACCGGGACATTTTGTATTTGTAGAACTGAAGTGATCTAACATGTTGTTCTTGTTTCTTGTAAGTTTATGAACAATTATTGATGTTTTTGGTCTGTTTGTCTAAAAGAAATATTCTTTGTTATTATTATTATTATTTTAAATTTCAAGATGTAATCTCAAAGATCAAACATGGAGAAGGGCAAACAAGTTGCAACACAAAGTGACAATTTATGAATTTAGGAAATCTTCTTACATGTTATTTTTTCTATATTATAGTTGTCATGTTTTTTATACAAGTTTTTTCTTCAATGTCCAATTTTTAGGGGAGGTTTTGCTGTTTTTTGGTAAAAAAAAAGAAGAAGCATATTTTGAGTTTAAAATGATAATATAACGTTTTTATTGTTATGGATAAAAACAATATCTGTTACTTTTTAGAGCATAATTAGTTGAGTTATAATGTTAAAAACATGAACTGATACTTATAAGGGCATTCTGGTCATTTTACTATAATCTAGAACATCTCCCAAACTGATGTAGCTGAGGACTGAACCCGCCAAGAGGGTGGTTGATAACAAACCCAAAGGAAATAAATTAAGGGGGAAAAGATAATAGAAGCAATGAGAACTATAAGCCCTAAGGTTGCTTGATAAGTTTAGGGAAAAACCCTTGAGAAAGGTTCTTTCTTTTAGAAATTTTCAGCTAAAAAGTTTTTTTTACAATGTAAAAGAGTGTATTTATAATAAACCTTACTAAAAACAGATCTAGACCATCATTTACTTCTAAACTGAATCATCCAAATAACTTGTAATCACAATGGGCATAAATGCCCTTTGTGATCACACGACTCTTTTAAACAACTAGGAAATTATCAAGATGTCCTTAATAACAATAAAACACAGGAAAGGAAAACAAAACAACACTGTTTTTTGGTTCTTCATTTCAATACTATTGCTCCAACATTGCAAACACAAAAACTCTGTCAGAAGTACTTCTGACAATACTTCTTAGAACCTGCATCCAAACGCACAGCACTTATCCAGCTCCTTCATACAATACTTCTATTCTAATTAGGGGTGCATGCGATTTAGTTTGATTTGGATAGGGGGTAAAATTGAAACCGAACTTGATTTGTTATTTAAATCTGAAATCGCAACTGAATCGACTACCCCCTAAAACTGAACCCACCTAAACCAACCTTAGTTTGGTTTGGTTCGCTTTAATTCTCGGGTTTCCTAAACACAGATATCAAGACACCAATGATCAAATCTTACAACTAAAAAACCCACGACCATCAATGATTTCAGTCAAAAGGCGCAACAAAGAGAATGACATTGGCAATATAATATTAATATCTTCATAATCTCAATTATCTACTTAATAACAAGAGTGGTTTGTCCAGAATTGAAACTCATTAGATGGTTGGAGCCATGTCATTTGGACCACTCAGATTGGTGACTAAATTTGTTAGAATACAGAAAGCAAACAATGAGAACTCTTTTTTGTTATATTTAATTTTATTCGTTAAATAAATATATATATATATATATAATGAATTTGGTTTGGTTATGTTCTAGGATTACCTGAACCGAGAACCAAACCAAATCAATCAGTTTTTCAAAATTGTAAATCAAAACCAAACTAATAAGCTAAAAAACCGAACCAAACCAATCTAAAATGCTTTGCTTCGGTTCAGTTCTTGGTTTGGCCTGATCCAATGTGCATCCCTAGGTCTAAGTACTTTTGGCTCCTGCATCCAAATGGCCCTAGGTTTCTTTAGCCATCGCCTCAAACCCTCAAAACTCAAGAAAATATGTTACAGCCACATCATCTCCAACTAAATCAGATCTCTCTCTCTCTCTCGAGCTCCAAACACCTCAAAATCTTCCACTGTAGTTGGCTTCTATTGCTCTTTAGGTTTTGAAATAAATCCCTGTGAAATCAACTTTATGTTTGATCTTTTCCAAATAAATTTTTTTTTTCTAAATAGACTTATTTATCTCAACCATCATTAACTCAAATTATAATAGTTTGTTCTTCTATCTAGTAGCCTAATCAGTGTTATCGATTTTTATTTTCTTTTTAGTTGGTACTAATTATGTCACTGTTTGCTAGTATTACTACTTATTACATTACAATTAGGGTTCAATATTTATCTATTAGAAACCTTAATTTGTATTTCTAGGGTTGCTAACGGTGTTTGCATTGGTGGTAGGATCAAAAACTGTTAAATGGATTATAAAGTTCCACCAGAATTTGAAGAGGACTCCAAGAACCCACTTTTAGGAATCTCTTTGACGGAATCAACAGAGCTTTGGCTCATACAATGGCCAATTAATCAAGTAATGTTCCCTTTTAACTCTTCTTAATTTTTTTGATTTTGGTTGGAATCAATTTTGTTCTTCTACTTGTGATGAAGCTTGTAACACACTGGCATTGGGCATATTAAATTTTGATCCACAGCATCCAGACTTCGATGGGCAAGAGCTGTCTCTCAAGTTACATCACGATGGACAGTTAGGCAGCTTCGAGGGTTCATCTGGTAAGACTAAATCTCTCGAGTATATAAAAGATCAGAATCTGCCTTCTTTGGTTGCATTATACATAGTAATCGTGATTCGAATCTATGAATTTTGGCAGGAAAATCATATGAAGTGGTCAGTTTTGCAGCTCAAGAACCCGATGCAACTGTTTTTCTATCATCTGCTTCTGACTCAAAAGTTGGTATGCATTTACAAGCTTTAATGAAATAAAAAATCGAACTTTTGACATAGTTATTTGTATGTATGTTTCTTGGTTATGATTGTAAAATTTCGTTTTGTTGGACTGATCTAAACACAACTGCTGTCTCAGGCCATGACGTGACAAGTTAACTTTGCAATGCATGTAATGTATCTAACTTAGAATTAATATATTCCATATCTTGTACTACTCTTCTATTCGTGCAAGTGGACAGATGTTTTTCATCGTTGTGCCCAGTGGTTGTATGTTACACATATGTGAGCTTGTGCATGGGTTGCACATAAATTATTGGTACATATAGGGTTGAATCTTTAGTTTTGGTTTGTCAGATTTAGTGATGCAGGGTAACTAGCTTTACATTGAATTGGTGTAAGTAGGACAACTTGCACTGCCACCAAAATTCATGTAGGACATTGGGTTTGGCTTTTAGTGGGTCTAAACAAGGGATGGTAGTGTAGGGGAGAGGAGGGATCTTATTACTAGAGAAAGCGTATAGAGCTTGGTTATAATATATTGATTATATATATATATATATATATTTTTTTTGGGGGTGGGGGGCGGTCTTTCGGGCTCTACTGTTAACCCGGGTCAACCTACATAAGTGGAATTGCTGGAGATGACCAAGATATTTCTAATGAAGTATTGTTTAGCGAGATTAAAGAGAGGTTGAACCGATTGAACCTTTGGAATTGATGAATCAATGGGGTTGCTTGCTGTTATAGAGGAAATGAGGAATACTTTCAGACCAGAGTTGGTGATCAACGATGTAATATAATTAAAATCTTGCATTACTGGCTAAACCAATAGAATCTAGAGTTGATGAATAAATTGAGTTTTGAGGAAAGCTCTACCATGGACCCTAAGTGACCAACACTAGTAGAATGTCTGGGGATTGTCACCAATGTACGTTTCATTCAATTTCTTTGAGGCATATAAGATTAAATAGATGGTAAACCTGTTGAACTTTTGGGGTCAATGAGTCAATGTGGAACCTGTACTATATGGTGAACCATGAACGCACCTTAGCCTCGTGGGTGCTGGGCATCATTTTATGTTTTGTCCTTATGGTTTTTAACCTTGTTAGGTGACAAAATTGCTGAATAGTCTGGCATTCAAGGGACCTCCTTGGATTTGATGTTTTTTTCCATATGGTTTTTCACCATGTTCTTGTCTTTGATTGTATTACTTGATAATATTACAAATCAGACTTATAATCCTAGTCCCGGCATTGTGGAATGAAGCTTTGAGCACTCCTCTGATATTTTTATTTATTTATGAATGTCTCTCTCTTTGATATCATCTCTTTATTATTATTTCTTACAGTTGGAAAGATTTCACGCCGGGTTTCTCTAGTCCGCTTCCCGGAACCTAGCGAGCTAGAAAAATCAGTTTCTAACCGTCCTGGTCAAAGGAATCAAAGATTTGGTGGGACATCTTCTATACAAATGGGTTCAACACAAGGTAGCAGGCAGAGAAGCTCGCGTTCAGTGAGTAGAATGTCCCATGGTATGGTGACCCCAACACATAGTAGCGGGAAAAGTTTAATGTTTGACAGTGGAGAGCCATCGAAGCGGCCCAAGAAGCGACATGTTGATGAACCAATGAGGTCCATTGATCATTCTACTTTGGATTCAGAAGGTCGAGAAGGTCGGAGTGACGTTACTTCTATAGGATCTGCTGGCTATTCTCGTGAAGGGAAATCAAAAATGAAAATCAAAGACGAAGAGTAAGGTTCCATTTTGTTTTGTTATTTATATTTTCTTCACTCAGATACATTGGTGTTTTGGATTTGGATCCAAACATTCATGATGGAGGAGGTTTTCTTTTTCACTCAAAGATTTGATTGGGTCTTGTTACAAGGCAGAAATTTTCTTCATCTTTTTTTAATTCATTATGTCACTTTCAATCTTTTTATTGTTCTTTCATAGTCCTTGACTTGCAGCAAAACTCTTCTTTTTAGATCATCTCAAACAAGTTTCTTCAATTTTATTTCCTATTGGAAGTATTCCTTGATATGAGAAGCTGAGATTACATAGCAACTAGCAACATTTGAAGGGATCTAGTGCGCCAAATCATTCTAAGGATACTGTGGTCAATTCCTAAGATGCATTATTATTTTGTTTTTTTAGTGAAAAATGTAAAGATGTTATAATTATATAATAAATTTTTTTACAAAAATATTATTACAATAAATGATTATGTAATATACTTTTTTAAAAAAACATTGATATTTTTTCAAATATGACATTGTATAAGAATAATGATAAACCGACTCCCCTTTTAATCTCCTAATATGCACATGCCATGTCAGGAGAGTAGAGGGCGACTATGTCAGAGGGGGAGTCCAAAAATCACGACTCATTGTATAATTCAAATGGCTTGCCACTCTTGAGCGAACCGAGTTATGCAAATGTAGTTTGTGACGGATATTCAAGTCATTTATATTAATCTCATAGAAGAAGACTTGGGTCAAGAGGGCATGTCAATAGTTTTAAATCAAAGGTATCTTTAACATTCATCAAATCTTGGTATTTCTAAAATAAAGATTATCTCTATGATTGATTAAACCATGGGGGCATATATAAAATTCACCAAAATAAGGGAGTTTGTTAGGTTCACTATTTTTGAGGAGGAACCCTCTACAAATCGAATTTTAAACTAGTTCGATTTGTACCAAAGCATAGTGAACCTGATAAATTATTTCAAAAGAATCTAAATTGTGAAAGATGTTAAGGTTCTATGAAGTATTGGATATTTAGTTATTTACATTCTCCATATATATGATATGGAGAATAATTAAAGAAGACGAGAAAGAGGATTGTTGTCATCAATTTTTTCTCTCTCCAAATTTGTCCTCACAAAACATCTAGTCTTTCAAATTATTAGGGTTCATTTGGTTTAGATTAATGTATAAAATTATTGATACTCAACTGTTATAATCATATTATTTTTAATTTGTTGAAATTATAAAAATATCCTTTTAATCTTCATTATTATATAGAATTAATGAAGAGTCGTGATTTTCTTGATGTCGATGTGTAGTTGTGTATCCCGAGGAATCTATATTAAATTAATATTTTAAATTATAAAAATACCTTTACAATATATTAAATTATAAATTATGGTACAAAATTAAAACATCTATTAACAAATTTTATAAAAAATTATCTAAACTAATTATAAAAATTTTAATCTTACATAAACCTTATATTTTATAGTTCATGTGGGTTCTCACATTCCTCTTACCAATAATTAATAATTTTAGAGTCCATTTTTTTTTATTCTTTATTTTTTTATTACGATCAAATTCATCGTCACGTTGAGAATGAATTTGAGTTGTGCTGAAGTGACATTGAAACTGACATTGTTTGGGACATTAGTGTGCACTGAATCGTAGATACTTCTCATTCGAATCTCGATGAAAAGCATCTATGGTTCTATAGAGACATCCACCTCAGCAATGTCTGAAACAATGTCAATTTCAATGTTACTCCAGCACTTTCCAATGAAATAATGCAAGGAGCCAGCCTTGGGTTGGGTTGACTTAGGTCGGAGTCAAATTCAACCAATCCAAGCCGCCCGATCCATTATGGCGGTCTTTGGTTTGGTTTTTGGCCCACTTAAGTTACAGCCCTAATCCCGTTTTCTTGCTTATGTTGATAGACAGCCACTTCCGTCTACAAGACCAACAACACCACCAATAAGACGAACCCCTCTTCTGTTCCAAGCACTTTCTTCGCGGTTCGCAGCTTTCGTCGTTTCGATTTGTAGAAACTCCTTCAAACATCTGCAAATCATTCTCTCGTGCAACCCCCAGAAACCCTAGTACCCAATCTTCCTCATCGATCCCGTACAGTTTCTCATCCAAAGTCCCAAATCTGAAAACATCGGTGAGTTTATCATCTTTAATTTTTAACAGATATGTATCTGTAGCTCGCAAGCTTAAAACCCTACTTTGATTGATGTGTTAAACTTTGTGGGTTTTCATTAATGACGATTTTTAGATCATAAATTTGAACCAGTTGAGTAGAAAAAGCTGAATTAGTTTACTAGGTTTCTGTTTTGGACCTGAATTGTTTTCTCTGTAGTTTCTTTGGACGAGTTCCATTTACTATATGCAAATCCCTGTTTTTTTTTTTTGTTGGATTTTTTTATTATGGGTTTCGATTTTTAAGGCATTTTATGTATTGGGAATTGTTTTTTTTTTGGATGTATTATTCATTTTGATATGTTATGCCTGTTGGTTACTAGTATGTGATGCAAAGATGAATTCTTTCTCGGTTACACGGAAGAAAACTCCCTTTCAGAAACACAGAGAGGAAGAAGAAGCCAAGAAAAAGGTATAATCTTCTTATCGCACTTAACCCCTTTTCTTATGAGCCACCTCTCTATACTGAATTGTGGGTTAATTGGTTTTGCAGAGAGCGGAAGATGAAACTGCTCGATTGTATGCCGAATTTTTGGAGTCATTTCAAGGTGATGATGCAACAGGGTCGAAGACTTTTGTCAGAGGAGGAGTAATTAATCCCAACGAGAAGCCAAAGACAGATTCCGAAGGTCAGTGTTTTAATTGATTATGTGTGCTGTTTTTAATTTTTTTCATTTAATGTTGCATTTTATTTTGTTCCGCTCTATCGATATATAAGTATTTTTATTTCGAGGACATATTAATAAAAAATGGGGCTTCTATTCATTCGACGATGACAGGTGGAAATTCCAAAGATGGGGTATCTGTTCCAAAGAAGGGAAGTAGGTAAATGAATGTACTTGATTTTTAAAGATGAAGTTTTGGTGATAGCCATGTTCAATGTTCAGAAATGCCATGCTTAGAAATGCCACAATGCACATTTGATAGCACACCGATTTTTTTTAAGTAGGAAGACTAGTTGATGGAGTTATCTCTTAAAATCATAGTCACCAAATTCTCCTACTTATTGAAAAGGTCATGACTAAATCATGAATTTTTCCTTCACCGATTTAATCACGACATTTTCAATTATTCATGAATTTTACGAACTTCGGTATTAAATCATGAACTTCACGATTAAATCACGAACTTTGCAATTTAATCGGTTTGAAATGAAAGATGAAATTAAAGCACTAGTACAAGAAGATAATCTTGATGAAGATGATGGTGACCATTTTATTGATGAATCATTATATAATGAAGATACACATGATGATGAGATTGAATATTTTTATATTTTGAAAAATATTAACCTTGATTGTGCTGTGAACTTGTGGTTACTTGTTATGGATGCAAGGGTGATATCTATAGGGGGTTTGGTGATTTATTGTAGTTCAATATGGGATTTGTTGATGTAATATGAAAACACCACTTGGTATGAAAAATTACATAGACTTAAGGTTAACCCGATTTCTTTCTGATTTTTTCCCGTTTGTATTGAATTTTTCCCCTGTACCCCGACTTGGTACCTATGCTTAAAATAAACTTGTATTGTTTGGATTTTATAAGAAACAAAACTGAAATTAGTTTTTAAACATGCAGACAGAACCATGGCTTCATTTGTTGAAGTGACAGTTGTACAGTTTTTTGTTAGTATCTCATTCATTCCATATTGGAAGATTCAATTTGAAATTCAAACCTTCAAAATCATTGTGTTGTCCACTTATTAGATCTTTCTACGAGTTTGATGGGTTTTCATGTGAATGGCCAATTATTTGAGTGCATGGTTACTATTTAAGAAACCATGGCAAAATGTATAGAACTATTGTGAATTCACTGGTTGTTGCAACAAAACTTTACTCTGATATTTCTATTTTTTAGTTGCATTATCTGCTATTCTTTTCATACTTTTGGGATACAATCTGCTTTATCATCAAAAGGAAGAACGGTTAGAAAGTTTTTTACTTTTTTTTATACAACTTCAGATGATAATATTTTATGCACTTAGAAAATCTTTCATTTGTTGTATGTTTGAAGTTAAGAATATGATGTTATATTTTTATGCCTCAAATGTATTTCATTAATTTTATATTTGGCGGGTGACTTGTATCTAAAGTCAAAAATCTGAAATACTCTTATTTTCTCTTCTCAATATATTGTTTTATATGTGTGTGTATATGTACATGTACATATATTTATATGTATTTGGTTTATCCTAATAATATTATATCCTGTGAGGCTATATATATTATATATAGATAAGAGAGGGGGGGGGGGGGTTCAAGGGACATAAGTAGAAACAATTGTAAAAACAATCATTTTTCAAAATATGGGTTTGAAGTTTTGGATTGACTTGATTTTTGTGAGGATGATCTCTATGATGAGAAGATCATCCTCACAAAAAATCAGCTCAATCCGAAACTTCTAACCGATATTTTGAAAAATGATAGTTTTTACATATGTCCCTTGAACACTCCCCATATATATATATGTATGTATATGTATAGAGCTTATGCTAATAATATTATAGCATGTGAGGTTATTTTGTTAGAATCTCTGATCCACTTACTAACATGTTCATATTGTGGAGTTGATGAACAATTGACTTAGATATTTTAATTGATTTTCTGATAATTATATTAGGTCTTTAAAGAATATTCTGGTAACTTCGCACTAACTCATTCATATGTACATTAAAGATTTTCTAGAAAAAGAAGAATGTAACTAGACTAATGTATTCTCTATTTGGGAGGTAGTAAGTTCAAGTATCAGTTTAATGTTGTAATCACATCTGTATCTATACTTAGATGACTTAAAAACCTGGTGGGTTTAGGATGATTGTCATTGCGGTCTTCCTCTTCAAGAGTGTCCCTTTTGTGTTCAGTAGATTGAGTTGATCTATCTTCTTTCCCATAACCATTTATGATTTTGAGTGCAAGTATATATGTATGGACAGTGTTCGGTAGCCAAAGTTTTGTCCTATATGATTAAAAAGTTTCGGAATTGGCTGATTTTTTGTAAGGATGTTTCTATGGTGAGCAGATCATCCTCACAAAAAATGAGCCCATTCTGAAACTTCTAACCTGATGAAAAGTGGTTTACGAACTAACAGTAAAAATTGACGGTCCACGATTCTTCAACTTGTAAACTGGGGTTAGAAATTTCAGAATGGGCCGATTTTTTCTGAGGATGATCTCCTCGCCATAGAGATCACCCTCACAAAAAATCAGCCCGTTTCGAAACTTTTAGCCCATATAGGACAAAACGCGTTGACCACAACTTTGGTTGTGTTTTTGGCTCTTGAACCCGACCCTATATGTATATATTTTATAGTTGGAAAAATTATTAGTTAATCGGTGTACAGAATTCCAGAGGATGTTGTCCATGATTTCTCCACTCTATTGTTAATTTGCAAGGCTCTTAATTTAGAAATCACGAATGCACGTTCGGTCTTGGGACTTCTTATTCCTATAGGGTTGGTTTTCATTCATCCTCAAGACATAGTAACTATCTTCTTTCTGCAGTTTGAAACCATTCAATGCAAATAACTTCCAGGTCTTGATCTACCTGTTTTTCAAGAAATAGGAAATGTCCCCCTGCCCTCCAATCCTTTCCCTCTAGGTTGATTGTTTCTGATAACATACTATATATTTGTGAAATAAAATGTAGATCTTTTAGTCGTCTTATTTCTTGCATTGCAAGTCTTCTAAAAATTTGTACCAATTAGTGTTGGTCACACAATTCTGGAGAGAAAACAACTAGAATCTTATTGTTGTTATGGATTCCATATTCCCTTTGTAGCATATCTTGATTTTGTCTCGTTCAAATCTATTGTTTTTCACTTTTTCTTGCTATGTTTCATGGAAGACAATTGTAGTTCCTTGTGCTGTATTTTATGTCTTCTATTAAAGTGTCTTATATCAGTTATTTCAACTTATTTTACCTTTTTTTTCTTTGATCTGTGCCTTTTTTTAAAGTCAAAATGAGCTATAGGAGGTTATGGAATAAATTTACACATTTCACCCCTTTTCTATTGAAGGACTGGTTAGCTTAGAATTTCTCTTGCTTGAGTTAAAGTTGCAACGTGTGGCACAATCTACATCTATGCTTGAGCTTAAGTGCCATAGATTATGTTTTTTTGTTTGTTATTATTGTTAATACTGTTAGTATCAGGTGGATACTTGGCGTGAAGTAGTCATTTCCTCTTATAAAAGACTAGAGCATGGACTAGAGATGGTTCACCTATAAAATGCTTGTTCAAACTAGTTCAATAGATTTCGTGTCCATAAACCTAACCATGTAGAAATCCCATGTTAAGAGTTATGTATTCTTTGAAGACTTTTTTTTTATCAAGTGGGAGTCTATGATATTGGGATAGCTAGGAGGCTTTAAGTGATTATTTCACCAGCGGGGGGTTGGGGGGAAGCTTTTTGGGGTTTTTTTTTTTTTTGCTGCTTAGTTCAATCTATTTTCCTTGGGTTGGTTTCCTTGACCAGTAACGAATGTGAGTTGTTATTCTGATATATTATTAATTAAATCCTTTGCTTATCAAAAAAGAAAAGGATTTGAGAAAACCGTGAGATTCAAATTGTGAATGAACTATATGATCCTCGCAAAATTGAGGGGTTCTTACATAAGTGGGTTTAGACATAAGTTTCAAAAAAAAATATGTTAAAGATCTGAGTCGGAGGATGTTAAGAAAATTGCAAAGAAACCTCTTAGCTATGGAATACTCGAGTCAATGGATGCCCTCTAATTCCCTTGGCATTCTACACTGGCTGCTAGTAATGGCCCTAGCACAGGTATATTTTTTTTCCATCTTTCTTCCCCCAGAAAAAAGAATTGATGGAATTCTCCTAGATATCCTTATTCTGAGAGTTTGATATGGCCAAAGAATTTTTGGATCTGGGGGAATGCCTAGTTTCTTTTTTTTTTTTTAACCCAGAAATCAAGAATCTCTCAATCTGACTTCAACCTGGAACTAGAAGTAATAGAATCATGATTTTTGGCAAGGATCTACCCCCATTTATTTCTTTCCTAGGCTTCCAACAAAAGCAAGTGGGAGAATCTTTGAAATGATTTTACCTCATCCATTGAAGGCCTTTTTGAAATGCCATTGAAGTAAATGGTGAGACTCCTTGCTATACCTACTCTGTTGAATAACCCAATGAAATGGCTCCATTGTCCTCTAGCTTTCCTGTGAGAAATGAGGAAATCCATTGTTACTTGGTTGAAGTGTGTTGGCATGTGTTTGATGTGGGTGTGACACATTGTTCAATGTGTCCAATCTTTAGAGGATGGAGTCTCCTTGTCATATAAAATGCTTTCTACTCTTGTTGACTTTAAGAAATAACTCAATGTCTGTTGTAATCATGGTTAAAAGTTCCTTACCGTCTTGGATTGGGTTGAGATATCTCAGTGGATTGCGGAGGTCCTGAGTTCAATTTCCCCCCTTGGTAGCCACCCCCTAGGTTTTATCCCAGTACACCCGGCACACGTGGAAGGGGTGACATGCATGTCCCGTGGGATTAGTCGGGTTGGGCACCCAAAGTTTCAAAAAAATAAAAATAAAAATATTGGCACAAAAAAAATGGTCTATGGAAACGTTGAAACTGTCGGGATTGTCTCAGTCGAGAGAATCTCGGTTCTGTTCCCGATCGAGACATTGCCTTGAGACAAGATTTTAAACACTGGTTGTAATCAGATCATTTTTCTGTTCCAAAGGAACTATTTTGGTACGACAAAAGTTCATCTCTAACTTTTTTTCTACAGATATGTTCCATCCTTTATTCCACCTCCTTTGGCAGCTAAAGGAAAAGAACCTGAGAAAAAGGTTAGTTTGTCTAATACAGCTACTGGTTATTATGTTTGATAAGTTATCCAACTTTGATGGAAAATGGATTTCCCGGGCTTCCTAGAGCTATTTATTCCTGATGCTTCTGCATTGCAACTTACAGAAGGAGGAAGAGAAACCAAAGGATAAGGATAGGGGGAAATCACGGAACATAGATCATTTTATGGAGGAGCTGAAGCTTGAGCAAGAATTGCGGGAGAGGCGCAATCAGGAGCGTGAACAATGGCGTGACGGACGTCATAATGAAAATTCTATTGTAAGTAGTTTCTTATTGGAGTGTCTACAATGTAAATGCAGACAAATTGGAATTGGTCATATTTATGTCATGCGCGCACCCTTTATTTGTTTTTATGTGTCTATATAAGGTGTTTATGAGTCTGGATTCTCTTACTGTTTCAGCCTCTTAGCCGGTTTGATGAGCTGCCTGATGATTTTGATCCAAGTGGGAAACTTCCTGGATCATTTGATGATGGGGACCCACAAACCACAAATCTATATGTTGGAAATCTCTCACCACAGGTTACATTATGATTTTGAACCTTTTTATCTTTCTATTATGCCCTTAATTTATAAAATATCTGGTATTTTGGGCCTAAAGAAATGTTAATCTGATGCTGATACAATGTCCTGATTTATGCTAGGTTGATGAGAATTTTCTTTTGAGGACTTTTGGAAGATTTGGTCCGATTGCTAGTGTAAAGATAATGTGGCCTCGGACAGAGGAGGAACGGAGGCGGCAAAGAAACTGTGGCTTTGTAGCTTTTATGAATAGAGCAGATGGACAAGCTGCAAAGGATGAAATGCAAGGTTTGGACTTTCTTATCCCTGATGTGTTAAAAAACACTGGTTTTGAGTGATGATTTTCATAGTTTTAGTTGTATAGGGATAGGAAGTGGGTTAGGCACCTTACACAAATTTTCACCTCTAGGTGATTGTCTTGGTATTTGGGTGCCAGCCTAGTTATCTTTGGCCCACATATAGCTCAGGGTTCTGTCTGCGATGGAGGGTCACTGATAGATTCATATCGATTCATATGTCACTACCATTTTTATTATTTGTGTCTCGTGTGATACTAAAATCAATTGGAGCTGAAGGGTTCTTTCATATATGCACTCTGTCTAGTAGTCTCTCCTGGACACCTGTAGTGTCTTGGAGCCATTTATACTTATCTAAATATTTCCTAATCAGCTGAATCCTTTCAAAGCACTAATACATGGTTCTGCGAATATCAATATTTTATATTCAGATACTCTAAATTATTTTCAAAACATGCCTTTTTCTGACTTTCATCTCTAAGCAGAACTTGTGGCTTGAATCTGTTACATTGGCAATTTTTTGTGTACTTATTTGCAAGTTGCAACTGGTTGCTCTAGGAGAGGGAGCTTGGTAGTTTCACAGTTTCATCTAATCAGAATCAAATTTGGTTTCTAGAACTAATTTTTCGGATATTCATATATTGAAAGGTTGATTGTGTTTCTGAGGACAGTGGCCAACTGCTTTGAGAGGAGAAACAGAACATTTTATGGGAGAATGGCGAGAATCCACACAAATTTCTCTTGATTGGATTGGAATAAATAATACATCTAAACTTGGTGGATTTCTAGGAATTAGACATTTTTAGGATGGGACCATGACACTACTGCTGATAAACTAAGGGAAAGTCTATTGGGATGGTTCTGTTGTCTGCAAAAAAGATTGATAACAGCCCCAGTAAGAAGGAACACAGAAATTGAAATTTCTAAAAGACCAAGAGGAAGATCAAAAAGGTTTTGGATTGAAGTAGTGAGAGTGGATATGAAGTCACTCGGGTTAACCTAAGACATTGCTTTCGATGAAATTGAATGGGTTGACATGATTCGCTTGGCCAACCCCAAAATTTTAGTACGAGACCTTGTGATGATAATGATGATGGTGAGGAACACAATGTTTTTGAGCAAATGGCTCTAGTGGTATTAGTCTGAATGGGATGGCTTTGAGTAAATTCCTTCTATTTCATATGGGGTGGGTGTATGTTAAGGCATACCCAATTATTGTAACCTGTTAAAAAAAATGATATCTTATTCATGGAGAATGATGGGTCAGGTCAGCTCTTGGTAGATATATTCCGGCTTAATGACATCTTGGGGATGACTTCAAGTTTGTTGTGGTGATGGTGAGAGACTAGGGAACTCTTTCTTGGAATATGGGGATTCAAGAAAGATATAAATGCGTGGGAAGTTAATATTCTGGTTCGTCTTCTGGGGAGGTTAATGACACTTTTTTTGTGAACTGTTATGTTGGATAAGTTTACTAGTATTAGGTTTTTGCCATTCCAAACAGGTGCACAAGGTGTAAACTCACTGAGGACTGAGAAGAGAGCTTATCATCTTCTGGTTCATTGCCTCCCTGGCTAGGTGGATTTTGGAGGATGATCTCTTGATCTTTGGTATGTGTAAAGCCCTGCAAAATGTATCTTCCATACTTTTCAAGGTTGGTTCTCCAAAGAATTTTCAGGGTGGGGGGGGGGGGGGGGGGGGATTCTTTGGATGTGGTTACCTTTTGGTGTTTGTTGGTCCATCTCCAAAGAATGAAATAGAAGAGTTTCTAAGACAAGGAAGCAGTAGAGAAGATCGTTATGAATGAATCCTTATATAAAAAAAAGGATCATTATGAAGATTTGCTTTAATGTAAGAACTGTGATGTTTAGGTGCTTGATCACATCATATGCTTTAATAACACCTCCAGTCTTATGTACAAACTTTGGCAAGAGCATTCTTGATTCCAAGGATTAGTTTGTGCTTCGGGTGTGGGTGGATGTTGACATGTGAATATCTACTTGGTTAGAATGAACCAATCATATAGTTTATTTTATTTCTTTTTCTTAATGCATCATTAGCCATTATCTTTAATGCTGTAAATGAATTTTATTTTAATGCATGCAAGGACAGACCTCAGGGCTCATATTTTATTTTATCTTATTTTTCCTCCAGGGGTTGTTGTTTACGAGTATGAACTGAAGATAGGATGGGGTAAGTCTGTCTCCCTTCCAGGGCAAGCTCTACCTGCTCCACCACCTGGACATATGGCCATCAGGAGTAAGGAGGTGGGTTATAATCATCTTTCTTCTTTTTTGTTGGGCATATATTACTCCTGTCGTTGAGTGTTAAAGACAAATTTTCTATATTTGAGGAGACTTGCCCTTGAATTCTTAATCCTATTTTCTTGTATAATCTGAAGTTGGATAAAGAAAGATATTAGTCTAGTTCTCTGTTTGAGTTTTTCTACAATACTAAATCTTATAAATGTTGTGACTGACAGGGTGCCACTGTGATTTTATCTGGTCCTGATGGTCCACCAGTGACTTCTGTGTCGAATCAGAACTCTGAGCTGGTAAGTTAACTGAATTATTGGGAATTTTATTTCCTTGAACTTTATTTGATTTCACCAGTATCATATGTTTACCTTGTTTTTTGTCCATCTATCCAGGATATGAAATGAAATAGGTCTATATATCATTTCCTGTTTTCTTGTTAGAAAGTTCTCATCATGCTATCTGTTTCACTGTCGTATTTCTGTTTATAGTTAAATATGGTTGAGAACCAATGTCCTTAAAATTTTAATCCTTCTCTCCTAAATACTGGGCACAAGAATGAAGCCAGTAATTATCATGATGTGTTTGATCTGTGTTTGGATAGTGGTTTATGCATCCAATGTGATCTGCTGCAACTTTTATACAAGCTCCACCAATTTACAACATATAACGTGTAGTTTACATGATGGAATGAAATGTCTTGTTCAAAAGATGTTTTTGTTTCCTTTTGGCCCATAACTCTGGCTAGAGTTGTTGCTCGTTTGAAAGTGGTAGGTCAGCATTTTATTTTTTGAAGGCTCATGAAAGATTTTCTTGTGATGGTAACTATCATGTGCAAGCCTCACTGTAACTTGTCGGTGCTACTGAATTTCTCAGTTGTGCGTTTTCCCATCTCCTTGGGCTCAAGATTAATTAGATACTTTTTTTTTTTTTTGATAAATCAAAGATCTTTATTAATAGTACGGTCTAGGTGACCGTGAAGCAAAGTACAAAAACAAGAAAGCAAAACAAAAAAAAAAAAACTTTGCTCCACAAGAAGATAGATCCCAAGATAGAAAGAACAACCTTGGACCGAAGATTCCTTCCCCTCAAAAGTTCTAAGGTTCATCTCCTTCCAAATTTCCCAACAAACTGCAAGTGGACTAATGCTCCACAATTTCCTCTTAAAAGCCAAAAAACTCAACCCGATTGCAAGGCACTCCTCCACTAACTTCAAAAAGGACCCTGGAGCACACCACACCGCCTCAAATGGAGTAATGCTCCACAATTAGATACATTTTATATATGCTTTCTTTGGATATCTCAAATATGCCTTGTTGGCTTAGTATTGGAATGAAGCCAAAAAGTTTGTGGGGCTTTGAGTCAAGCTTTTTGGTTAAGATTGACATTTCAACTGATTATCCTTACTAAGAATTATCCCATTCCAAAATTTCCTACCTAATTAAATGTGAGCTTAAAGTTAATGTTAAAATAATGGCCCAATTTTTTTAACCTGCAATTCATTTTCATTGGCTACAAATTTGAAATAGTTTAAGGGTACGTTTGATTGCACATGGAAATGGAAATTCATTTTCCACCCCAATCAAAAAGTCCACCAAAACATATGGGTGGGAAAGTGAAATCCACCCATATTTTCCATCCCCAATTCTTCCCCACTCATATCTTCTTCTTTCCTATCACCACCACCACCATTACACTAACCTCGTCGTCATCGTCATCACCGTCACCATCGCCATCACCGTCTCTGTCTTTATCAGCACCATCTCCGGCCACCTTCTTTCTCTTCTTCTCCATCCCTCACCTCCTCCACCACCATCACCATCACGTTCTCCCTTCCTCTTCCTCACTTACCGC
Organism: Akebia trifoliata; assembly: GCF_017979445.1. NCBI lineage: Eukaryota > Viridiplantae > Streptophyta > Magnoliopsida > Ranunculales > Lardizabalaceae > Akebia > Akebia trifoliata. The sequence continues at coordinate 48,447,476 of NC_141382.1, forward strand.
CACTATCGCCGTCACCGCTGCCATCACCACCACCGTCTCTGTCGTTGTCGTCGCCGCCACATCCTCCCCCCTCCCTCTTCCTCCTCATCTTCTCTTTTTTTTTTTCTCATATTTTTTCCATGATTTTATCTAAGTAAAATCAAACAATGGAATTTGATTATCCAACCCTACCTATTTTCCACCACTATTTTTCCATGGATTTCAAATTCTATGGAAAATCACTTTCCATGCTATCAAACATACCTTAAGTTTTTGTGTGGATCATCTCTATGTTAGGAGACCATCCTCACCATACTCATTCGGGACTCTACATGATGCCTCAAGGCACATCACACACATAGCTACGTGGGCAAATGGGTTTATGGACGAACCAAAGCTATTATGAGCTTAAGTCCAGTCTTAATTGTCTAGTGCTCTTGCTCTGATGCCAAATCCATTCTCAAGCTAAGCCTGCTAAAAAAATTCTTGGTCCAAGTTGGGTTGCTGAGCCTGGATGTAGGGCAATAGTTTCATTAACTGAGGTGGGCTATTATGGAATTTAAGTCTATTCTCAAGCATCAAATGGTCTAGCTTGGACATCCAAATCCAGTCTCAAGCTAGGCCTTATATAGAAAATTCTAGGTGCATGGGTGTCTGGTTTGACCCAGAGACCTGTGGTCCTTCCCAGCTTGATCTGTTTGTTTCCTGTTTTCATTTAGAAGTTGGCAAAGATAAATTTATTGTGTGGTTTATTTTTATTTTTTTCAGTTAATATCCATTTCTTGACTGTCAAATTTTTGGATTTGCTTTTCCTTCTTACTGCAAATGTGTTTCTCATGACCTAGGTTCTTACACCAAATGTTCCTGATATAATGGTTGTTCCACCCGAGGATGATCACCTCCACCATGTAATTGATACGATGGCTTTGTTTGTTCTCGATGGAGGATGTGCTTTTGAACAAGCTATAATGGAGAGAGGTCGTGGAAATCCACTTTTTAATTTCTTGTTTGAGCTTGGGTCGAAGGAGCATACTTACTATGTGTGGAGGCTGTACTCCTTTGCTCAGGTATGTACTGTTACAAGCTTTGGTTAGACATGTAGCATTTAACTTTATGATCACACATAAATGTTACCGATTTGATTTGTTCTGTATGCTTGTGCAAATGCAGGGTGATACTCTTCAAAGGTGGCGAACAGAGCCTTTTATTATGATAACTGGGAGTGGGAGGTAATTTTTTTTCCACATTTGTCACTTGTACCAGGTTTGAACTCTGGTCATATAAATGATCCTCAAGATTAGAAGATGGACATGAAAACTCAAGTAACTTGTGCAATTAACTTAAATTGAAACAATATCTATCCCTTTTCCTTGTCTAGATGGATGCCACCCACTCTGCCACCAACAAAAAGCCCCGAGCATGAGAAAGAATCTGGTACCACGTTTGCAGCGGGAAGAAGCAGAGTAAGAGTTCTTAATTTTGTAGTGGATATTTTTCGTTACATTGGGGCATGGATGGGTTGAGCCTGGGCTCAACTTGTTAATTTTGAATAGGGCCAAGGCCTAACTTGATACAATAATAATAATGCTTAGTAAATAAAAAACTTTGTCCTAATTTAGCTATTTCTTCTTATCACTCAACCAGCGAGTGGAGCAGGAACGAACATTGACAGATCCACAGAGGGATGAGTTTGAGGATATGCTGCGGTCCTTGACATTGGAGAGGAGCCAGATAAAAGAAGCTATGGGCTTTGCTTTAGATAATGCTGATGCAGCTGGGGAGGTAAAATTGAAATTGCTGTTGGGACTTATTTTTCCTCTTGGATGTGTAAATCTCTTCATGGATGGCAGTACCAACTAATTAGTTATGATGAAACCAGGGCCTTTGGTGTTAGGTTCGACTCCCACTAGTTATGCAAGTTAATATAACTTCCAACACTTAATTTTTTTTTGATGAGTATAAATTTTATTGAAAAGAGAAAAAAAGCCGGAGGTCGAGATGGCCCCCCATACAAAGAAGAAAAAGGAAAGAAAAGAACAAAGAAACAGAAAAACAAAGACCATAAAAGACTACTCGAACCTGTTACAAGTCACACAAAGAGTCCCACTTAAACACAAAATCCTGAAAGAAGACTCCATCAAAGTGTTTGCTTAACTTGCTCCAATGATTGAGAAAGCCCAAAATCTCCATGATCACCTCTTGGGGAGAGTTTTCCTTTCCTTGAAACACCCTTTTATTCCTCTCTCTCCAAAGCCCCAAACACTTATTTTTATTTAGTACATTTAAATGTCATCTTTGTTTCCTTTGAATTACTTGGGCCTCCCTTTGCCTTGGTAGGTCCCCTCAATCTCCTAGGAGATCATCCTTTGTATTTGCTGTTTTTAAAAAAAATATAAAAGCTTCATACCTATAAAAATCATTTATATTTCAATGTCCCTTTAAATTTGGCATCACTATGCTAGCCAGAGGACACCTAGGTTCCAAAGAAAACAAGCTGAGATCTGCTGCTGTGTTTCTGTTTTCTTCTTTCAATTCTACAACTTTTTCTGTGTATTTTATATACATCCGCTCTTGCATTTGCAGATAGTTGAGATTCTTACTGAATCTTTGACTCTTAAAGAAACGCCCATACCAACTAAAGTTGCAAGGCTCATGCTTGTTTCCGATATCCTTCACAATAGTAGTGCTCCTGTAAAGAATGCATCTGCATACCGTACAAAATTTGAAGCCACCTTACCTGACATTATGGAGAGCTTCAATGACTTGTACTGTAGTATCACTGGAAGGATCACTGCCGAGGCCCTCAAGGTAATCTGTACTTGGGAATTCCTGCTAGACTCTTGACCTGGCTCTTTTGCGTGACTTCTTTTGTGTAATCTTCATTTATAATTTTTCAGGAACGAGTTCTGAAGGTTCTCCAAGTATGGGCAGATTGGTTTCTCTTCTCAGATGCATATGTAAATGGATTGCGAGCTACATTTATTCGATCTGGAAGCTCTGGTGTGATCCCTTTTCATTCCATATGTGGGGATGCACCAGAAATTGAAAAGAGAACGAGCTCTGAAGATACGGCTGAAGGTGGTAAACTCAACCAAGATGCTGCACTTGCAATGGGAAAGGGGGCAGCTATGAAGGAGTTGTTAAGTCTTTCCTTGGCTGAGCTGGAGAGACGTTGTAGACACAATGGGCTGTCACTTGTTGGTGGCAAGGAAATGATGGTTTCAAGGTTACTAAGTCTCGAAGAGGCAGAAAGACAGAGGGGTTTCGACCGAGACGATGACATGAGATACGGACAAATCCCTTCAAGTTCACGCAGATATTTAAAGGATGACAGCAGTTGGGATGCAAATAATGATGTTCGTAGAGAGACCAACCTCAGTATTGAACCGTTAGGTTCCTCTGGATGGAAACAGGGTGGGGAGGATTCTATGGGTTCACAAGGCAAACATCCTTCTGCTGCTTTGGCCTCAAATTTGCCTATTCCGCAGCCTGAACTAAAAGCCTTCACCAAGAAAGGAAAACTTGACCCAGTTTTACCCGCCTCGAAATGGGCTCGAGAGGATGAAGTCAGTGATGATGAAGATAAGAGAAGTGCTCGGGGTCTGGGGTTAAGTTATTCATCTTCTGGAAGTGAAAATGCTGGTGGTGGTCCCAGTAAGGCTGATGATACTGAGGTTGCAACTGACGCAAGCTTTTTGTCACACCCTGACAGTGGCATGAATGAAGAACAGAGGTTCTAATTCTTTACTTCTTTGGAGCAGACTCCTTAGTTTTATATGACTAAATTGTGGTTTTGTAAAATTTATGCCTGATTATGCTTTGTTGTGTTCTGCAGACAAAAGTTAAGGCGTCTAGAGGTTGCCGTTATGGAATACATTGAGTCTCTTGAAGAGAGAGGAATCAGAGCCCCCGAGGAAATTGAGAGGAAAGTAGCAAACCACCGGAGACGACTGCAATCTGAATTTGGATTATCAGATTCGAACGAAGGTGTTTCAGCGAAAAATAAGTCTCGTAAGTATATAACAACCAAAATGTTTTGGGAATTATAAAAATATCATTTTAGCTTAGAAAGTTAAATATCCATCTGCATTGTTTGAGTTAGGGCTGTCAATGGACCGGGTTTAGATCTGATTGGTACTGACTGATAAGAAATTTATTAGACCCGGACCAGATTGGATCCATCGGTTTAAGCTCCGAACCTGATCCTATGTAATGTGTGGTGTGGCAAATCCGAAAAATCACTTTTTTGGATTGATCCTAATCCATTTGTTTTGATGAAAGTATATACCTAAATAAAATATATAATATAAATATATATTATTTATATATTTTCAAACACATTTTTTTTTTCTATAAGTATATATTTTCAAACACATTGTCGGACCGAGACATGGTTGATCCAAAACTTCTGATAAGTTGTCAAATTGGATCCTTATCGGTACCCAAATCCTTGATCTGGATCTGGAGTTATCAGATCGGAATGGATCAAATCCGATCCTTATCTGGAAACCACTACATGTTCTATCAAACTTAAAGTAGGAGGTTTTATATACCATTAGCAGTATAGTTGGATTCAATGATGTGTCTGCAACCTCCATGGAGCTCCATGCTTTTTAAGCCTGTTTTAGGGACTTTCTGATCTATCAAAGACTTGCTAGCACATGTAATATTGTCCCGGCTTTGACCGACCAACCTTAATGAAGCTTTATGTGAGCTGTAGGGGACACTTCCATTTAGAACTCATTCAGTCTTTCGAGTAGTGTGATTGGTCTTTTTCTTATTGTGATAATTTTATTTGGGCTTTCTAATGTCACTATTTAACGGATATTTTCCGTCAGCATTCTCTTTCAAGTAGTGTGATTGGTCTTTTTCTTATTGTGATAATTTTATTTGGGCTTTCTAATGTCACTATTTAAAGGATATTTTCCGTCAGCATTATGCTGCTCTTTTGTATGTTGCATGGACTCTTTTTTACGTATCCATGTTAAATTCCAACAGTCCATGGAATGTGTCACTTCTAACTTTTGTATTCTTTCCTTTTTGCAAGAAATTCTTTAGTATGCATCTTAGACTATGGGATAATGGTTTGATGATGATGACTCCTTTCAATTGAAATTTTCTTTGTAGCTAATATAACCCTAAATATATGCATTCTCTTGGCTATGGTACATTGAAAGATATCATAAGATTTCCCATTGCACAATTTAGTACTATCCTCATTGTACATAAATTACTAATTATTTAATGTTGCCAAGTCGTCCTGGATTCTTATTTAAATTAATAATTATTTAAAGTACACAATAATGAGACAAAACATCTAGATAAGCTGATATTCATTAAAATCATGTAGACAATATAAATTTATAATTGAGAACAAATTATTTGAATAAATTAAAGATTTGTTTGGTAAAGTGTGTAGCATGAGTCTGAATCATGGGATAACATGGTGTTCCTACATGAAAATTTCTTAGAAAACAGTGCGCCCTTATTATGTGGAGGAATTCACTTAGTTCTCTCTATAAATTTTTCCTATCGAAACTTGAGGGTTCCCAATAGCTGATATGGCATGCAACCAACTTGGCGACTCATTTGTTTTGGAACCAACTTGGTTGAGTCTTGAACGGCTTGAATCCATTTTATTGTTGGCTAAGGCGCCGAGTCTCTCACTGAATCTGAGGGTTTTACTAGTCATACCTAAATCCTTACCTTCTTGCATTTATCTAACAAGTTTCAAGGCGGACGTAGAGGTCTTCCTTGAACTGACCTCTTGCCTACTTCCGAAATGCTTTGAGCCTTTAATCCTTGGTTCCATTTCCATGCAGAGCTATGCTGTTGTAGACCATCTTTATGGTTTACTACATGAGTATTATGGGTTTCTTATGAATCTTATATGATGACAATATTTCCTTAACCCAACTGTTGGATTCATTCATGAATCATATTTTTTTTGCATTCGATTCTATTTATAGCTCTATATTTTGTTAAGGTATATGTGTTTTCAGATCATTCTTAAATATCAATCCTTGTCATTTTTGGCTCTCATCTCAACCTTTTAGAGCCTTCGCTATGCACCCATGCTCTCCTTGTTGATAGTACATACCCAAACAATCTCTAGATAAAAAGTTTTGCCTAAGATACAATTCGTAATCTAGCAGTTATCTTTATCCTTTTACATATCCTTACATAAGCCATGAGTTTCTTGCAAATTGATGTCTTGGTACATCTATTTTCTATGCAACAACTAACAAGGACACGATACTTTTTAGGATTTTGTACCGTAGGACATGTGAATACATGGATGCACCTCAGTGCACCCTTTTATTTTTTTTCTCTAATGATTTCTATAAAAGATAGTGCCTGAAAGAGGATTTCTGTAATCCATCCTCATATGTTAATTTGTTAAACATAACATGGTTTGATGGTAGAAATCTAATTTTGTCTAGTTTTGGTGTATAGCAGTGTTTTCTTTTACTTTTCCTACACACTATTTACTAGAACTCTTGACCTAAATATAAGATAAAAGGTTATATAGTACATTTGAACAAATTTGTCTAGCCTCTCTTCTTCTTTTTTTGTTTTCCAAAAATTGTCTTTTTTCCTATGTGCATGCTCAAGAATTTACTCAAGCGTTTGAAACTGTAGAGATGTCATCTCTGGAGAGGAAAGACAGACGAGATGATTCCCATTCCCGTGAATCTTCAAGGAAACGACATCGCAGCCAGAGCCGAAGTCGGAGCCCACAAAGCAAGTCATCTACTAGAAGCAGAAATAGGGAAAATGATGTGGACAAGCACCGTGATAGAGATAGAAGTCATGAGCTGGAAAGCGAAAAGGGGAGAGGGCGTGAGAAGAGTGGAAGCAGAGAGAGGGGCGACGATCACGATAGGGATAAAGGTAGAGAGAGGGACAGGGATAGGAGGAGAAGAGGGAAATGATGGTCTTGAAGCACCATTGCAACGTCTGAATGGAATTGAAATGATTTTAGATTCCAAGATTGTGATGGGGGATTATGATGTTCTCATCGAAGGCAGGGATTGAAAAGGAAGATGCTACTTTTAATAACGATATTTTTCCGTGGAACTGGTTTTATGAATTGGCCGACTGTTTGAGGATGAAGAAATGATTGTTGTGAGTATCCGGAAATCTTGATCCATTCATTTATCTGAGCTGAGATTCAAAGTGCTTTTGGTGAAGAGTTTATGCTTTTGATGAGCTCAAATTATCCATATGCAACTCCCATGAAAATCTGTAAGAATATTTCTTTTCTGCGACTTTTATTTTATTTAATGTAGTTTCTTGTCAAATATTGTTGTGATTTGAGTTCCAGTGGTAAGTGATCATACAAGTCTAGTGTTGTAGCTGCGCCATACTTAATTTTTGTTTTAGCAAAATCTGCTTTCAAGCCTAAGGTTCATGTGATGTCTGATCGAGGATGGCCTTCGAATAAAGTGCAATTTGGTATGATTCGGATGGATTCAATTGCCAGGGACATCTCAGCCCAAGCCACAGAGAGAGAGAGTTCTTATCTGTGGACTGAGTAGAGGAATAAAATGCTCAGCACCTCAAAGTCCTTGTTCAAGAGCTACCAAGAAAAAAAAAAGTAGCTGGGGTTGGGCTAATTTACCAAACCATTCCAAACCCTGCCTGATTCATAGTTGGGCCTCAAAATTTCATCCCAAGTCCAATCTAACGTGCTAGACTAAATCTGCTCAACTTCGCATTGAACCCATTGGCGACATGGTTTGGTTTGGGGTCAGCTAAAGTTGCACTCCAGATCTCATACACCTGATTCATTCGATGGGACAGGAGTCACTATGTTATTTTGTTCCAAGTAGATTACCTGGTTCAAAGTTGATCTTATCATTGCAATTACAATCCAATTTACAGTAGTATGATCAAACTGATGGATTAGAGTTAAATTACAGTAGTATGATCTTTCATTTGATCATTGGAGACATTCTTGACATTTCATCATCTCTCATCATTTCATATAAAATATGTTTACTTTTGATATACTTATTAATCACCTAAGTATGTTTAGATTTTTGAAACTAAAATCTTCATAGGATCTGCTAACATGAAATCCCGACAGAACATAGTTACTTTGGTATTAATAGTGGAGACAAAAAGAGAAGAATACCAAAACCACTTGTTTGTGTTGGGGTTCCTGACAGGAAGGACATGATGAGTATATGTGTTAGCTTGGGTTTTATGCAGGTGGGAACTATACAACTTGAACGGGTGAGACCAACATACTGTTCGAGTGCATCCTCTTACCAGTTTGACACGAGGTAATGCATTAGAAAACACTAGCAATGAATTACAATGGATCCAATGCTCAAGAATGCTAACCCATTAGTATCTGCTCTGAGGGACTTGGACATTTTTTTTTGGGGGTTGTGCATTAGATTTGGATTCTTATTTCTGAGTCCAATATTTAACTTGTTTATAGTTCTTGATGCATTTCAATGTGTCATTACAAAAGCGTACCTCAACCCAATCAAATTGATATTTGTTATATACAGTAACACGTGGTGCTTGGTTCTTCCTTGAGTTTCTTTACCTAGGCTTGTGTGGAAGGAAACTGGAGAAGATGCTTTAAGTGAAAAACGATAGATTTTAGGGTAAAATTAACATAAACCACTCTGGGTGTTGGTATTATCTTTGAGATACCTTCCTCACCTGGGTTTTCAAAGTGATTACAAATACCTGACCATGGTCTTCTGCTCTGGGTATGCTTGAGTAAGCAACATGGGAGGGGCTTAACTGATTAATACGCACAAGGTTCTTTAGCTCTAGCTGTGCAGTCAGTGGAGCTTAACAAGGAGGAAGAACAAAGGTCTTCTCCATTTTTATGGAAACTTCAAGCAATCTAGGATTGTGGGTACTGAGTAGAAGTTACACATGCGGCAGTAGATGGTGTTGTGGTTTTGCTGTTAAGCCAATCAATTTTTTTTTTGGTTGATAATTATAAATTTTTTATTAGAAACAGGAAGAAAGAAAGGAGGCTGAGATAGCCCCCCATACAATGAGAAAAGAACAAAAAGAAAAAAATGCAAGCCAAAGAAGAAAAAATACACAGCTGAAAGAGGGCAAAGAGTCACAAATGGAATCCCATTTGAAAACAAAATCCTGAAAGCACACTCATGTAAAGTCTTTGTTCACCTTCGACCAAAAGAAAAGTAACCCCAAAATGTCCATAATCACTGTTGAGACATACTCTCTTTACTAACAAGTGGAGGAGGCCGTGAATAGCAAAATAATAATAATAATAATAAAAGTAGAACTAAAGAAACAAGGTTGTGCTTGATTGCAAGGCAAATTGTAGAAAATTCATTTTTCAGAAAATTTGTTATTTTACCTCAATTTAATTGCAAGGCAAATCAAATTAGAGCGAAAAATGATGTCTGTCTTAGATTTGTTAGCCAAATCATTTTACATCACAAACTCGATGGGCATCGTTGTTGGAATGGCTACTGAAACGTAGATGGAGGTGGTGAGAGCGGTGTGAACAATTCAATTAAGAGAACACATGACTTCAGAAAGAATCATGCGAGGAACAGTTCTTGCATTAGTTCAATCACCTCGTAGGATCATACTTTGATACAAGCAGCAACACACACCATAAATAAGATAAAACTCAAGAAACATCCTGCTCAGCTTGGTCTGGCATTGGGCTTCCCGACAAGAAGGCTGTGATGAGTGGAAAAGCAAGTTTGATTTATACATAGGGACGTCATGTCCAGCTCCCCTCTCACCGATACAAAGGCGAGACCCTCGTACACTTAAGTCCATCCTCCCACCTGTTTTAACACATTGGAATCACAAATAAAAAGGTTATTATCCAATATCCTTTGTTAGTGATATAGAGTGGAAATGTTGTACAATCATACCTGCGCATTATCATACAAAGCATGTCAAGGAGTCACAACTGGGAGCTTGAGAGTATTGATTTAGATAATAAGATGCATGAGATACACTGTATCATTGTTAGTGTATCTCATCACAAATGGAAGGTTATGATGGAGGATATTCTAAAATATGAGGGCGGTTCATGCGACAGATATAAAAACATATGTAAAAATAATGGTTTTCAAAATATGGGTTAGAGGTTTTGGATTGAGCTGATTTTTTGCGAGGATGGTCACTATGATGAGAAGATCATTCTCACAAAAAATCAGCTCAATCTGAAATTTCTAAATCCATCAAAACTGATTTACAAATTATTAGTAAAAAATTGACGGTCGACATTCTAAATCACTTTTAATGGGGTTAGAAGTTTCGGATTGGACTGATTTTTTTTCTTTTCCAGATGATCTTCCCATCATAGAGATCATCCTCACAAAAAATCAACTCAAACCGAAACTTCTAATCCATATTTTGAAAATTTATTAATGTTACATTGTTTTTACATATGTCCCTTCCGTTCCCTAAAATATATATTGATATTTAGAATATATCTATTAGCATATTTTAGAATATTTATATTAGGTAGTTTTCATATATCTTGGTTGATGTAATGTCTATAAATACCCTATCGGGATTTTTGTAATATGCATCCAAGAATTCTTAATAAAATCAGATTTCTTCAATTAGAGACAAGATTGAATGGAATCTAAATAATTCACCATATCAGGGATTTGTTTTTACCTGATCAAAGGTTTTGAAAATGGATGCATTGAACTCTCAAAAATATGCACCCCCCCCTCCTCAATTGAACTCTCAAATTTAAAATTTAAACCCAACAATGAAAATTGAACCCACCCGAAAGACCAAAAAAAAAAACTTTTTAAAGTTCTAAAATTGCTTTCTCTTCATCCATTTGGCATCAGATCATGTTTGTAGATGCCATGTTGTCATGAAACAATATTTTATTGACTTTAACATTCATACTTAAAAAACAAAATAAAATCTTTTCAAGTAGAAAAAGAAGGGATTTTGGATTGAAAAAAAAAAAAAAAAAATTCAATAAGGAGTTATACCGAGATTCGAAATGGTGGATGAAGCTATGATTAGTTGACTAAAAATAATTTATCATAAAGGTTGAAGATGATAGGTTTTGTGGAAAAAAAAAATCAAGTCTTCTTTGTATAATAGGTTTTGGGCGGTGGGTGGGTGTGTCAAACAGGGTTTGCACGGTGCTAACTTTGGCCCCCCCCCCCCCCCCCCCCAAAGAAAAGGGCCGGGCCGTTCCATGGACTCACGTGCCAATCATTGCTCTATAATCTCACATTCAAAATGTAACGTGACATTTTTTTTTTTATCCTAACCCCATCATGGCTGGTTTAGATTAGAATCGTGATAATATGATGCCCTCCTCTAAGGCATGCCCCTATCACAGAACCGTTTATCATTTGCCTTGGGATACATAAGAAAAATGTTTATGGTCTTGCATATTTGGAGGCGAATGATATACAGTTCTATGATGAGGGCGTGTCAGAGAGGGGCGTTAGAAAATCATTACACTTTAGATTAAGAATAATAATTTTCTGACTACTAATGTTGGGTGACAAAATTTACTATGATTCTCACAATTCTAACGTGGAGGTCCACACATGACCGTAGATACTTTTTACTCATATCTTGAGGAAATGTATTTATAGTTATGTGTGCACCCCATGTCAGAAAATGTGAGAATCGTAGTAAATCCCAATGTCACCCTAACACGACTCTTTTCTGACGCCTCCCCTCTGGCACACGCCCCCACATACTCCTTGACTTGGCATGGGTTAGTATTTTAGATTCTTTTCATCGGGATACACAATTACACATAGTCTTAGATTAATTATTCTTTAGTTACTCCTTGGTCTTTAGTGGAATAAATACACCAAAGATCTGCTTGATATCATCTTATTAGATTCGAGTTTGCTTTAATGCTGGTCAGATCCAAGATCATCAATTAAGCAGATTTTAGTTGTGTGAAGAGTGTGGCCACGTGGCAGTTTGGGTCTGTGGTGATTGGGTAAATTGAATGAACCCGGCGTCCTTATTAATTTAATATAATTGAGAGAGAGAGAAAGAAGGAGAGAATATAGATAGAGAGGTGGTTTTGTTGCTGAGGAGCTCTTCTGCTAAGGGTGACACCAACAGGGTTACTTCCTGCAGAAGGGGACCTCTCCGTATAAAAAAATTGGGGGACAAAAACCCTAGAGTCTTAAATTTGGAATTTTCACAAAATTTCTTCTCAGATAATTCTCGTTGATCTAATTCCACACGAAATCGACTTTCTTGACTTGGTTTCAATAATCTTTACCGGCTGTGGAAGATTGAATACTTTTGGAATTTTTTAAGATTTTTTTTCTCGGATGGTGAGTGGTGATTCCCTTTAAGAAATTTCTTCGCTGTTTCCCTATTGTTTACGAGTTTTGATTACTGGGTTTCTCACATTGATTACAGAAGAACTGCTTTTTGATCGATTATATGTGAGGAAGAAGAGGAATTAGGGTTTCATCGATGATATCTTTGTTGGGTTTACTCTTGCTTGGCCGTGGCCGAACAACCTGACGCGCTCCTGAGGATTTTCTGGAGATTAGGGTTTGGTTGCTGATATCTATTCGTGGGTTTAAGGTTTGGTTTTGAAATTCGCTTTTTTTGCGGTGATAATTTGGGAATATTTTGAGTTTTAAGAGTTGGGTTTCATTCATTAGGGGTTTGTTACTGGTTTCTATTGTTGGTTTCAGACAATTAGGGTTTTTTGAGATTTATTTGTTATATTCTTTAATCTGTGGTGATAATTGGGAGACATTTGTGGATCTTTATAATTGATTTTGGTTAATTGTCGGTTTGTGGTGGAGATTTTGATTTAGAGGATAAAATGAGTTCAAACGTAACTGAGGGTTTCATTCCGGGAGGAAAGCTATTAGTCTATATTGCAGAAAATGGGCACTGTATCAAATTCGATTGTGATGAAAACACGTCCGTTGAAGCAATCCAACGACATATAGAATCTGAATCAGGGATTAATTTCAATGACCAGCTTCTTCTCTGTCTGGACATGAAGCTTGAATCCCAGCGCCCCTTATCGGCGTACAAGCTCCCTTGTGACGATCGAGAGGTCTTCCTTTATAACCGAGCAAGACTATCCCCCGAATCACCCGTCCCTATCCCGGAACAGGTTGATATTCCAGAAATTTACGTCCCTCCATCACCATCATCATCCCAAAATCCACACCCTTTAGATGATGCCTTGGACCCAGCTCTCAAGGCATTGCCTTCTTACGAGCGACAGTTCAGAAATCATTTCCAGCGTGGTCGGGCAATTTATAATTCTACCCAATTGAAATTCGAGAACTGTGAGAGGCTTCTGAGAGAACAAAGAGTTCAAGAAAGGGCGCTGGAAACTGCGTGGGGAAGTATGAATCATTATTACCGGATGATACAACAAATGTACATGGATTTCATGAAATGTTACTCGTTACAGCATAGGTACCATTCAGACCTTTTGACAAATCTCGGTAGAGATATAGACAAGCTGAGGTCATGCAAGCTCCACCCGGCACTACAAACGGAATCCCGTAAATGTTTGCTGGATTTTGTGAAGGAAGAGAATCTGTGGAAGTGGGTGGAGAATTGTAACATTTCTCATCGGCAGTTTGAGGCGAAGGTTTCGCAACTCAAGCAGATGTTTAATGAACTGAAGAGAAAGATTGAAGATTTGTTTTCCACTAAATCGCCTGTTGCAATTAGGGATTTAGAATTGATGATCAAAGACCATCAGCAATATCTTAATGAGCAAAAGAGTATAATGCAATCTCTGAGGTTGGTTTTTCTGGTCTTCTTTTCTTCTGCTACCCTTTTGCATTGCCCATTTTTATATTTCTAGATTTATTCGTTTATTGTAATAGCTTATGTTTCAGATCAGTTTTCTACCTAGAAAATATTTTTTGGTGCATAGTTTGTTCCATAGCAAGTCAGTGCCTGGGATGAGTTCTTGATTTTTTTGTAAAATTGACCGACCAATATTACGTTACTAGAAACGCCCATAAAAAGATAATCCCATCATCCATGGCAATTTCATCTCAATATTGTGTTTGATAGTTTTGCATAATTAAAACATCCTAGTAAGTAGAAAAAAAGTACTGGGGCTTAATAGCCATGTGTGGTCATGCATCTGGCTGCACCATGCTTGTTTTATTACATGTGCACTCACATTTATGCAGATTTATGCATACATTCAGGGGCGGAGCCAAGAAGGGACCAGTCAAGAAAAAAATACAAATCGCTTATTAGTCCCTACACTTTAATCCATATTAGAAATAGTCCTGTGTTTTACAAACTGACATTATGTAAAACCTCCACTGCCAATGCACATAAAAAAATTAGCAAAATACTTTCCTTACTAACTTAAGATTTCAAATCTTAGGAAGGGTCGTTGAGCTCAAATGGATTACCAATGCAATTCAACACCACAAACACCCCTCTAGATATCATGGAAAAAACTCATATCCAAAAGAGAAAAAAAAAAATTATTTTGGGCTTGATCCAAGGTTTTGAAAATGGACTACCGGAATCCCACCAAACCTCCAAACCTAAACTTTAAGTACACAGTAAAAAATAAGTCTTTTTTTATTATTTTTTTTCAAAGTTCATCTGTATGTTTTTGGATGCCTCAAGGTGAGCTCAACAACTTTTCGTAGGATTTGAAATCTTACTAGGCCAGTGACAAACCTAATCTATGCATAGAAGGAAATCAAGTTTGTTGGTTGACCGTCGTAAGCAATTAGCCCCCAATGACCAAAAATCTTGGCTACTTCCTTTCCTTGTTCTCGTTGCCAAAATCAGTGGAGGTTAAGATTGAAAGACTCATGAATTTTTTTTTGTAGAATGACAATAATGGTGGTAGAAAGTATAATTTGGTGAATTGGAAGATGGTTTGCACTCCTAAGAAGAATGGAGGCTTGGGGATTAGAGGGCTTAGATTAACTAATAAGGCTCGCCTATGCAAGTGGCGTTGGAGATTTGGGGAAGAAAGAAACTTGTGGAGGAGGGTGATTTATGCTAAATATGGAGAAAAGAAGTTTGGTTGGTATACTGGTGAGGCTAAAGGATCTTACATGTGTAGTGTGTGGAAATGTATTGTGAAGGGTGTTGATAGGTTTGATAAGGAGATTAGATTCAAAGTTGGGTTGGGGGACAAGGTTAGATTTTGGGAGGATATTTGGTGCGGTACTTCGTTTCTGGCTACTCAATTTCTATTCTTGTACTCTTCGTTTGTTGAAAAAGTACAACTCTGTGAGACAGTGTTTGATTCGAGACAGTAATACGGATTCTTGGGATCTTGGTTTCAGGAGGAACTTCAATGACTGAGAGTTAACTGAGGCCACATCTCTTCTAAATCTTCTTAATTCGCTCCAATTTAGAGAGAATGAGTAGGATAGGAGAGAATGGTTCAAGGCCAAGGACGAGGTTTTTCTGTTAAATCCCTTTATAATTGCTTGCTTCCGTTGTGTGAGGTCTCTTTCTCGTCGTCCATCATTTGGTCCACTCTTATACCACCCAAGGTTTCTTTCTTCTTATGGCTTACCTCTTTGGGTATAATCCTAACCTTGGACAATCTAATCTCTCGAGAGTGGATCTCCCCAAACTTTTGTTACCTATGCTCGAAGAATGGGGAGTCCGCCAACCACATTCTTATTCATTGTCCCTTCTCGTGTGGTATTTAGATGCTTTTTTTATCTCGTTTCCGGGTGGCTTGGGTTTTTCCTCTTTCTCTTTTTGCACTTTGGAGAGTTGGAGATTCAATATCTTCTCTTATAGAAAGAGGTATCTTTGGACTATCCTTCCTTAATTCATTGCGTGAGGTCTCTGGAAAGAGTGCAACAACAGAGTGATCCAGAGTAAGGAGAGCTCATCTCATACTGTGATTTTGGAGATTTTGGGGTTACTCTTCTTTTGGTCGAAGATGAGTAAGGACTTCAAGGGCGTGTGCTTCCAAGATTTTGTTTTCAACTGGAATACCATTTGTGACTCGTAGCCCCCCTTCGGGCGTGCAACTTTATTTTCCTTTGTTCTTTCTTTTATTTTTGGCTTTTTTCTTTCTTTGCTTTTGGCATGTTGGTGCTTTTTTTTTTTTTTTTTTGTCTTGTTGTTTGAGGGCCATCTCAACCTCCTTTTCTCCTTTATTATCAATGGAAAATTTTATATTTACAAAAAAAATACATTCATACATGTTTGTGTCTATATGAAGTCCATTTTTCTGCCATATTTATTTTATTACATGTACCATAATTATAGATGCCTTATAAAAATATTTCAGTCAATAACACGAGTATTTCGCCGTTCAACTCTATTTTGAGCTTTATCTTCGGTCAATGCATGTGTCTTTTTCTTTTCTTGATACTTTAATCCACCTCATTTCCCTTATAGAAAATCCAACCCTAATCTTAGTTGCCCATAGTAGGAGCAAGACCTAGGGTTGGATCTGGGGTGAGGGAGAAAGTTATTAATGCTTATGCTTTATCCTTGAGTTGGGTAACTTTGAAAGAGTGTGTTAGTGTTTTATAGAGCAATTAGGAGTTTTAAAATTGACTGGGGAATCTTGAATGAATCTGGTACTAGGAAGTTCTGAATTTTGGGATGTTACCAATCTCAGTCCTATTGGCTATTATTGTTTATTTCCTTTGGGAATGTTTTTTTCCATTGTTTTTAATTTCCTTTTTCTTTAATACATTTATATTACTGATAAGAAAAGGAAGCTAAGGGGAGGCTTCCAATGTCAAAGATTGCCCAAATAAACCTTCTTTGCCAATAAATTGGCATCTTTCCTTGTACCACAAGTGTGCCTGTACAATATTTCAAGGTTCACACTAAAAACCCTCATATTATCAATTATATTTGAAATGTCCTAAGGACCATCTGAATTTCCTAAATCACTTGTGATGTTTTTTTTTTCCTTTTTTTCCAATGATCCTCTTCCACTATCACTGGCCCATTGACGCACAAATGATAGTTTTTTAAAACCTAGAAGAACAGTATTAGTCTCTAATGCCACACAAACAAGAGGCATTGAGTGTTGAACCATTAGCATTTCTAATGATGGCTGTTATGCTGGTTAGGTGCCCGGCTTTCAAAGAAATCAGTGGTCAAAGTTTAATTTCAGCGACTCTCTTTTGTAGGCTCCCTTCAAGTCAGTCTAATCTTCTCTCATGTATCTTATTGTCTTTGATTTAGATTACTGTTAGGACATTCTAGAAGTGGTTTGGATGTTCAGTATTTGAAGGTTGTTCCACTCTATGGCACTTTGCAGTATCCCTACCATGTTGGATTTATCATAGTTACTTATAAATGTTCAAGTATCTTGAAGGCACTCCTTTCTTAGGCTTTCCTTCATATTTTATAGTTTGTCATCTATCAAATAATATATTTTATAATTTGTTTTACAAAAAAGGAATTTTTATAGTTAGTAATGAGAATATGATATTAGCCTATTTTATCGTTTGTCTTCATCGAAGACTTCATTTTCAGGTGGGATTTTGTGATGAGTGACGAGTAGTAGTTGGTTGTGTATTTGTTTTTTCCCCATTTTGTGCTTTCCAGTCTTTCTAAAATGGTCTTTTCAACCTCCTGTTGTTTGTACTGATTTTTCGTATTAATGAAATCTTAGTTTTAAAAAAAAAACTAGAATTTTATGTGCACCACTGACCAAATTTTATCAATGTTCTCTGCAGCAAAGATGTGAACACAGTGAAAAAACTTGTGGTTGATTGCCTAAGCTCTCAATTGTCTGCCTCGCTTCGTCCTCACGATGCGGTTTCTGCTTTGGGTCCCATGTATGATGTCCATGACAGGAATCACCTACCTAAGATGCAGGATTGTGATCATTCAATTTCAGATTTGCTCGATTTCTGCAAGGATAGAAAGAACGAAATGAACCAATTTGTGCACAATTGCATGCAAAAGGTAGCTTATGTTCAGTTTATCATCAAAGATATTCGTCTTCAGTTTCCAGCTTTCAAGGAGGCAATGGGACGTCAGGATGATCTATTTGCAGATCTAAAATTGGTCCGTGGGGTTGGTCCATCATACAGGGCTTGCCTTGCTGAAGTAGTGAGAAGGAAGGCTTCTATGAAGCTCTACATGGGCATGGCTGGACAGTTGGCTGAGAGGCTTGCAATAAAGAGGGAGGTCGAGGTAAGAAGACGTGAAGAGTTCATTAAGGCACATAGTGTGTATATACCTCGGGAAGTATTGTCATCTATGGGCTTGTTCGACACTCCCAGTCATTGTAATGTGAATATAGCTCCTTTTGACAATAACTTGCTTGGGATTGATATTGCTGATGTTGACCGATATGCTCCCGAGTATTTAGTATGCTTGCTATCTAAAACCTTGAAGCATGGATCATCGAAGGCCTCATTTTCCATGTCTGCGGAAGCTGAAGAGAATTCTGTTGATAACTCCGAGAAATATGATGCCTCGGGGCTCCTTGAGGGCAGTGAGTCGGTAGAAATTGCTGGGACAAGCAAGATGGAAGTCGAGAATGCGAGGTTGAAAGCTGAACTTGCGTCTGCAATAGCTTTGATTTGTTCATTCAACCCCGAAATTGAATACGAATCACTGGATGACAGTAAACTGGATAGTTTACTTAAAAACACGGCAGAAAAGACAGCTGAAGCATTGCATCTGAAGGATGAGTACTGCAAAAATATTGAATCTATGGTAAGGCAGAAGCAGATGCAATGCTTGTCGTATGAGAAACGTATTCAAGAGCTGGAGAGCAGATTATCTGATCGATATCTTCAAGGGCAGCAGCTTTCAGGTAGTAAGGATGCTTCTGATTCCGTCCTTTCTGTTGCGAAAGCTGATGATTGCAAGTCAGAAATATCAGGGGATGGAGAAGCCCACCTGCCTTACATATCCACCGAAGTTCACTTGCCTTACGTGTCGTCTGAGCCCATGGATGAGGTCTCTTGTACATCGGCCTCATTAGAGACAAAAATAGAGCAGTTCTGTAGACGAACTCACAAAGCACGAGAAGGTGTAGATGAAAATATGGCAGATTCGTCTGGCATGATAAATCCGCAGTTGGACTCGTCAATGATGGATCCTCATCATGATGGACTTGCAGTAGGCGATAAAGCTGGGAAAGAAAAGATGGTGGAGCAGTTGGGCTATGAACTGGAAAACAACTCTGCTGCTGAGAATATATTGGAGCGTCGTAACATGTTAACCTATGAAACTGTGGTGGAGCCAGCTTCAGACTCCAAAGTTAGGGGGGATCTTGTGTTGGAACTGCAAAGTGCACTTGCAGACAAGTTGAATGAATGCAGCGAAACTGAAACGAAGCTCAAAGCTGCTGTAGAGGAGGTCACCACCCTTAGGAGAGAGTTGGAAATCAGCCGGAAGCTCTTGGATGAGTCTCAGGTACTTTTGGATGTATCATGAATTTTTTCTTAAACAATTTTTTTTTTTTTGATAGATATAATTTTATTAATAAAATGAGAATAAATGGTAGGCTGAGGTAGCCCCCTCAAGAGAGAAAACTACAAAAGAAAACGGAAAACAGGGAAAAAGACAAAAAAAAAAACCTCCACAAATAACAAAACAACCCTCAACCTAGCTATACACTACAAAGTAACTCCCATTTGAAAGCGAAGTCCTAAAAAAAGACCCCTTCGAAGTCCTTGGAAAGCTTGCTCCAAAGAAACCAAAACCCCAAAATGTACAAAATCACAGCCTCTGGAGGCCTCTCCTCACCCTGAAACATCGTTTTGTTCCTCTTTTTCCACAAACCCCGACACAACAAAAGGAAGAATAGCCCACTAGTATCTTTTCTTGTTGGAGAAAATGTTTAGAATTCACACTAGGAAAAGGGTCAAATCAGCTTTAGGAAGAGGAACAGAAAATAGCTCTAAAATCTGAAGGAGAAAGGACAGTGAATTAAGATCTGACACCAGGACTTACCATCTTTTTCTAAAACAGTTTATTTTTATCAAAATATTTTTTCCCTAGAAAATTTTACACGTCTGCAAGAAGTTCTTGGATCATGTAGTGCATAATGGATCTTTTTTGTCAATAAATTTATTCATGTTATTATGTTTATATACAAAGTGCCTGACTTAGTATGGTACTTTTTAAGTAAACCTAGTGTAGTTTCTTGATATTGCATTTGTGCATGATGTTAGTCTCTTCTTGAGTCATTTAATTTTTAAAGCAGTGAACTTATATAATTCCCCCCGTGTCTTACTAGTCTATGATTATGTCTATAGGATCTCCAAGAAATAGTTTACTCCCTTCGAACTCTAGTTGATTGCATATTCAATTGAGACAAATGAGAACCAATGGGTAACATTCACCCATAAGTGGTGGAGTATAAGAAACATTTATTCCCAGCCCAAAGGATGTTGCTGTGATCAACATATTTATAATTTTAGTCTGAGGTTCTCTTTATGGTTAACTTAGATAGGATTTGCAGAGAAGGAGAGAGAGAGAGGGGGGCAGGGAGGGAGGGTACTTTTGGTTTACTACTTCACAGCTATGTAACAAGAACATGTACACAGGTAATAGGTGTCTGAAATAAGGGAAAAAATATTGTCTAACAATTTAATAGATTACTGTATGAAGTATGGATTGCACTGATCCTTTCTCGGGAGTCAAATTTTTATTGACAATTATTTAAATGAAGGCTTACACACTTCCTTGCTTGCTAAGTGTATTGTCGGTATATGTCTGACACCTTGTTAGCAATTCGGAATACGGCAAAGATTCGATTCGTGAAAAATTCGAGTTCTATTCGATTTTGGATTACAAAAATCCGGTCAAAATTCGATAAATGGAAAATATGCGGCATTTGCTTCACATGTGTATTATCCGTTTCATTTCAAAAATTCGAAAACCAAAAATTCGGCCATATGATAGTGACGGTGATGGTAATAATGATGGTGGTGATAACGAGGACATTGAGGTTATTGGTAAAAGAAGACCAAAGTCAAAGGACACATCATGAATTTGGAAAATTAAGGTGTAATCTCAAATAAATGTAAAGGGTCGTGTCATTATTTTTTAAAGATAAAAGGGACATTTGTCACGTAAAAATGTGGATTCCTCCAAAATTTTGAAGCATGGCTGCTTCAAAGTCAGGTTGTGGTACATGTCACAACTTACAAGTTTACACTTTGCAACATACAACAAGTTATAGTAGCATCTTTTTTTCCACCGAGTTTTATAAAAATTTGTATAAATCGTGTTTTATTCTTTTCAAACTTAAAATCCATAAATTATTCAGAATAGTTCAATAAGTTGGAGAATAATACTTTCATTGAAAAAAACGAAAAATTCGTGAATTTTTAAAGAATTAAGCGGGAGATTACTAACAAGGGTCTGACATGGAAAAATATTAAAATGGCAAGTCCTTATTACATGACTTCACATATATGTTCTTTTGTGTTCTGATGTATTTATTTCTCGACAAAACAGATGAATTGTGCGCACTTGGAGAATTGCCTGCATGAAGCAAGAGAGGAAGCTCATACTCATCTCTGTGCTGCAGATAGGAGGGCCTCAGAGTATAGCACACTGCGCGTGTCTGCTGTGAAAATGCGTGGCCTTTTTGAAAGACTTCGGAGCTGTGTTAGTGCTTCTGGGGTGGCTGGTTTTGCGGAATCCTTACGTGCTTTGGCTTTTTCTTTGGCAAAGTAAGTTTCTTGCTAAATACTTGTTTCAATGCTCCTCAGATTATCTTGTTACACCAGTAGGATGGCTCTTATTGTATCTTGCTTTCTTTTTCCCGTCTTTGATTGTGTTATTTTCTAATTTGGAAGTATCAATTAATACAATCATATTTGGTCCCAGTGTCTTAAAACATGGTGGCCAATGGCCTAAAGCTGAGGCATAAACATCATTGGTGTGCCTTTTTAAATGATCTCTAAATTATAAATGATAAATCATATAATTAATTTAGTAAAAAATATTAGTTTAAGAAGAATTGTTTTGAACTATTTTGTTAGGGTAAATATATATTTCTGTTGATTAGTCTAAAATTTTAATTAATGATCAGGAGTACAAAATACAAATGAAATTAATCTTTTAAAACCCCTACAATTGGCCACCACTAGCATGGCATGATGGCACCTTTGACACCAGGCATTATAAAAGTGCAAAAGCTCAATTTGTTTCTATTCCACGTCTGATTGGTGTTACAGTAAATCTTTTGTTTTTTTGGGAGTTATAATGCCGATTTTTGATAGATTGTGAACCTCTTTTCTGTTTCCAGCTCTGTTAATGAGAATGAAGATGACGTTACGGCAGAGTTCCGGGCATGCATTCGAGTCCTTGCAGAGAAAGTGGGTATCCTCTCTCGGCACCGTGCAGAGCTGTTGGAAAGGTGCTCAAGGGCCGAAGTTGCACATGGACACCTCACAAAAGAGCTGGAAGAGAAGAAAGAGTTGGTTAAAAGTTTATATGCAAAACATCAGCTCGAGAAGCAGGTTAGTTGTGGAGGATGCTAATGCCCTCCACTAAGTCTTGGACGTTAGCATAGATACATGGGGAGGCTCACAGCTATGTCAACCTTGGGATGTTAGGCTGTTAGCTACCCCCAAAATTATGCATTTTTTTTCCACCCCATTTGTGATTCTAATTCTTTGATCATCTCTCAACAGGCAAACAAGGAGAAGATATCGTTTGGTCGTTTTGAGGTCCACGAGATAGCTGCCTTTGTCCTTAACTCCGCCGGGCATTATGAGGCAATCAACCGGAACTGCTCTAACTACTACCTTTCTGCTGCATCTGTGGCTTTGTTTGTGGAACACCTCCCGACCAAACCAAGTTACATTATTGGGCAGATTGTGCATATTGAACGACAAATGGTGAAGCCTCCAGCAATCCTTCGATCCGAGCATGGTGGGGATCAAGTGGATCATTTGAGCTCTGATACAGCAGGGACCCATCGTTTGGCTCTAGGAGCAGGTTCGACATCAAACCCATATGGTCTACCTATTGGCTGTGAATACTTTGTAGTGACAGTAGCCATGTTACCTGACACCTCCATTCATTCACCTTCTCCTTCCTGATCTTCTGGGGGGTGCAGACTAGACATGATGGAAGAAACTAATTGTATATATATTTATAGAAAAAAAAGAAAAAAGAGAACAGACTTATCTTAAAAAAAAAACGAAATTGGACATTTTAATCTTTGACGTTATGGTGGATGTTGAGTTCCTTGTACAGCTGATGATGATGGGACCGGACTTTTGATGTTCACGTTTTGTACATAATGACACTCTTTCTTTATGTGATTAGAAGCTGTGAATATTTCTCCAGGGTTCAGTCTTCACTTGTTCTTTATTTATTAATCTTCATTCATCTTCTCTGTTCCAGTTCTAATCTCATTGCTTGCAGGGTTGATTACCGAATTTTTGGATTTTAACAGTATTAGCAGCTTTCGAGTCACCACGAGGAGAGATGCCTTGTCCATTCGTCTTGTTGATGGACAATACCGGGCGAGTCATCTCGATCGAGAATTAAAATCATGATCCGACGACCTCTAAATTTCATCAAAAAACAATTTGTTTTGAGCTTGATCCAAGCTTTTGAAAATGGACAGTTATTGAACTCCCAAACTTGAAAGTAAAATTCAACAGTGGAATATTACTTTCTTTGAAATTTTTTTTTTTTCTTGAAAGTAAAATTCAATAGTGGAATATTACTTTCTTTGAAATTTTTTTTTTCTTGAAAGTAAAATTCAACAGTGGAATATTACTTTCTTTGAATTTTTTTTTTTTTTTTTTAAGTTCTTGGATTTTTGCCCAAAATGTTGAGTCCAATGTTTTTTGGTTCATTAATGGTGGCGGAGAAAAAAACAAAAAAGAACAGTGCTTCATCTTTGGACCATCTTGTGCCAAGATGCTTCAAGGTTACAGAGGATAAAATTTTATGAAATTTCTAAAAAATAAATAAATTCCGAAAGAAGTTTTTTTTTGTCGTTGAATTTTAATTTTAATTCTAAGTTTGGGAGTTTGCTAGCCATTCATTTTCAAAAGCTTGGATCAAGCTAAAAAAAATGTTCTCTTTTTTGTTGAATCCGAGTTTTTTGATGAAATTTAAGGGCTTTGGTGTTGGAATGCTGATGTGATAATCCATTTGAACAAAACAACCCTTCTTAGTAAAGCTTAAAATCCTATGATGTTAGGAAGGAAAGTGTTTCAAAAATAAAAAGCTGAAAAGAGTATTTTGGGTATGAAAAACACCAAAACACTATTCATGATAATTTTTACTGATTTGATAAAAAAGAATTATTTTTTAATAATGTTTTTGAAATTAATTTGAGTAGTGCACCATTTTGGAAATTAATCAATTTTCAGTGCATGTTTTGGTAAATTAGCCAATATTTAATGCTTTGATCGTTCAGCATTAAGGATACAATATCAATTTACTTATTTTATCTTGAATGGGAAAAGTATTATTCAATTAATCATTTCTTTAGGTCAATTATTATTATTATTATTTTATTTTTTTTACAATGTTCTAATAACATTAGCCCGTTAGTTCTGGACTTGGGCATAGCCAATTTAGGTCCGATGGGCTTTAGGGTTGGTTCTAAGGTAGAATTCGTCTCTCAAGGCTGGGTTAAGTTGGTCTAACTAAGCCCGGCCCAAAATGGCCCATTCGCAGCTCTTAGGAATTCCAATTGTAATCTCAAATTTTTTATATGATAAGAAGTCTGGACAGAGACTGGAGTGACGGGGCAAGCACATCTAATTATGATATTAGATATGCAGAAATAAATGGTGGAAATTGAGATTATTGGAGAACCATGGCAATGGCATCATACAATGTACATGAATCTGTAGAAATATCTAACTGAGTTGTAAAAATCCAACACATTTATTAACCAAATCTTAATAATTCCTTCCATATATGGGAAGTTAAATGTGGGTTTTGTTTAAAGCTTTCAGGTTTTTTTTTTTGAAACTTCAAGGTTCTAACCCTCTTTATAGTTATAAAGTCACAGATGAAACTCATCTCTCCATATCGGAAGAGGTGAAAGCTTCTTCTTCTTCTTTTTATTGATAGCTTATGGTAATTATAGAAGCCAAGTTCAGAGAGAGGTCGTTGTTCCTGGCATTTCAACAAAGTGTGTCATACCCTAATTAAGCCCATGACCCTCTTGTATATTCATAGTTCTCCCCCTCTCCATCAGATTGGTCTTTTTGGAGTAGTTTGTGGGTTAATATGGTATCAAAGTGCTAGATTCGTACATTTCCACCCTTATGGGAGGGGGAGTGTTGAGTGTATATTTTCCTCCTCTCTCGGGTGTGTCATACCCAAATTAAGCCCCATGACCCTCTTATATATTTATAATTTTCCTCATCTCCATGAGATTGGTCTTTTGGAGTAGTTTGTCGGTTAGCAATTCTAAAATTGAAAAAATTTCTAATTATAATAAAAGATTTTTTGCCCACAAAAAAAGTCAATCCAATATGGTTTGAGGCTCACCATCAATGCCACAGTTGGGATGTTAGGGATTCCCAAGAAATATGTATCTCTAGGAAAATGTATGTTAAAATCTAGAATATCAAATATGATGTTTATAAAATCTGTATTGTCCCTCAAATTGTAACAGCCATGTTCACGCAGAGTGTCAACCATGGCTTGAGGCAATAAAAGTCTTTCGAAGAATACCGAATGACCAATTATAAGGGTAGTTTTGTAAGTTAGGGACGGCCATAATACGTGGATTTGTTTGATTAGTTCTGAATTCGGTGAAATAATGGATTGACTTTACTGAGCAAAAACTTTTCGATTGAAATAAGACTAGACTCGTGATAAACGTAGGCGCTAACACATATGTGGCTGGTTTACGTGGTAAAGCACATAACCATAGATCTTTTTCTTCGGAATACACAAGGAAAAATATCTAAGCTTCTATTCCCTTGCCACATCAGCTGTATACAGACCGCCTATTTGTCAGCAAGAGTCGTTTTATCTTTAATCATAAGATGAATGATAAATTGATGCTAAAAAATCGGATGCTCTTGACGTGGCAGTACATATATAGAACCATAGAAGAAAAAGATCTATGGTTCTAAGCACTGCCACATCAGGGAACATAAAGAGCACTAGTCTTAGAGCGTCGGATTATCATAACTTTTGAAATAAGATCTATTCTTTAAATTAGTTCTTTCTTTCTCTCTCTCTCTTCCACTATGTTTGGATCGAGAGAAGAGAAACTCCTTAAGAGAAGTGAAGAGAAACTCAATTTCTCTCCACCATGTTTGGATTGACAAGGGAGAAATTGGGATAACTTAGAAATTTTAAAATATCTTAAAAGAGATGTAGGGTAATAATTGGCATTATAAAATATAATAAAAGGGTTTGATCTCTCCTTTATTTTCCAAATCTCTCCACTTTTGGAGAGAAAGCTCACCTTTTTTCTTCTCTCCCCCACATAACAATCCAAATAAGAGAAATGGAGATAAACTTATTTATTTTCTCTTCTCTTCTCTCATTTCTCTCAATCCTAATACAATGTTAAAGTGTGTGTTTGTATGAATGATTAAATTGAAGAACATATATGGATTTAAGAAGAAGTGGTTGATTCCATATGTAAAGCAATACCCTATTCAACTCCACCATTCGTTCGATCCCAACCAAACCCATCCTAATGTAGCTTTTGCAAAAGCAATGCAGAGAGGGAACAACAATATGGCAAAAATGTGAACACTATCAAATAACTCGTGATCGTTTGCTTGATCTTTCAAATTTGTACGTCGCTTCATCATCACAAATTCCTTTCAACTCATGGTCTGTTTTCCACCACATGAATTATCTTCTATTATGAAAATACCAATTTATAATTGATCTCAATGACTCAATCGTCAAGTGACTTATATTTGATCTCAATGACTCGGGAGTAGTCATCCACCGCGACAGATCCATAATGCGCATCCCAATCAACATCCATTTCCATATCATCGTCAAGTGACTTGTAACCCCTATCCTCGATTTACTTAATATCACGTTTTTAAGCACACGCAAAAAAAAAAAAAGTATTTTTCCTAGCCAAAATTAGTCTGTTTAGTTTCTTTTGAATACCTATATTTTCTGTTGGTATTTGCAAATTTTGGAGTATTTTGTTATTACTGTCAACAAACTTGGATGTGTGATTCTAACTACCGTCGGAGAGGTTTATGCTGCCATTACTTCCATCACTATTGCTTTTTCTACTAGTTTATTGTGGGGAATTACATCAACATGTCAATGGTATGGTATCATAGCTCAAGCTCCACTAAGCACATCGGTCTTAGTGCCTCATTCTTCAACGATGGCGGTGGCACCATCGTCGAACCTAAGTCTTTTTCAATAAAAATCCAACATTTCTCTATGTTTTCACAAACCTCCCTACTTCACAAGTTGATGCCTCACAATCTCGATTTTTATTTTCTCTAAAATATCTTTAATGAGAGTTCTTGTATTTAAATTGCACGATCCTTATTTATATGCTTATGTAAGAGATCATGACAAACTTGATCTAGTAGGCCACCGACTTCGTTAGATTTAAAAATGAGTGGAATGTGACAATAATGGACTTCACAAACAAACAGTGAGCACCATCAAGCATGATCAAATATTCGCAACTATCCATCATCAAGTTCTTCATGAGATTAAAGGCTAATATTTTATGTAATCAATTGCATAGTCTTTCTTTAAAGGACCATGCAATTGCGGGAAGGTGGTAGAGATAAGGTGTATGCATTATAATAATGTGCATGAGATACACTATATCAATGTTATGGTGTATCTCATCACATATCTTGTAACTCTTAGATTTACATCAATTAAACTCAATTAGGATTAATTAGGAATATTATATTGTGTTAATTGGCTATATTTCCATCTTCATGGATATTTTGAATTTATTTAAATCCTATGGGATATGTAATCATCATCCAAGAATTATCCTTGATAAATCAAATTTCCACATCTCCAACATATGGAAAGTTTTTTTTATTAAGTCTAATATGGAAAGTTAAGTTTTAATTTATTAATTCTAATATGGAAAGCTAACGTGGGTTTGTTGAATCTTCAATCTCTCCTAATCCTATACAAACTCATTTCTTCATTTTAGAGAGATGAAAGCTTCTTTTTTTCCGCTAAAGTTCATGTTATTAATGATGATGTTTGTTGTCGAAGCAAATGTCAAGAGAGGGTCGTTGTTTTTGGCATTTCGACAAAAGGTAGTGCACCATTTTTCAAAAAATTTATAATGATGTTCTAATGAGAATATATATGTTTTTACATTCAAATTTAAATTCAATTATTTTGAGATTTTTTTATTTATTTATGATGGGGGGCTCCTAACCCAAGGTAAGCAGGGATAAATCCCAGTGGGTGGCCAACGAGGGGGCTTGAACTCAAGACCTCTCCCTTTTGGGAGGGATGTGCTTGGCACTACGCCCAACATTCCATATGGTTTATTATTTTGAGGATGTTACTAACCTTTTGAATATGAGCTAGAAAGATGTCAATAGATCACATGCTTCTAAAGGATAATTTCATAATTTTCTAAGGGTGTTTTTGTGCTTTTCTTTTGGACATATAGGTCTGTCGATGGATTGGATTTGGGTTTGTATCGGATCTGATTAGAGTCATTTTAAAATTGATCCAATAAGAGTGATTATTCAGATCTGATTGGATCTAAAACTATTTGAATCCAGATATGATGTAATAAGAGTGATTATCACAAAAAAAAATTATAAGCCGACTATGTTAGTAAGTCTCTGATCCTGATTAACACTTCTATAACTGATTTTCTACTCATCTGATGTGCCCGAAGTGTTACTCACGCAAATCGGACTCTTATCACTAAGATTCATGTCGTCAAGCCTAGCAGTTATGATAATCTGTAAGTCATGATCTAGTATTGATGTTCTAAATATACGTGCAGTTGTTGCAGCCACTGATAAACAATTAATCGAAGACATCGTGGATCTGAAGAGATTAGAAGAATTGAGACAATATGAAAATATTGCTTGACAATTCCTTACCCTTGAAATTGGAGTGATCATACATCGCGATGGACTATAATGAGTGTTCTGTTCAACAACCATCTCCACTTGATCGTCAAGCGCGCGAAAACGTAACCATAACACAACTCAAATATCACATTTTTAGTTATTAAAAGAATCTGTTTTTTTTTTTTTTTCACTTAAATTATTTAAAATTGGCCTTTCAATTTCTTTTGAACGCATACCTATTCCCTCTCGTGTTTTCAGATTTTAGGAGTATTTTACTCTTATTGCCAATGAATTTGGATATGTGATCCTGCTTTCCATCCGAAAAGGTTGTGTCGCCACTACTTCCATCATCACTGCTTCCGCGTCTAATCTCTTGCAGTGAAAGATCAACATATCAAGAGCAAGGAGTGCTTAGTTGATCTACAAATCAAGTTTCTCATATATTTTTTTGATTCAATCTATTGATTTCATCAACTTTGATTGATGATTTGTTGCCATTAAATTTTAGCCACTGTAACTCTACCTTCAAATGTAAAATGTTATCCAAATTAATTAAGAACAATGTTGAAGTGACCTCAAGACTATACCTCACATCGCCCATCCTGACATGACAGTGTAAAGGAATCATAGATATTTTTTAAAATTTGAAGTCAGTCCAATAAGACTCATTAATTAATTATAAGTCTTGATAAAAATGATTCGTCGTCAGGTGGCATATTCAATCGATTAACTGATGTGGATAAATTTGAAAATCGTAGATTTTTTTGCTTCGAGATACAAAACTCACTTGGGAGACATTTTTAATGAGAAAGTGTAATCTAGTATACCAAGACGTACAGATCTATGATTCCTCCAAACTTGTCACGTGTCAATTGTGTATGCCACCTGATGAGTCTTTTTATCTCAACTCATTAATTATTATTACGACAATGCTAGAGGATTCAACATTTTGTTCAATCGAAGCAATAAATATTACATTACAAGGAATAAAAGTTATTGTTTGAATGCCTTACAAGCTATAACACATGTGACGCGTGTCTCTTATTTGAAAATATTTTTAAAATGTTCATTAAGGAATCTCTCTCTCTCTCTCTCTCTCTCTCCATTAAAACAAATAATTAGTTACAGCTCCAAAAGAATATTTCTTTTTATAATTTCCTCCTCTTTGTCGTATCCGTACGGTTGTGTTTTCCTACTCGTCGTCGTATTCACAGACCTGTTACTTTCCTTGGCCGAATTAATCGCCGAGTTCCTTCGCTCAGGCGTCTAACTCGCACTGAAACATCGGCGATGAGAACGAGTTGAGATCGCCAAATATAACGTCGTCTCCTTCCGCGTAGCTGCCGGAATCCTGACACTCGAAGTACGTCTGTATGTCGTCAGGGAAGCTACATCTTGGTGGGTCAGATTCCGGTGGTGTTGATGGGGAGTAATCCGCCGATGTTCTCTCGAGCATCTCTTTGAACTTCGAAGACTGAAGCAGAAGTCCCAGCGCCGACGAGGCGTTACCGCCGGATGCCGTCCGGGGAAGTGAAATGGACGTTTCTCCGGTGCCGGAAGTTTGTCCGTGGTGGAAGCTTACTCCAATCTCATGATTAGGGTTTGGAGTCGGATTAGGGTTAGCTTCGGGAGTAGAGTTAACGGAGTTGGGACGGAGCCATTTAATATAACGGCTGAGGTCGAAGTTAGTAACGGCATTAAGTCCACGGTACTCTATGGCTGCCATGTCGTACGCAGTTGCTGCTTCTTCTTGGGTGGCTGTAGAGTAAATTAAGAAAGATTCAGGGGTATTTTTAGAATTAAAGTGCAAAAATTGATGTGACGGTTAGGAAATTATTTCAAAGACTTTTGGAACTTTAATTTGCCGTTAGAAGTTGGTAACCCTTCCCCAACTAACTGATTTGATTGGAGATTTTTCTGCCCTTTTAAAATTGTGTAATGATGATTTGACGCAAATGTCCCTAGTTGAACAAGAAATTTACGAAAATATTTTTATTAATATATTTCCCCCTTATTTTCTCAAATTTGGGATGATACTTAATTTTTAGAAATTAAGAAAATGAAAAATTTACCATATGTTCCGAGGTAGAGATATTTGTTGCCGAATACTCTACCAATTCGAGCCTCCCATCTTCCATTGTGATGATGTCTGCAAATTGATATTAAGGTAATATAAGATGTATTATAATAAGGTGTACTACAATATATACTAAATCAAGATTTTATTAAGATTAAGATCAATTTTCATTGCTTAGAATTAAGATTTTAATAATTGGGAAAGTTAAATTAAGGAACAAAGATGATCCAACCAGAATTATTGTTATGTCAATGTGAAAATGTTATTTAAATAATGTATTGATTGTAATTTTCGAAGTAAATTCTTTCAATGAAAATATTTAAGTGATATATATATATATATCATAATCCTAATTAGAAAGATTGTGCAAATTTAGAATTATAAAAGAAGAATAGAAATACCAAAAAGAATATAAATGACGTAGTGAAAACAAAAGTGAATATATTAAAATCAACTTTAACATGGATTTAAAGGAAATTGAATGGATGACATGAAAAGAATTATACTTAGTCGATCATAAATTTGTGTGATAAGGCGTTGATGCTAATGATGAATAGAAATGATCAACAATACAAACAAAGCCTCATCCCAAAGATTTGGAATTGACTAAATGAATCTTGTTCCTTGATCATCTGTTATTAAGAGTGAATTCGTATTTTATTTCACTGGATTCATTCACATTTTTTCGTTGTCTTAATTGAAATTTGAATATGTCGAAACCATCTCAATCAACTTTCTCTTAGTTTGTCATCTATTAGAGTTACTGCTACATTTTGCTAACAGTGTATATTTCTTATTCCATCTTTCTTATTATTTCCACATAATCATCTTAACTTCCTCGTTTCCATTGTGCCCAATTTTATTAGCATGATGATTCTTTTTTTTTTTCCTGAGAAGCCAACAAGCATTTCATAATCAAAGTTTTGCATAAGAAAAAAATTCAAAGATGTTACTTTGAAAAGAAAAAAAATTACAGGTACTGAATTCTGCTTCCTTTAACTGTATTTGAAGGGGATATACCCTTGAGTTTTAAATATTTTTAATTTATTAATACAATCTAACTTGTTAAAAATATATATAAATACCTTGCAACACCTCTATATTTCGAGACTCCACGAGAAAAGCCACTACTCTTCCTGCAATGTAAATTAAACCAATAAAAATACTTTAATTATGTATTGTTCCTTTTTAAAGATTCATATATATATATATATATATATATGGGAAATGTTGAGCACCGAATCATTCCAAAACTTCTAACCCCATGTTTACAAATTGAAAAATCGTGAACCGTCCATTTTTTGTAAACCATTTGTGATGGGGTTAGAAGTTTTGGAATGGGCTGATTTTTTGTGAGGATGATCTCCTCACCATAGAGATCATCCTCACAAAAAACTAGCCTATTTCAAAACTTCTAACCCATGTAGGACAAAACATGTTGGGCAAATTGTTGGGTATATTGTTGGGTGCCAAACAGGACCCTATATATATATATATATATTTATATATTTCATCATATTTGAACACAGACTACAAAATAATAAAAATCCAAATTATCATTTCGTGCATTTATACTAAAACTAGAATTACCTTCTCAAAGATCCAATATATTCTTCTCTAGATAGGCCCTCCATTTCTTTTAGTTCCTCTTGGTATGTCGTTAACTACGATTTCATATTGTAAATTAGGTATTAATTTTTTCCCATCTTGCATGTCGAAAAAATAAATAGAAAATAAATTACAAACAAAAATGAGAAAAAATACCGGAAAATTAAGGATTGTTTCATGTCCCCAATACTTCAATGCTGCCAAGTCATATGCATGTGCAGCTGCTTCTTCATCATCATAAGCACCTATCGTAACAAAAGTAATATCATGCGATTAGGATTGCTTAAAATATCTATAAGTACCAAAAAAAAAAAATCCCCACCAATCTTACAAAAAAGGGAATATTTTTTTTTTTCATCAAATAGAAAAAATTATTTCTTGAGCTCAGGTCCAATATTTCCATGAGTTTGGAATCCGCTAAACCCATGAATGTTTGGCCCACCCTTGATGAACCTTAATTTGATTGATGATTTCTAGCCATTGATTTGATCATTTTTCCATAAATGGGCTTCGAATCAACCCTCCAAGAAAATATGTTAAATCCAATGGTTAGGAAAAAAAAAAACCACTATTCAGTCTATAATTTGGTGTGTAGATACACTAAGGGGTGGCCAAGCATTGATGAGTCAGTGGGACCAAAATCCTTTGCCACGTGGCAAGAAAAAGACAACTAGCAACCCTTCACCCGTCTGAAGTACAGGATGGTCAGATCTCATTTTCTTAGATTTTTTTGTAAAACTTTTTTTTATGTATTAATTATATAAAAAAAACAAAAAAATCAATATTAAAAAGAGAGACTAAATTGTCCAAATAACAGAAACATTAATCAAACTTACCAAGATAAACTGTTTTGCATAGAGATTCCAACAGCACCATCCACCATAAAAATAAAAATAAATAAATCAAGAAAATAAAACTCAAATAACAAAACAAATAAAGGGAAAAAAAAATATACATAAACAAGAAGGAGAAGTTATACCTTGTCTTCCTTTCTTGTTTTGGGTCTCATTCCAGCAATTCTTATCCCACAAATGAGCTTCATATCGACCTGTCCAACGATGCCTGAAACAATCATAAAACACCCAATAAGTATTTTTTTTTAAAATAAAAAATCTAAATCATTAGATATGTTATGAGATGAACCATATCATTGATACAATGCGTCTCATAAAAATTATTATAATGCACCCAAGTTATGTGATCAATCCATTAATATAATTTGAACCTTGTGACTCCTCGAAAGATCGAGCTTCGCTGAGGAGGAGAAACTCTTGGGACACTCCTCCTTGTTCTCTTCACCTTTGTTACAGTGTTATTATTGTTGCTGTTATTTGCAGTGTTCTTCTGGTTTTGCTGTGATAACTTCGCCATTAAAGGAGACAAATAGTCTTTGGTTAAGGTGAAATAAAGGGAAAAAAAAATTAAATTAGGGAGAGAGAGAGAGAGAGACGACTGGGTCCTCTCTCGTGGAAGGATTTTAAAGGAGGGACAAAGGGTATTATTGGAAAAAAAAATGAGTTGGAAATGAGAGGGTGAATTTGCCGGCTAGTAGGGATGTGCCGTCTTTAACCGGCCTATATGATTTCTTCTCTCTTGTCTTCATTTGCTCTTTTGTGTATTCGATTTGTATTGAAATGGGTTTCTCTCTTTTTAATTTTGGCTCATCTCTTGGGGTGGGCCCACATGTAGGGCTGTCAATGGACGGGTTCGGGTGAGGCTTGGCTGGATCCTAACCTTGGCCTATATAGGCGGGCTGTCGCTTAGAGCAGTCCTAATCTCCATCGGGCCTAAGTCAACTAAGACCTAGTTTGATCCTAACAAGATACAGCATCGGGTTCAGGTTGATTTTAGGTTTCATAAAAAAATTATATAAATTCATGTACCTTTTGAAGTCGGTTATAGTGATAATTTGATTATTTTCATCGATTTTCAATCTAGTTGAAGAATTATAAATATAACTATTTGTAATAGAATCGTACTGGAGTGACATCAAGATTGTACCTCATATCTCACTTTCTTGACGTGAAAGTATATAGGAATCATAGATGCCTTTTCTGATGGAAGCAAATCCTTTGTAGTACAAGTTGCTATAGCACACTTTCAATGGTTGAAAGAGCATCACATTAATGATGCAATTAAATCTTAAACTTAAAATATTGAGAGTTTAGTAGCCATTCATTTGTAACGACATGAATTTGGAGGAGAAAAAAAATTATTTTTTTGATATTTTTTTCTTAAAATAAAATCTAAGTCATGATCACAAAAGGGATGAGGTGTTAATTTTTTTTCTAGTATGACTCCCTCTTATCTATTGAAAGTGTGTTATAGAACTTGTGCTACAGAGGATTCACTTCCTTTTCTTACACAATAGAAAAAATATCTACGATTCTTAAACACTTCCACGTCAAGAAAGTGAGATATGAGGTACAATCATGAGGTCACTTTAACTTCATTCTTTTTAGATTCATGATATGAGGTACAATCTTGAAATCACTACAGCAGTATTCCTCTTTGTAATACATTTATGCAACATAGTAATAAGTCGGATTGAATATTATTAGGCCCTAACCCGACCCAGATTTAATGAGCTGAAAAGTTTAGATTTTTGAAGCCAACCCAACCATTACAGGCACAAATCACGGTCATTTTCAGGTGTGGGTTGGGTTAATGGGCTAATGGGCCAAATTAGTATTTCTATTAGGATTGGTGCTCTTTTTAATCATGGCTTGGAACTGATCCATGGGCCAGTTCATGTAATCCATGATTTAAAAAATTATGTGGGTCCACCAAGAGGTGAACCAAAATCTTCATGAATGATAGGCGGCCCATAATTGGCTTTTAATTGTTTGCAAACCTACTCCCGACTTCCTTTTATGTACCATGAATGGGATCGGGTCCTTATTGGATTCTTTTCTAATCTCAATATTTGGATTTGAAATGGATCCCATGGCAATTGAAATTGGATAAAATTCATTTTTAAATTTAAAAAAATAAAACTATATAATATAATATAAATCAAATATCTAAATACTAAAAATTAATAATGATCCAGATATCAAATTAGATACTTGTGGGATCAGGTCCTCATTCGGATATAAAAAATTATTGGATCAGATTGGAATGGATTGGATTTCAGGTCTGATCCGATTCATAGAAAGACTTTTAGGTACAAATTGGATGGTAAGAGAGGTGAAAGTCACCCATTAATTAGTCTCCTTTTGCCGGTACTGCTCTCTCTCTCTCTCTCTCTTAGGAAGTACTTGGTGTTGAGGTTTTAAAGAAGAGCACTTATATCCAACGCCCTAGTGGTCGGCTGATTGATGGTCGGTCATCATCCAACAACCATGGGTTTCGTCAATTGTCAGAAACCAACTAGTTTTTTTCTCTATACAACCCAAACTTCAAAATAGATTTTTTTTTTTTACACTGTTGACCAGCTCAAAATAGGTAATTATGAAAATATTTAGCCATTTGTTCAAACCCTATTAGCAATTTCCCGTCTAATTCTTGAATTTTTTAGGAATTTTTTACTTTTTTCAATGTAAGTATTATTCTCCGGATTAATGAACTATTTTGAATTTTACGAATATTATCATATGGCCAAATTTTTAAAATGAAATAGATAATACACTTCATATATGATGCATGTTTTCCATTTATCGAATTTTAGACCAGATTTTTGCAATCTAAAATCGAATATAACTTGAATTTTTCACGAATCAAAATTTTGCCGTATTCCGAATTGCTAACAAGTGACTTCAAACTGATGTAACACATTTAAAAAATGTATATATATATAGACCAAGTTCAAATTTGTGGCACTAAATGAGCCAAGACTCATGGAAGTCATTAAAGAGATGTATACATATAATTTTTGTTATTTATATAAAATGTGATTTTTAGATTGAGCATCTATTAATAAACCAAATATGAAAGACACATCTCAATCAACCAAAAATCAGCTTGATCTTCATGAGAGAGGTTACCATGCTCTAAATTTTAGAAAATGTTAAATAAAGGGTGATAAATCACATTAGACGGGGAGGAATCTATTAAACAACTTTCTAACGTAGAATTAATGACTCTAAAACCAGCAAACACATACTTTTAAGGGTCTAAATGATTGTTTGAAACTCATTTTCAAGAGACTATGAAATCTTTGGGAAATTATTCATGGAATTTGCTACCATTTGATTGCATCTAAGAGAATGTCAAAAATATATTTACTCTCTAATTCTTGGGGGAATCCGGCTGCTGTTTCATATCTTTGAATGAACCCAGCTGGTAACATGACATGTGGTTTTTTGTATTTATTTTACACCCCTACTTTTATGTTATTATTTGGGCTACCACCTTGGAGAATGGAGACAACTCGTGTAGCTCAAAGGAGAGCGTTCTACCAAAATTTTGAAGCAGGATGGGCACGTCAAGGGTGGGGTTTCATTCTGTAGGAGAAAATGTACAATCATGTGAATTAGATTGTTGCAGTTCACACAAAAATAATCTTAAAATTGAGGAAAAATTATATATTGTCTTCGTAGATTTATTAAGAAAAAAAAACTTATGAGAGAAAAAAGAGCCAGCATGTGAAAGATGTCCACGATCTAATGGACTATTACCTACATGTGGTGCTAGAGTTTGGCATATGTAACGTCTTTGGGTTTAAGAGGGTAGAAGAGGAAAGATAATAAAGTAGGGTATTATTGGAAAGCGGGGTAATACGACAAAGAAAATAAAATTGGATGGATATTTTTAAAAGGAAAATGTTGAAGTACCATTGAAATTGACATCACTTGGGATGTGTCTATAGAACCATAGATGATTTGCATCAAGATAAGAGAAGTATCTATTGTTCTGTGTACACCAATGTTTCAAACGATGTCAATTGCAATGTTACTCCAGCACAATTCTTTTTGAGGAGTAGACAAGGCGAGGAAATTAAGATGAAAATGTATTGTTAGAAAGAAAGAGAGGAGGCACACCACAACAATATCGTCAAAAGTTGCTTTAAGATTCATAGTAAGATTAAATCTCAACCCTTAATAAACGGATTGGGACAACCGTCCCATTTTATTACATAGATGACTAAAAGCATATATATATATATATATATATATATATATATACCTGCAACGATGTGATGGGTGTCCTAAATCTAATTGACGAATATTTACACGGACACATGTGAAATATAACGGTATTATTAAGGGCACACATACCTGCGGTGATGTGATAGGTGTCTTGAATCCAATTGGGGATTAATTACATGGATACTTGTACCCAAATTGGGTATTTCGGGTATATGTTGGTACTATTAACACGTGTTATGTTACAAGAGGGTGAAATCAAATATAGGCTTCAATGTGCTTTGATACTTTGTAAGTGATACAGAATTTGATTGTAGTTTGAAGTATGAGTCTATAGCCATAACAAGACCATAAACCATCAAATGGAGAAAGAAAAAAAAAAAAAAAAAAAGAATTCAGAGTAAATGGGAACCTTTAAATCTTTTAGTGCCTCTGGTTTCAATTCTTTTCAACAAATCCCACAAACCACCAATGCTACTTAGGAAGGGGAGGTTCTCCCAACCACTTGGCACGAAAGCCCGTTCCTTTACAATCAGAGCAGCACATTGATCCCTTGAAGAAGGATAAACAACAAAGAAAAGTTTGGTTACGTTGGTGTGCAGAGAAAGTACGCATTGTGATGCAGAACTAGAAGATACAGAGGTTTGGACATGTTGTGCTGTTTATAAGTTTACCTTTCCAGTGCATATGACACAGCTAGTGTTTTTGGAAGGCACTTGACAGAGAATATTATCTCCCAGAATGAAGAAGCCTGTACCTCCACACCATTTGCATTCAACATGCCCATTTGAGTTACAAGAAGAACAAGCAATTGGCCTCGGTTGCTGCATGTGTCGTGGACAGGGAGAGGAAATTTTAGTAAAGACCACGACAATTTAGCGTAAATGCAAAACATGTTAAACAAATTGGGGCAATGGTTTGATAGCCTCATTACGATTAACTCACTTTAGGAATCCAACTGTTGGTTAAAAGATAAAAACCATGGTCCACAAAGCCAACGTCATCAACTCCAATTGTGAATTAATTACCATAAGTATATGCAATCAATGTCCTTCAATTAAATATCCTGATTCTATGCCAAACCCCGTAAAAAAAATGAGATGACAATAACTTATAGAATGTACAAAGGATTTGCTGCAATAATAAACACGCAATATAGAGCAAAAGACATCTCTTTGCCCCCCAAATAGTTGTTACATAGAAGAATCTGAAAACTGTTAGAGATCAATAAACTTCCAGGGAATGGAGTTTCCTCTTGTTACATAGACAGATGTGTGAGTTTTTCCACTATGTTATTAAAGCCCACACAGTCATACACTTTCATCCCATGCCATCCCGTAAGCCATTCTCCCCAACATTGGGTGTTGGTGGGTGGGTAGTGTGTGTGTGTGCATTCTTCTTCCAGGTGTGGGTGGGTTGCGGGGGAGGGGAGGAGAGGGTTGATGCTTTTCTAAAATATCAGATAGTTGTTGTTTATTTTATTTTATTTGGTGATTACATTGCATCGACTTAAACAAAGAAACATATCTACTATACACGTTCATTTTCTTTCTGTTCAAAATGAACTAAATTATCTGTAAATGTATTGGCTTCAGACCTATTATTTCTATGAGAAAACACTGCCACATTTGCATATTGTGGAATTTTTCACATCGCAATTTCATAGTTTCAAGAGGATGCCTTCTACTACAATAGAACAAGGTAGCAAAAGCAGCTAGCAAATGCTAATCTACTGACCACTAGATCTGCTGACCACTAGTCAAGTCAAGTGCAGCAATGATTAACAACCAATCTCTGTCCTAAAATTGCCCATTGTTGTTATGTTCGTCCACCAAATGGAATTTTCACAAATCAGTTTTGATTCATTATATTTGGCTCCTCCCATATATAACAGAACGAAGGTCAGTTGTCAGTCAATCCACTCATGGAACTACATTAAAGTTACCCCAGTATGTTGGGGGCTTCGTAAAGAGAGGAAGAAAAGGGTATTCCAGGGCAGTGTTGTCAAATGGGATCAAATATGCTATTTTCTATGAGTAAATCGCATATGCGATTTAGGGCTTCTGGTTCATTATGTCATGGCATACAAAAGTATACAATCGCATATTGTAATATGTAATGGCATATTACTCCAATGGGCAAAGATTTGACTAATGGAACGTTAAATTCAAGTTTTTTTAATCTATCTTCTCCTATAACTACCCTATTTCCACCCCCTATCCATACATTATTCTATGCTATTTCTTTTATTCTTTCACTCGCATATATTCTCTTTAAATCTTATTTTTTACTTAATTTTTTTCAAAATATTGAGTTTATGCATTCTAAAATAAGATCATACTATCCAATGATTAAACTATTAAAGCAAA
This sequence comes from Akebia trifoliata, assembly GCF_017979445.1. Taxonomy (NCBI): domain Eukaryota; kingdom Viridiplantae; phylum Streptophyta; class Magnoliopsida; order Ranunculales; family Lardizabalaceae; genus Akebia; species Akebia trifoliata. The sequence continues at coordinate 48,487,551 of NC_141382.1, forward strand.
GTCCACTTAAATTATCTAGAACTAGAACTTGATAATTAAAGTAGGCCACCTTCGTATCATGAATAGTTTATGTATTATTGACTATTTAGCTTCTTGAGTTCTTTTATTCTTGTTACTAAATGACTAAATGTAATCAATTTTATTCAGTTTGGAAAATGAGTGTTATCCAAATATATTGTTAATAGGTGTTTTTTTTATTTTCTTATATGTTTCTGATTTTTTTTTACATTTCCCCCTTTTTTCTTATTTTTTTACTCTGTTATTTAAAAAAAATTTGTGAAATATGCGATCACATATGCCATATGCGCACAACATATGCTATTTGATAACATTATTCTAGGGAGAGGAAATGTCTCCTCAGGAGGTGATTCTAGGCATTTGGGTTTGTTATTTTTTTAGAGCAAAATGTGTAAAAACTTTGAAGGGGGGGGGGGGGGGTTTCTGCAAAGATTTTGTCTTCATGGGGGATGCACTTTGTTGTGTGTAGAGCTGTTGAGAGCTGGGTGTATTTGGGTGTTGGGGTGTGGTGCTGTCCTCTCATATTTATTTTTTAAATAAATATTTACACTTATCCAAAAAAAAAGTTCCCCCTATTCTTTCTATTTCATTTTCATGAGAATATCTATTTAGTGTAGTTCAATGTACCCCAAAAGGTGATGGAATCAAGGGTGGCACCCAATTATTTAGTGCAGTATGAAGGGTATAAAAATATTAGCAGACGAAAAAGGGCACAAAAAGGGGTAGTAATAAAAGATCCAAGAACATACTCTCTAATAGAAGAGATAACTCTGGATAGAGTAGAATGAAAGAAACATATTTTCATAGCTAACCCAAGATATTTAGGATAAGGGTATTCTGATTAATTGATCTCCCTAGTGTTTATTATTATTATTGATATCTCCCTAGTGTTGTTTACTATCTTTTTACCTAAATAATCACTATTTCCATTGCTTAGTATTTCAATGAAATTCAGTTGAAAATTTTAAAAGATGAATGAAGAAGTTTTTTTTTTTTGAAAAAGTTCAACTCACAAGTGAAAACTCAAAATTTTAGTTTGATATACATTGTGTTCATAAAAATTTGGATGATAATATGAGTAAAAAAGACATTATATTGTTCTCTAGTTGGAAATCCTATGGTATCAAACCACCACAATGGTAAGTCAGTGGATACACATTGTCGCCCCACGTATAACATGCCTTTTACCTACAATTAGTCTCTCTCTCTCTATAAATCCTCTGCAAAATATGATGACAAAATATTTCCTTATCCAATGCCAAGAAAGACCTACACTAGCTTCTCAAGTTTGACATTGCACAATTACATGCAGTTTGAGTGGGAAACATTCATTTTGGTTAAAATTTGATCTTCAAAGATTATGTTTACTTGAAAGAACTTTACTGCTTTAATTATTTTGCACTCTTCAAGAGTTTAACTAAATTAAGTTAAATAGGGTTAAGAATGAAATTGGAGATTAATAATAAAGTTATTTCCTTTCTCAATCATTCTTCCTTCTGTTTTTTTTTTTTTTTGAGAAGTATAATGTATTGAGCAAAAGAAGGAGAACTACAAAGAGAGAGGCCGAGAGAGCCTCAAGAACAAACAACAAACAAAAAGCAGCAAATCAAAGAAAAAAGAAAAAACATCACTGGTTACATAAAGAGTCCCATCTAAAAACAAAATCGTTGAAGGTAGTCCCCGCGAACTCTATATTCTGCTTTGACCAAATGTATAACAGACCCAAAATTTCCAAGAATCTTGAGATTTGATTAGGGGTTTGCATCTAAGTATTACATCTATTTAAAACCTTGTAATTGTTCTACTTTTAGATGAATTTAAGGATGAAACTTATTAGTTTTTACAGAAACATTATCCTAATTCTTACTTTTCTTTCTTTTCTCTCTCTTTTAGCTCAAATTTTATCTGAATTTTCGATTAAAACATAGCATAGATCAATAATTCTCTAACAAAACAATCAAAAAGTAAAGAAATTTATCTTGTAGTGGTATCAAAAAACTTCTCAAACAATTCAATCTCGATTACCAAAACATCTCAATCAATCAATCGAACCCTAGAAAGAGCGAATCAGAAGGAATTAAATTATACCTGAGAGATTAACCAAGCCTTCTCTGTGCGCTTAACGAAATCGGAAGAGCTTTCGTAAGAATCCACCATTGAAGCTCTCACTCCACAAACCCTAGAACCAGAACTTCTTCTTCTACTAGTACAAGAAGGTTTAATAGCACCAATTATAATTCTTCTAGACGGGATTTTCGTCAAAATTACAGGTATGCCACACGCACAGCTCGACATTTCGAGATCTCTCTCTCTCTCTCCTTCCTGTGTTCTAGTTTTGATTTTGTTTGTTTCTTCTTGAAATAAAGCGCAACAGTTTTTTCTTTTCTCGAAGGGAAGCTAAACCTTTAGGACAGTTCTTTTTTTTTTTTTTCCAAATATATCTGCGACGTGGACGCGTGGAGTGCTGGACCGACCATCTTAGCAATTTAAATATAGCCCTTGGGTTTTTGTGAATAATTGATAATACCCCTGCAATTTTCAAATTGACCACGTGACCTTGATTTGGTCTTATATAAGAGGCTAATGAGAAAGACCGAGGTACCCTCATCATGATTGTATATCGTTCGCATGGTCATCTGGATCTCACTACTTTTACTGATACAGATTGGGGCAGGATCTACTTCTGATCATCGTTCGACCTCATGATACTATGCCTTTCTAAGAGATAATTTAGTTGCATGGAAGAGTAAAAAGCAATCAATGGTATCTCGTTCGAGTACTGAAGCTAAGTATAGGACTATTGCTCATGGTACATGTGGAGGTCATTTTTGCGATAAATAAACATCGATCATGATTTCGACATTTAATCCACAAAATAATAAAAAGAGCATAAATAAAATAGAGAAGACAAATTTTTTACGTGGTTCGGCAAACGTGCCTACGTTCATGGGTTCGGAGAGTCGTTTCATTATAGATCTCAGATTTACATAACCTCATCTTTTTCCTCCCCTTTTACAATGGTCTCCAAGCCTTTAAATAAAGAAACTCTAATTAGAGTCTTAACCCTAATTAATTACAATTGACCACATTGTCCCTTATTCAAATTAACAATTACATAACAAGGAGAATAATCCTTTTAAACTTAGAATATTCTCTAATAAGATAGAATTCTCTTTAAATGATGCCACGTATTTACCTCGAGATGCGCATAGATGATGCGAGTGAATGATCCAGATATAAGACGATTTTATCCCTTCACAGTACATATGAGTTTTTTTTTTGCTTCGATCTCTTTTGTGTGAGTTAGAATTTCTTATCAGGAGATACATGATGCTATATTGTGACAATGAAGCAGTAGAGAAAATTGCCTTTGATTTTATTTTACAACAATATTCAATCTCTAGGGAAGAGGTTTTTTTTTTTTTTTTTACCATTGTTATGATTCTATGTCCATCAAACTTTCAACCAAATACTCTCACCTTCAACTTCAAGATTCTATCTTTTTTAACCTTCAAACATCATTAACAAAATAGGATTTCTACATGAGAAACTCTAGTGGGGGTGAGTAATTTGGGAGGTCACGACTATCTTACGCTAGTCTAAGAGATATCCTTTGTGGTGATGAGTAAAAAATATAGAGTTTGAAGATTTTGGAGGAAAAAAAAAATTGAAGGTTGAAGATAAGGGTATTTTGGTCATTTCGTTACTATCTCAGAGGAGTCCATGATCAAAGGGTTTTGTCATCAATTTAACTCCCAACAATAATCCTTTTAGATTAAATAAGACATAAATTTCAAATTTAATTGGATAACCTTCACGCATACAATTTTTTATTTTATTTTTGAAAAATATGATTTTTGTTTCGTCAAGTTGAATTCAATATTTTTAGTTATGTTTAATATTGGACCTGAGCCTCTTGGCGTCAAGTTAGAACTTAGTGGATACAGGGCTGGTCTAAGGTAGAGTCCGCCTCTTTAAGATTGGGTATGACTTATAAGCTTAATCAAGCCCAGCCCGAAACCCTAGTGGACAGGCTAACAGAAAAGTTTTTTTTGCAACCATAGAAATTCTAAGAATAAGTTCAGCCCATCCTAAGGCAATCCTTTGGGCTATGGGCTTGGGTAACCTAGTCTCTATCACTATATGGGCCTTTTTAATGGTAAGCAGAGTGTCACTGTGAATCTTATTGGATACGTAGATTACCATGCATGCAATGGTGCATGTTTCTCGCTTACGTCATTCGCAGTGGGGACACTCACCTAATATTATTTATTTTTAGTTATAGATATAATGGTAGAAATTTATGCTTCAAAGTTCAAAGTACAAAGTATGCTTTTTCAGTTGGAGCTAAGACTTGGGCCACTTTCCATAGTGCGGTCTCCCAGTTGGGACAAGAAAGCATGAACCACAAAGCACGCGACTCTGTCACTTCTGTGATAACATAAGTAAATAATTAAATAAATAAATTAGTTATAAATCATGCAATTTGTATCTTTCATTTAATTGAATTTTCGTGGATTAATTATATTTTTTTACTTTATTACTTTGAACGCATTTGACATGGGATTAACAGATATTTTACTCGAGCTTCGACTTCTAAAGTTACGTTTGTTAAAGTCATATAAAAAAAAAACATGCTTGAATTGATCAAATTTATCTAACAAGCCTTTGATTATATTGGAATAGTTTTGAATGTATTGTAATAAGGTGTATAGTGATAGATAAAATCATGTTCACGTAAGGATTATGGTGAAGACTAAGATTAGGATAGATTGTGATTAATTAGAGTTTATTTTTACTTAAAATTATTTTTTATTGTTTTATATATAAAATTTTATTAAGGCCGGTGCAATCGCAATCAAGAGAATCAATTTGATTTCATTCTTTTATATGGTACCAGAGCAAATCATTTGATAACTTGTGCTTTTATTAATGTTCTTGATACGTCTCCTCTGGCAATGGTGCCACCACACACTACCAATAACAACAACAAAGCCTAATACTAAAGATTTGGGCCAACTGACGTCACCATTGTTGTCAGGCCTAAATCAGTTTCACTTATTTCACTGTAGAATCTCAAAATTCCATAGCTACTTAGGCCCACGTCAACCAACCTTACATCTAGACCATTCGTATCCTCTAATAACCAGTCAATTATTCATAAAATGTTCTAACTTAAATTTTGGAGGATCTTTGGTAGGTACCACATCGATGCCCCCACCTTTCTCACTTTCTTATTTTCTACTGTCCCATAAGTGACAAAGAAATAGAGGAGAGTTAGGCTATCGTCATAAAGAAGAGGAAACCATTTGATCAAGACCAAGCTTGACTACTTCAAGGGACAGTTGACATCTTGAGGAATGAAAGCCCTAAAAAGCCTCCACATCAACCTTCACATAGTCTTGGCTTTGAATTCATCTCATTTTGATTTGCATTTATTATGGCCCAAATTATTGGGTGGGGATTTTTTTTCCACACACTTTGATATTTGTGTCATAAAATATCGAGATCCCTTCCTTCACAGCCTGTTTGATCTCATTGTCAATGGTTTATGTTGTTATAAATTTCTTAATTTTACTCTCATGAAGCAATCTCTCTAATTTTTTGAGTTTACAGTGATCATATCGATTTTAAATGATTTTGGGAATGGTCAAGTTAACTTGACTTTGATGTCGAGCAATTCCAACTCCAAATTAAAGCCTGAAAAATCGTTCTTATTACTAACCTCTCGTTTAGCCATTTTAAACATCTGCATTAAGAGTTATGAACTTTATGTTCTAAACTTGGAATTAAAAAAAAAAAAAAAAATTAAGGAAAGGAAAAAAAGGTTGGTGGATGCTTAATTACCAAAAATTATATTAGACTATAAAGTAGCTATTATGGGTTAGTTCAAAGATGGTTAGAGATTAATATGCCAAATAAAGTGGCAAGCCAAATGGCATCCATGCTGTAAAAGAAGACAAATTTGTCCTTGAAACTGCTAATACTGGAAGATGAGTCTGATGTTTTGTTCTAATCTTCAATGGATACTCCCTTTGAAAGCTTCCCAGAAAGGAATTTTTCTCAATATTAGATGTCCTAGAGACACAGTTCAAAGGACATACTGATTACAAGTGAGAGATAAAACTGAGCATGTTTAAAGCATGGATTCTTTGAATCAAACAAAGAATCCCACTTGAAATTTCATAGATTTTTTTAAAACCTAAAACGTAGGGGCTGATCCTATAGTATCTTGAAGATGTTGAGTTCAGTGGTGACTTTCAGACAAGTCATCATGGGTGTCATCATGTTATATATTGAAGGGGATTGGACATATTGAGAGGTGAAAATCGATCATACTTATTAGTCATTTATTGTCTTACTAGTTGCATGAATCGTATTTTTTTATATATTAATTTTGTATTTTTAAACATTAAGTAGAGTCCATAAGCATACAAAGAAAATATAAATCTCACAAATTAAAAGGTAACGTGGACATACCCTCATAATTGTTGTAGATTCAAAAACTTGTACTATCTCAAGATTCCTAGTAGATGATTGACTTTGTTTTTATGTACCTTTAATTATGCATGTTACTACATCTCTCTGACATTCAAATCAGATCCTTAATACAAAAAATAGTGTCTAATTTTTAATTGAAGAAATTACATATCTTTTAGTGTCTCGTTTTACGTCTTTATAGAGATTTCTTTCCTTAAATCTTCCTTGATTTTCCTTCTTTTTGTTTAAGCGATTCCGTTCTTTTAGGAACTTCCCTTGATTCTCGCGAATATGATTAAATTCCTGATTTTCAAGGATGTGACATCATCAACTTGTCACCTCAATCCTCGACATCTCATCTTGAGATTCTTTCTTTCTAAATGCCCGACTTCCCTTATTATGATTGGTCGGATTTTCCTTATCTCTTAAACATGTGAGTTCGGTGGATTAGTCCACAACTGCCACGTGTCGAAATTTGAAATAATACGAAAAATATCCTTCACAACAATTAAGTAAGAACATAAAATTAAACCCCGAGGGGTTGACTCTAATAAGCAGTTAATGCTCATAGGTCATGACTTCAATATCCAATATAAGTATTAATTTCTCAGGGATCACTCATGAGGGCGCACCCTCACTTACCTGATGTGTGTGATATGTAGGCGTTGCATGTACCCCAGAACTAGTCCTTGGATAATTGGGCAAAGCTCACGAGCCAATCCGTTGTCTATAGGGATATCCGATTATAAAAATAAAAATAAAAAGAATAAAAAAGATTAATGTTTTACTTTGTTTGGCTAATTAGACTTGAGTGACTTAAAAAATAAAATCCGAGTTAACTCAAAATTCAATCGAGTCAAGTTCACTCAATTAAATTGTGAAACACAGGAATTAATGTGAGCAATTTGACCCAGTAGTACAGGGTGGCTCAACCCATAATTCACAAAAATATATGAACGATACATGTGTGAGAGATACACAAAAGTGAGGAAACTTTTGAGGTTGGAGGCAATCAGGGACTGCCATCTGTACATAATGGAGTGGACTCCACACAACCTTTTGAAATATTCTCTTGTTTAAATCACGTGGGACCCATCTCACATGTATACTACATGGTGGTCCCTGATTGGTCCCCGGCCCACATAAAATACTTATGAGAGATAGAAAGGGTGCTCGTCCAACTAACGCAACATTCTTTAATATAAATATATAATTAGAACCGATGATTATAATAAATCTAAACTTAAGCACTTCAATAACCTTACTTTAATATTAATAATACACAAGAAATCGAAGCAACCCCTTCGTGATAAAGTAAATTTAGAAATACCCCTCTGTGTTTTGGTAAATATTTGAGATTAACCCCTTGTATTTTTCAAATTTATGATATATACTCCTTGACTAAGGTCTTGTATCAAAGACTAATCAAATGAAAATAATCTCTTAAAAATTCCATTAACTTCCATCCTTTTAAGTTCCCCCAACCCCCTAAGACCCAATCCTTGATTTATCTCAAAATTTTAAGCAAATTTACATCATTTTTAATAATTATTAGTGAATTGTGAAAATATATTTTCACTTATTGGGAATGTTGAATTATGGGAAATAGAAATCTGAGACTCATGATAAAAATCGATAAATTTAAATGATGAGAGAAAATCAAGTAATTAATCAAATCTTGTGTAGAACTAATCAAGATCTCTCACCAATATTTAATATAAAAGATGAAAGATTTTTTTGCAATTTTATAATTTTTCTAGGTAAAAGAGGCCTTGATCAATTAGAAAGTCATTGTGGTAATAAGATAGCTCAATAATAGATTCTTTTAAATCAATTTTCTATGTTATTTGATGGACAATAGTTTTTAGAGTGCACCTCACTAACCTAGTGAGGAAAAAAGGTTTTACTAAGCTTCATCCACCATCAAAAGACTTCGAGATTAGTAAAACAATTCCTCAAGACTCATAATAAAATCTCAAAGTCTTATTTTACGCATCTCAAGATGATTTAATGGTAGATGAGACTTGGGAAAGTGTTAGTGTAGTTTTTACTTAGTAAGGTCAATCAGGAAAGAAAAACCATCACCAAGGGGTTGTCAATTATTCACCAAAATGTAGGGTATCTCTAAAATATCCTCATGATTTTTTTGACTAAATCTCGAAGACCATCAAACGGTCTGAATGTGGAGACTACGACTAAGAATAAGAATTTAATTGAAATCAGTTCTATACAGTCTACACTCCACAACTGTACTCTCTCTCTCTCTTTAAGAGATGAAAACCAAACTCTTCTCTCTCTTTCTCTCTCTATATAAACTAATTCTCTTATCTGTTTCTTCGTCTCTCTCACTACAAACTTAAATAAAATGCAACCATGAAACTGAAAGATCCCTCCTTCCACTCTCACTCTCTCTCTTAGGGTTTCTATCTCTCTCTCTCTATCTTAAACCCTAAATAATAAATGGAGAGAAACTCAAACATTCATCCATCGATGGGATCTTCTCCATCATCACTCGCAACAACGCCAACGACATTCGTCCAAGCAGACGCACACACGTTCAGAGATCTCGTTCAGAAGCTCACAGGTGCCGACGACAACTCTCCGGAGAAACTTCCGATCACAATCCCGGCTAGATTCTCTGCAAGATCTTCGAATTCCGGCGATATAACTGGACCTCGTAGATCGGCGTTCAAGCTTCAAGAGAGGAGACAGAACATGAGGAAACTCGAAATCAAGCTTGGTCTCACATCGATTCGTAATTCTCCTAACGCGTTCTCTCCTAGACAAACTCACCTGGTTGTCTCGCCGATTCCGAGTCCAGTGACTCCACTCGGATCCGATACTCTGTTCTCCAGTCATTTTCCGGGTTCTGGAAGCTCATCTCCGGCGGGATCTGAGGAAGAGAAGGCGATTGCTGAGAGAGGTTTTTATTTGCATCCGTCTCCGTTGAGTACTCCGAGAGGATCGGCGCCGCCGGAGCTTCTGCCTTTGTTTCCATTGAGTTCTCCAAAGCAGAAATTTGGGGATCCGTAAAAAAAGGGTTTTTTTTTTTCGGAAAATGGTACGGTGCGTCTCGGCATTATTAAATTTCATCCATTTCTGGTGTGTATGTGTTTTTTTTTTCCAACAGTTTGAACGGCTAAGATCTTGTGATTTTTCACTCTTCATCTTTGACTTTAATGGTGATTATTAATGGTAGTATTTTTAACTTCTGGGTTTCTTCAATTTGGTTTGAATATGAATGATCCAATAACAATTATACCAAACCAAATAACCAATCCCCTCTCAGCTTTTGTTGATGCTTTGGTGGGAATTTTTTTTGTCTTTTTAAACAGCGTAACAGTTGACCTTAAGGTCCACTATTGCTTTTGTACTCTCATACATAGGCACGTTTCTCGAGGATTTCAAATCAATGGATTTGAAAACTAATGTCCATGGCATCAGGATGTGGTCCTCAGGTCTGCTCTATAAATAGTCTATTTTAATTTTAGAGAAATTCTATTGGCACCTCAACTTTTATTTATTACACTTCATTTACCAAAATTATTTAAGAGAGATTATACTGCCACACCAAATTTTGCTAGCGCCACCTCAATTCATATGTAAATCACTAAAGAATTAGCACACATCTTGGGTTGGCATTAGCAAAGCTTGGTGTGGCAATAGAAGCTCTCTATGTAAAAAATGAGTTGCTATTGGCACTCCATTTTACTTATTACACCCCATATAAAAAGTAAGTGAATGGATGATATTATGTAAAAGTTGATGTGCCAATAGAAACTTTCTCTTTGTGTTTCTTATAGATTTCTATTTAGGATAGGATTTTTGTAAGCAACTACTGAAATGATTTAAAACGAGTGTTATAATAATGTTTTGTAATGTTGGGATTATAATTTGAGCCAAACCTTAGTGATGTTTGAAGAGTGTTTTAATCTTTAATTGGGGTGTGATAAATAATTTAAGAAATTACAATTTAATAAGTAAAAAGTTAGTGTGCCAACAACAAATCTCTTAAAAATCAAGACACACCATTTAAAGTAAGAAAACACATGTTCGTATCAAAATTTTCTTCATGGTATAAAATAAAGTCATGAATGACTAATATCTCCAATAATCCATTAAAAAAGTAAAGTTGACAACAACAACAAGGATCATATCTACTGTAATTTCTAGATATTTATCTCGTACTCTTCACTCTTCGATATTTCTCCATCAAAGATAAGAAAATATTCAGACCTAATTTTTTTTCTAAAGTGATAGAATGATGTTCTCAATGGATTACTTTTTTTATTTTTAAAGTTTTATTACGATATAATAAGTAAAACTATGTTTGATAACACTCCTGAAGTCTGAAGTCTAAGAAATTAGAAATCAGATTTTAGAAGTTTTATCCAACATCCCTTCATCGTTGGTTCAAAATTTTTGAATTTCGATTTTGAAATAAAAATAAAATTTTTGAAGGTTGAATTTTAAAATTGGACCACCTACATCTAAATTTCAAAGTGTTACAAAACACGTACTAAATGTTGGGGTGCCAATACAAATTCTCAATCTTCTTCTAACACTTCTCTCTAGTTTTGATTTTAGGGTCAGATTTCAAAGGTCAAGGGAAAGGGTTATGTCATTATCAAAGAGAACTAAGTCAAAAATACGGAGAACAAAATATCTGGCACTAGCCACCCAAATCAGCGAGAAATATGAGAGGCGTGGATTATTTGGTCCTCTCACTTCAATAGGGACTGAGAGGCCATTAATTTCACTGCTATTTCGGCTGCTTTGATGAACAATGTTACCAAATATATCATCAATTCTTGACTTGCCATGTGGCATTTGATCTTTGATTAGATGATTTTGATTTGTGGTAGAGGGTTACTTATTGAAATAAGTTGGTAGTTTTTAATTAGGAAAATGTTGGAATGCCACGAAAGAGATACAAGGGTGACAAAGTGAAGTGGTGGCGTGCAGACAACAGTAGATGCTTTTTACTTGTATCTTGCAAAAAAACATTTACGGTAATAATGTGCACAACACCACATCATTTTGAGACCTCTGTGTCTCCATTTGTGTCACCCCAGTATGACTCTTTTAATTAATTTTTGCATGGATAAGTGAATTTTATTAGTATAGTCAGAACAAATATCTTTTTTAATTAGAATTAAAAAAAAAAAAAGAGTTTTTATTTTATTTTACTTTTAGAATCATTTATAATTTAAGGTAGTTTTATAATTTTATGACGGATAGTTTTATAATATCTTGGATTGACTTGTTTATAAAATCTAATTTTCTAAATTTATAAAATTGAGTACATCTATATTATAACTTCTTAGATTGTATTTGCAATTCAGATTCAATTTTCTAACATATTGCAAAGAGTAATGATTTTCTGACGCCCCCTTCTAACATACACCCCCTTACGCTCTCATCACAGAACTGTAAATCATTTGCTTTGGGTTATGCAAAATCATAAATCTTTTTCTTGTGTATCCTCCGGCAAATGATCTACGACTCTATCAGAGGGGGCGTATGTCAAAGTAGGCGTCAGATTATCACGACTAATGTCAATATATTAATATATTTACACAAACATCACTATCTTAAATCTTTTTTGGGTTTTTAAATATATGGTAACTTCTAACACAAAAGTTGCTTTGCAATAAAATAGTGAAGAAAAAAGTTTTATCTAGATCATTACAATGACATTTAGTATTAAATATTTATAAAAATATTAATATATTTTTAAAATATTCCTCCAAAACCTTTTTTTCCTCAAACTACTTATATACATGTAGAATGTATTGCATTGATTTTACTTATCTCTTTTAGTTTTCTAAAAATTTCCTATTATTTTTATTTAAAAGTATTATTATAAAAAAAAACTCTATTAATCTTGAGAAGAAGAAAAAAATGAGGGCACCATATCCGATCCACAAGTTCTATTTCTGAAAATGATTTTAAAACTAGTGGGATTCTAAGTATGTCATCCCCGTCGTGGAGACTATCAAAATAGATACTCGATGTGAAACGTCCATCGAATTGTCTCGTTTTAGATCCGAGATGATTTTTTCAATATTTTAAAATCTTCATCTCTTGTGTGAAAGGTTGCCCCGAGTCAATTGGATTTCGTATTTTTTTTTTCATATAAAATAATTCATTTTAATGCTTAAATATTTGATATACACATAAAATATAAAATTGATCTTAATGATTTGACTTATCCAAGGCAAGATGACTTGGACTAGTCAAGTCTGTCCATGTGGGACAGGTGGCAAACATATATACATATGAAAGTCTTTGCCACATGGCAATATTATGGTCAAGAGTTGTGATAATCTACTACCCCACGTGTCATACTCAATGGACTCCCTTGACATGACATGTGAGAAAATCATACATCTAGATTCCTTGAGATACACAATTGCACATCCTTAAAAAAGTGCAGTTGTGTATCCTAAGGAGTATATGGATCTACAGTTCTAACATATGTCATGTTAGGGGAGTTGATTGAGTATGCCACGTGGGGCAGTCAGATTATCATGATTCTATGATGAAATAAAAAAGTTTTTTTATTAATTTTTATTTTTTATCTTTCTTTCCTTTCTAGAACAAATTGAATCTTTTATTTATTTGACAATCTTTAATTTTTCTCGAATTCATGAAGAATTATATATTTTCTCTAAAAATCATCCAATGTAGTAAATAATCAAATGGTTCTAATATATAAGGAGACAATCTTGCCACTAAAACCCAAATGAAACATTTTTAAAGGAAAAAAAATGGAGGATTTTTTTTAGCAAAAGAAAGCTAAGTATATTGATCATTTTCTATTAGGCCTCCTACAGAAGATGACAGTCAAGGGGGATATGTATATTCAAGTTGAAAGAGTAGGATTATCTCAAATATTTACAAACCCAGAGGGTCTTTATTATAATAATGAGACTATGGTGGGTATTGTTTATTAAATTTATATTAAATAATTTTAAATTATAAAAGTATTTCTATACATCATAAGCTAACTACACCAATTTTAATTAAAACACCCTCACTCTTAGATCTTTTTAACAGAACTCAATCTTTTTTCTCCCTCTCACATAAGCATTCCCTTATAACTAGGATTTTTAGAAAAATTCAATATGTTCTGAACTCCATCTTTTACATGCACACAATCTCTCTCCATCGATTACATCTTTGGGGAACAATCGAACTTCAACATTTCTCTCTATGATTAATCGTCATCGTAATACATACAAATCATGATTTCTCTCTATTGATTGTTGCATCTAAGTTTATATAGTATTCAGAAGGTAAGATATTCCTTCCATCTTTCTCTATCCTTTTCGATTTCTATTTATTTAGATTTTTTGTTTGGAGACTCCCGAGATGTCATTTGATTTTCACTTTTAATTTATTTTATTTTCAAGATTTATTTTATGCTCTTCCAATCCCCCGATAAATGATTTATACCCATTGGATCTTAGCCAAGGTAATTCCATTTCCGCTAGTAAGATATTAAATTAGCCAATAACACATAACATGCCCAACCATGTCACTTTCCTTTTCTCTATCATTTACTTGGCTCAACTTTTGGACTTATGGTTTACAATCAAGACTGAAAGTACTTCTCTTCTCTCTCATATACAGCAACAAAAAAAAAAAAAAAAAAAGTCATGCTTGAATAACATTGAAATGTACATTGATTTTGACATTCTGATGTGGTAGTGCACACATAATCATAGATGCTTTTCACTCGTATCTCAATGAAAACATCTATGGTTAGGTGTGCACCACCACACTAGAATGTACAATCAATGTATATTTTAATGTTGCTTCAGTATTATCCACACAAAAAAAAAGATGTAATTTTGGTTAGAGTCATGATACTCTGACTCCCCCACATGGCATACTCAAAATACTCTCTTGACGTGACATATGCTAGAACCATATATTTTATGGGGATGTGAATATGTGTATCCCAAGGCATAAAAATCTATGGTTCTAACACATGCCACGTCGGGGGAGCTAGAAAATCATTACTCTTTTGGTTATATTTGCTCACATTGAAGTTGGAAGATTAAGCTAGGCACACTATATTTTTACTTGTTATCCTTGGAGCAACATAAAAGGCATCATTTGTACTCTAATTGTGGGCCTAATGCCATGTACTTGTCTACCACTCCTCCAATGTCAATTATAACATACATATTTACCTAGTAATATCTCAATGCCCATGTGGATTTATAGAATTAATCACTATTGGTATGATTTTAATCGAGTTCTGAAATGATCCAGAAGTGGGGCCTACAAACATAAGGTTGAAAATTTTGGCCAAAGTTTCCATACATGATTGAAAAGCAATGATGTATTCCCACCATGAAACTTGGCTCAATCAGACATAAAATATATAGTGAGGATAATGGATTTGTGGCCCAGACAACCTCCTCATCATTCCATGCCTTCCCCCTTTGTTTTTAGTATAAGGAGGAGACAAACAACACCAATCAATCCCATATGTTTTAGGTTAATTTTTGAGACACCCCTCCAAATTTTGGTAAAAAATTATAGACACCCTTTTTCCCAAGTTTTCCAAACTAATGATGCACCCCTTGACCGTGGTTTTCTAAGAGAGAATAACAAAAAAAAAAAAATGACGTTAATGCCTTTGTTTTCAAGCTCTTTGCCAAATTAGTCATGAGCCAACCCTAAACCCGAGGTCAAGGTAAAAAAGGCATTTATCCTAGAGATTAAAGACCATACATCTCGAGGGTTTCTAATAGGAGATTGAAAATGAGGTCATTTCGGTCTTTGTTCTTGTTGATTACATGAAACACCAAAGTCAAGGAGATATGGCATCAGTTTAAAAATACAGGAGGAGTATCTCTAATTTTCAATAAAACTCAAAGGACTAGCCCATGTTTCATCAAGAGAGATCCTATAAGATCTTGGATGTCTCCCCTTACTATAAACCTTTATCATTCAAGGGTTTTTGTCAAAGCTCATGAAGACAATTTGGTTTTCAAAAAATACCATGGAAAGGAAATAAATAATTAAAAAAAAAAAAAAAATTAACCATGATAAATATATAGCTAGGGTTAGGGTTAGGGTTTATCATTTAAATTTGTCATCTCAACAAAAGACATTCCCTTTGTTATTATAAGGTTTTGAAACTAGTTTAGATAGTGGACACTCCATGTAGGCATAAGGAATGATGAGAGCATTTTCTTCCAAAAGCTACAAGCACTGGACTACACTTTTTATGAAATTAATTCTAAATGGGTAGGGTATATTTTTTTTATTATATAGATTTATGAAAGAAATCATTGCCCACATGAGGAAGGTTGGGTTGGGACCACTAAAAGATCCACATCATTAACACCATTACTCTTTCTCTCTGGAATCGGGCAATAATCATTTGTCTTATATGGGATCGATCAAAAAAATTTCTAAAATGGACTATTTTTTGTGAGGATAATCTCTATGGTGAGAAGAGCATCCTCACAAAAAATCAATTAATTCTAAAATTTCTAATCCCATCAATTTTTTTATACAAATTAATGATTAAAAACTGATGATTGAAAATTCTTCAACCTATAAATCACTTTTGATGGAATTAAAAATTTTAGAATGAACTGATTTTTTGTGAGAATGATCTCCTTCAGGGGTGGAACCATAATTTTGCCCATTGGAAGGGGGGGGGGGGGACTTAGAGTGAAAAAAATATTTTGTGGGGATAATAGTGACAGATCTTTTTATCCGTTACAATAGCTCATTAATCTATACACTTTTAAAATTCTTATCGGACCAAGTGCCCTCACTGTAAATCCACCCTTGATCTCCTCACCGTAGAGTTCATATTTGCAAAAGATCAACTCATTTAAAAAACTTCTAACCCTCTAGGACAAATGATTGTCAATTGGATTATCAAATAAGGTGGCAAGGATTGCTATCAGATCCCGACCAATATATTGTTTTTACTCCCAATTGTTGTGTCATGTGGACATTATGCTAGATGATAGAACTGTTGGAATATCTTCAATTTACTATTTTGAGATATGAAATCAATTGGAGAGAGTGAATAAAGACTAGTAACTAAGAAATCAAGTACCATTGAATACAAATTTAAATGAAAAATCTTAAATCATGGAACTACTTCGACTTATATGTCCAAAATGAAAAAAAAAAAAAAAAGAGGTAATTATAAACTTTTCTCTTGTAGAAAACAACTATAACAAATTGGCTTTAGCAACTACTCACACAAGAATATAGTTTTTCCCTTTGGAAGCTTTGATTTAATTAACAGCACATCTATCTAGACCAGTATCACCATGGTCTACAAAATATAACTACAGTACAAAAAGTCGAATAATCCATATCTTGATGTCATCCTCACAAAATTTTAATCCTAAATTTCAAAAAAATTTATGCCACTTTAATTGCATTTGAGGGCGAAGCTAGGATTTTCTTGTAGTGGGAGTAAACCATAGTTGTCCGATGAAGTTGAAGAGCATGAAGATGAGTGGGTTTGAAGTGAAAATTCATCAATTTTTTGTTAAAGGTTAGTAAAAGGGCGTTTAGGTCATTTTTTTACTAATCTACAACCTAAGTCAAGGGAAATGTCATCAATGGTGGTGGGGCCTAATTGAGGGTAACTATCAAAAAAATTGTGGGGCAAACTCAAAATATATCAAATTCTCAAGATGAGAATGTAATTTTTTTTTTAAAATTGGGGGAGTGGGCAAAATTATCCTATAACTGATAGAAATGATGTTGGTAGAAAGCCTTGCCAAGGTCTTTACAGTGATAATGATAAATAAAAAGGCTATTTAAATATCAAATTATTATTTATTTATATCATATATCATATAAAAGTTCCCTATAAAAGCCCTTGAAATCCCCTTATTTTATAGTAAGGAATGATTTACACTAAGTTAAATATAATCATTTCAAGTACCCACTTAGCTTTTAATAAATTTTCTATCTCGATTGTATAATGATTTTTGTCGATTAGTTCCAAATTTCAAAAATAATAGTTTTCCATTTTATTAATTTTTTTTTTTTACATTTATTTTAAAAGCCTATTAACTGTTATGAAACTCAAATTTTAAAACTGGTTTCCAAAATCTTTTTTTATTTATTTTTAGCTTGAAAACTTGGTCTTTTCACCTCCTCCTCATCGACATTATTGTCAAAGCCTTATCCAAAAGTTTGAGGTCAGCTTAACTTAGTCTTTTTTATTAAGGTAATGTTGTTATATCGTCGTTGAATGATAATTATGGTTTTAAAACTTGTTTTGAAGTCTTGTATAGTCTCGGATGAGTTTTTTAATACGTTTAAGACGTCTTGTTCAACAATGAGACAAATGAACCATGATTTTAAATCTCATCCGATAAGTTTGACTTGTCTATCCATCTTTTTGGTGGACGATACCGAGGCTTATCAGACGAGTTGCCTCGGTCTCGGACAAGATTTAAAACCATGATGATAATGCCTACTTACCTTATGGCGATGGTTAAGAAAACCACAATATTCTACAGCTATAATGTTTTAATAGACCCTTTCTTCACATTACAAATTTGTCGATAAAAATAATTTTTATAAAGTTTTTATGGAGCTTTGAACCTGAAAGGCCCATGGACCCTATGTCATAGAGCACCAACGATGGCATATGTACTCGTGGATGCAATCCAATTTGGTCATTTGCCATATGGGCTCAGGAAATTGATGAGAGAGAGAACATGGGAGTGCCAAAGTTTAAAAATATCTATAAGAATAATGCTGAAGTGACCTCAACATTGTACCTTGCATTGCACTTCCTAATGAGGAAGTGTGCAAGTACTATGATGTCTTTTGTCGAGATACAAGTGAAAAACATCTATGGTTCCTATACACTTTCACATTAGGAAAGTGTGACGTGAGGTACAATCATGAGGTCACTCCAAGGATGACTCTATCTATAATTAAGGATTGAAATATTTTCTGCACCACCAACAACAAAACCTTATCCCGAAAGTTTTCGGCCGGCTAAAGGTCAACTTTTCTAGTGTCCCCATTACCATTAAAAAAAATTGTGTTTCACATACACGTGTGTATATAATTGAATCAATATGCTATCATTTATCCTTTGTCATAGTCTTCCAATTTAAATCAAACATTAATTGAGTTAGATTAGATGTATTATCGTAATGTTCAATGTCTTTAATTCATGTTCAATGGGTAAATTTATCATTTCTTGGTGAGAGAGTCAGAGGAGAAACTTGTACATTTCTCGTCGTAATTTTTATAACTTACCAAGTCAACTTAAATGAATTTTGAAACATCTTGGTAATAATACTCGTCAAGAGTCTTCTCATTAAGTCAACTTGGCAATTAAGTCAACTCAATGAATCATTGTGATTTTATGGCTTTATTTTAAAGAGAATTTTTATTATTTTCTCTAAGAGTTTCTTATTTTTCTCATTTTTAAAGGGATGTCTCTAACATGATTTTAAATCTCATCTGAGATAGAGATGATTCACTTGAGTCATTTCGATTTCATTCAACAACAATAAAGGTGGTATTCATGGTGTCTCAACATTCACATTATCTCACAAGATAAACGACATATCTTGGATGATATTTTGAAAATCTCATCCTAGTCAACTGGGATTTTATAGATTTTGATTAAAATAATAAATTTTTTTTATACTTTAAATATTTATTATAAAACTAAAATATGATTTTATGTCTAAACATTTCCTAATGTATCTTATTTTATTACAAAATTAAAATGATTTAATTTATAAGTCGAGTTTAATGGATTGTCTCGTCCATGGACGGAACATGGAACCAAGTTTTGAAACCATGCTCTCTAATGTTTATTAGAAAACCTTAGAATAAGAAACAAATGAGGAAGAATAGCAATATCAAGAAAAAAAATCTTAAAGAGGAGATAAAAATATCACCATCTTCATTATTAGTGTGGTCCATTGGCACCCTTACCGGCCCCACCCCATGTTAGTCTTTCTTCTTCCGCCTTCTCTCGTTGTTATAGAAGGTTCCATATGATGGAAAATAAGATATTTTTAAGGGAAAATAATTTTTTTAGGAAAAATGAATTTTGGAATTTGATTATAGCTATGCAAATTTTAAAATGAGAGTTGCATTTTTAGTTTTGGGGTGAGGGTAATTGTGAGAAAATAACATGTGGAGATGGAAAAATCATTTTGAGGGTCGTGGCATCTGGGTTGATTATTGGATTACTTACAAATAAGCCTAAACTAGTGCTAATGTATAATATGCGGTTACTTCACAATTTTATGCTTTTTTTTTCTTGATAATCGGGTATCCCTATAAACAACAAAACGGGTTCGTAATTAGGCTTTGCCCAATTCATAAATCATGATTTTATCCAAGAACTAGTCATTGGGGACGTGTAACACCCACACATTGTACATACTAGGTAAGTGAGGGTGCACCCCTCGCGGGCGGCTCCTTAGAAATTAATGCTTATATTAGGTATCAAACTCACGACCTATATGCATTAACTGCTTATTGGTTCAAAAAATATTTTATATCTTATCGATCCTTACAAGAATGATCTTATTGTTAAGGTGAGATAAACCTAATGTTATCATCTCACCATCCCCCACCCTCCACTCTCTTTAAAAGATATTTAAAATAAAAATAATTCTCTTTTATTTATTTATTTTTTACATTTCCCTCTCTGCTAAGATGGACAAGTATTTTTCAAAATTGACTTTTACAATAAATATTCATTAATGGACTGTATAACTCACCATGAACCCAAGTATCGTTTTGATGAGAGGTAAATGATTATTGGCTAATATAATACCAAACCTCCCATATTTTTCATTTGGAAAATTATAGTCTTCAACTTTTACTCGTAACACACCAATCCTTTTGGTGAAATACCGACCCCTTGATTATTATGAAATTTTGAGATTTGTACATTATTCATTTTTATTCTCAAAACATGTTTTCCAGTGAATTCATTATTTTTATAATCAACAAATTCATTGATAAAAAACCAATGATTTTGCCATATCAATGATCTTATTGATAATTTATCAGTAAATCCATTGATTATAAAAGTGATGAATTCACTGGGAAAACATGATTTGAGAATTAAAATGAATAGTGTATCGGAATTGGAATTTTTTCATTGGTTGCTCACGTTTTTGAAATATTTCAAAGGATTATCTACCTATAGATTGGTGTGTTATAAGTAAAAGGTGGTGTGCTAATAAATTATTAGTTAACAAAATTCCTTTCCCAATATGACGCCAAGAGAGTGAAATGTGAATAGTGAATTTTCTTGAATTAGATAAACTTCGTCTCTGGTTTTGGAAAATATTTTTTCCAGTCAGAGAATACTTTTTTCAGATCCTGTGATCTTCTCCTCGAACCAGAATCCCCTCTCTGTGGCTGCAATTCCACCACAAGATTTCCTCTCAACGTCTTTCCCACTCTCAACCACTATCACAGACATTTCTTCTCAAACCCACTTCACTTCTTTAATTCCCCTTTTTCGTAGTTTGTACTTCATTTTATCTATATCTAACTTGTTTTCTTCTGTTCTAGTTTTTCTTACTCTCTGGAGTAAAACCAATATTTTTTTTTTCCATGAAAACGACCTCCATAGATTAATGGATTGAGTTCTTATCACACCTAAAACACAAAACCATGAGTTCTTCAGCTGTAACTCAAGACCCAGCTAATTTTTTCGATGTTTTGTCCAAGCGGGATTGTTTTTCCTTCAATTCTAAAGTTTTTTACAACTTGGGTTCAAATGGGTACTCTTCAATTTTGTCAAATTCCCTATATTTTGATGGATTTGGGGGTTTAATTGGTGAGAAGAGTACGTCCAAGGTGGTTGCTTCATTAGAGTTGAGTAGAAGTACTTCAAGGATTCAAAGGGTTTGGAATGAGTTTAATAGGGCAGTTAGTTTGCACTGTGATAGGATCCCAATTGGGTTTGGTTCGATTCGGGTGTCTTCGGGGGATAATGGATTGAAAGAAGATGGGTGTGGTATATTGGAGGAGGAGAGGATGAGTTTGAATGGTGTGGAGACGGGGAATCCGAAGAAAGTTCTTATTTTGATGAGTGACACTGGTGGTGGTCATAGAGCTTCAGCTGAAGCCATTAAAGCGGCCTTTAACGAAGAATTCAGAGATGAGTATCAGGTCAGTTAGTTAGATTTCAGTGTGTCATTTCTCAGGTTTTGTATAATTAGAATTTAGTAATTCCATTATTTGTTGATCAAGTTGTGTGTGTTAGGTGTGGTATAGGTGTTTGTTACAGATTTATGGTCAGAACACACCCCTTGGCCATTTAACCAATTGCCCAGGAGTTATAACTTCTTGGTGAAACATGGGCCTCTATGGAAAATGACCTATTATGGGACGGCTCCACGATTGGTTCATCAATCCAATTTTGCCGCAACTTCAACATTTATAGCTCGGTGAGGTTCCTCTTCACTTTACATTATGTTCTCCAGTATTCTATTTTAATTTTCCAAAAAATATCTGTAGTGCTTTTTAAGAAAAACATAAACAATAGAGAACGAAAAGTAACAAAACAAGATGCAATCACACAAAGATTTTATGTGGTTCCTCAAGATTGAGGAATGTCCATGGATCACTCCGATTCCACTATGAAGAGAAAACTCGCAATTACAGATTACACCCTTTCACTGAAAAGAGAAAATATATATCCTAGGAAAACATAACTAGGGTTTTACATAATACCAGTGAAATTACAAAAATACCCTTGGGGGAATATCAACCAGCGAGTACTGTGTTAAATGATAAACAATACTCCTTGTTGACCAGTACCACCAGGCTCCACAAACCATAACATTCTTTTCATGTCACAAGTGGGAAACTATCTTTATTGATAGCATCCTCTCTAGCAATGCCCTAGCATGAATTGAATGAAACATATGGTCAAGGTTCACATTAAGAGGTGGTGAATTTTTATATCGACTGCCAACCTGACGTAACTCTCCTTTATTCGGGATTGGGACTAATGCTACTCCTTTATTGATAACACATGAAACAAGACTAAACTCATCTTGGAGTGCCATCCAATGGGTCTATTAGGTTCATTCTGTATTTCTCAATTCCTTAAAGCAATTCTATATGCCAAAAGAAACAATGGCCTTGAGACATGTTACCACCTTTTAAAGCTCAAAGCTATCACAAACAATTCAAGAGGGTTAATTTTATTCTCGTGGACTACATATTTGTATCTAAGGGAATGTGACCCAATATCAATTCTTGGACGAACCAACTTGATACAAGATCATTCAGGAAGCACACTAGGAATATCCTTTTTTGAAGGTGTCACATTGGTGAGGTGGTAAAATCTGTAGAAAAACTTCGAGAGCGATTGTAATCTACTGAATAACCAGCCCATCTTTGCTATAAGTGAATACTTTTGAATTGTTGAAACAACTTTATGCGTGAGTAGAGGAAGAATGAATAGAAAATTGAAATTTTGTCAAGTTTCCAACTCTTGGTTTGATTTTCACTATCAAATGACATATGATGTTTGTGGACCATGTTGATGCAAGAGAAATAATGGGTTAGTCTTCCTCACAATTGTGATAAAATATTTGCTTGAAATGAAATCCTTTGGAAGATGTGCGTCTTGAACTTAAATGAGAGCTTATAATCTTTCGCATATGGATTTTTCCTCTTTTTGAAGCAAAGGGGAAAAAGAAAGAAGAAGAACTTGTTTCCTAAGTATTCAGATTGCTTGAATACACATGAAACATGTTTAGTGGCATTGGATTTTTTTTGTCTAATGCCTCTGGATGCCATAATTGTCTGAAATTAATTTCAGAAGAACTAATAAGTTGGCTCTTCTCAACTATTGTGCAGCAAGAAGACTGGACAGTTATTGTGCATGAAACATCCATAACACACATTTGAACTTGTTTGAACCCTTTCATCTTTCTCAAAAGTAAAAAAAAAAAAGGAAAAAAAAAAAGAAGAAAAAAAAGAAAAGAAACTTTCCTTTATTTGTCATATTTTTGTCCTTAATCAGGAAAAGAAAAGAAGAAGAGTATGCTTCACCTTCTCAAAAATAGATTATAAGGATTTTAATCAGAAAAGTTATTAAAAAATACGGACCAATTTTTCAAAAATGGGTTTAGACTTTAGATGTGCATGTTTTGTGGGTGTGAGCGCACGCGGGCACGCACATACACGTGCGTTTGCGTGTGACCAAGAATGCCCATGCCCAGTGAGCTCTAAGAAATTAAAGCTTCTGTGCACGTCTAAGCAACAAAACACCGCACCACTTGAGCCATATCTCAGGCATTAGCTCGTGCATTATACATGAGTAGATATCCATCATTTCTGAGGCATAACTGCCTAAACCAGCACTCAAATTGGTGCAAATTTTGTTACATTGGGTTGCAGTTGTAGATTGAAATGCTGAAAAAATTCTAGTCCACTTTGTGCACATGAAAGAGAAACAAACAGATACTAAATTGTATTGTTTATATTAATTAATCAAAGAATGTCATTTAAAAATTGAATCAATATCAGCAATGTAGAGTTAAAAAACAGCAACAAAATGCCCTGGCTAGCCATATATTCCTGTAGTGGCATCTTCTCTCCATTTAATTAATGATGCTCCATATCAATAGAAATTTCAACCAAAATCTGAAATCAAGGAATGGACCTACTATGTTATGAAGCAAATCAGAAATCTTTGAAATCAGGACATCTTTTTTCAGTTTTGAATTCGGATAAGTATGGACCATGTAGAAGGAATTTATACCACAATATCAATGATGACTGCAGTTCGATTTATTTTTTATAGTAGGTTCCGTAAGCATTTCAATATTTCATCGTTTATTCTGTATTGTGTATTTGTACAGAGAGGTTGCAAAAGGCCTGATGAAGTACCAGCCAAATATTATCATCAGTGTGCATCCTCTGATGCAACACGTTCCACTTCGTATACTGAGGGCAAAGGGGCTTTTGGAAAAAATTGTATTTACGACAGTAGTCACAGATTTAAGCACTTGTCATCCTACATGGTAGGATTGCTACGTATGGTTATTGTTACTCTGATGTCCTATTTGGTTAGTCAGAGTATTAAGTCATCTTGCATCATTTCTTTCTTCTTTTTACAGGTTTCATAAGCTTGTAACTAGATGTTACTGCCCGACGTTAGAGGTGGCAAAAAGGGCATCTAAAGCCGGACTGAAGCCACCCCAAATTAAGGTTTACGGTCTTCCAGTTCGACCTTCTTTCGTTAAACCCGTGAAACCAAAGGTTTTCTATCTTTCTTTTGATACTTATCCTAATTATTCTTGCACTATAATGCTTGATAAGGAAATCTAAGGTACCTGTCAAATATATGACTAAAGTAAATTTGGCCTATTTTCTAGGATGAACTGAGGAGGGAACTGGGAATGGATGAGGATCTCCCAGCTGTGCTACTGATGGGAGGAGGAGAAGGCATGGGTCCCATCGAGGCTACTGCTCGAGCACTTGGGAATGCATTGTACGATGAAAATATTGGGGAACCAATGGGTCAGATCCTTGTGATCTGTGGTCGTAATAAAAAGCTCGCTAATAAGTTGCGTTCAATCGACTGGAAGATTCCTGTTCAGGTATATATCCCGTGTTTTTCTTATGTCAGTTTAGTTCAGACATTGAGCGTAACTGTGAATTGCATTATTCACAATTCCATTACTTTTAATTTACCTGAAAGACTACTTAGTTTAGATGTATTTAGAATTTTTATTGCTCGTCTAAAGGTTCATCTACCAGTTTAATGGTCCACACCTATGACTTGGTAGACCACATGTAATATTTATTTTTTTCTCCGGGGAATAGGGGGGAGGGTGGGGTAGGGTCCATTTTTGACCCATCTCTGTTTTGTGTATTTCTTGTTTTTGTTCAATTTGGAGACTTTAGTTTGCCAGCAAATTTCAGGTGAAGGGGTTTGTCACTAAAATGGAAGAATGCATGGGTGCTTGTGATTGCATCATTACGAAGGTGAATCTCTTGTAAATATGGTGGGAATTTGGGGTTTTTTTTTTTAAGTTTCATTATTGTTTGTAATCTTTTGTGTTGTGGACTTAGTAGACCCATAGCTCAGTTGGTTTGACACATTGCAAAGAAACTTTGAGGGTGTGGGTTCAAATCCAGCTTACACATAAAAATAAAAATAAAATTCGTATGTGTTGTAACTTGAAATTTTCAGGCAGGACCAGGGACCATTGCTGAAGCCATGATAAGGGGCCTCCCTATAATTCTCAATGGTTACATTGCTGGGCAGGTAATCTTTTGGTGTGTTTTTTTTATTTATGTGTTTCCATCTGAGCATAATCGAAATTATTACCATAGCAGGTTCTAACTATTCAGTTTCATGATGTAGGCTACCTGATTTCTTTACTGATTGTTTTTATTTTCCACTTTCATTGCTTAATCTTGCTCATTCAGGGATCTTTTTTTTTACTAGTAAACCTTCTTTGTGTACTAGTGTAACTGCTACACATGGAAACAAAATGGTGGAAACAATATGGAAGTCTTGGAATTTTGGTTAAACCACCTCGAAGAAACTAAACCAAAATGATATTCCTTCGATCTTTTGTATGCGTCAGTAAACATTTCTTCTGCTATGCACTGCTAGCATTCACTATTTGTGTTTATTACAGGAAGCTGGAAATGTGCCATACGTGGTGGAAAATGGATGTGGAAAGTTCTCAAAATCACCGAAACAGATAGCCAATATCGTTGCTCAATGGTTCGGTCCAAAAGCAGATGAGCTTAAGATAATGTCTCAGAATGCTTTGAAGCTGGCACACCCCGATGCAGTGTTTAAGATAGTTCACGATCTTCACGAGTTGGTTAGACAGAGAAATGTACTTGTACCCCAGTACACATGCGCAACATGAGTTTTTTTTGTTTTCATTTCTGGATTTTGCTCTTACTCTTAAGATGTTTTGATGAGAGCTAAAAATAAATGCCTACGGTTGCCATTTTTCATCTCAAATCAACATTATATGTTGTGCTTTTAATTACAATCTTACCATTCGGGTTCATCGCCTGCCAGGATTCTGCGTTCTTACAGCATTATATTGACGATTAGTACTGCTTAAAACTGGATTTTCACCATGAATGCTGCACGAGGCCGACTCTGCTTGGCTTCTTGTGGAGGAAATCATCACATGAGTTTAATACCTCTGTAATATGGGAATTGAAAATGTAGGGATATTGACTTGAATCACATTGTATTTCTGTTCTGAAAAATCTTTACCACACATCAAAGTGTTTAAGAACATCACAAGGAATAAAAATAAAAAATAAAAAATAGAAAACAAACAAATGCAAATTTGAGTGATTTGGTGAATATTTAAGGTTACCCATGTGTTTTCAATGTGATGACATTTCCCCTTGACCTCAGTCACCTGTAAGACACTAAATGAAAATGATGCTAATACCCCCATGTTCAACCTGTAATTGAAATCCCTTGATTTGTCTTACCAAGGCAAAACTAAACATCTTCAACTTCTCAGGTAAAATTTATTTTCTTTCTCTTCAACCTTAATGTTCTATTCACTCCAACCTTCAAAAACTCAAGAACAAAGACTGAAATTTAGAAGTAGATGGTGAGGGAATTTCAAATTGAAAAATCAAGGGTTTCCACAAGAGATTTAAGGTGAGATTAAAAATCATGGATTTAAGCTGAGGTTCAATAGATTAAAAATATATTACTGCAGAGGTTAAAGATTTTAAAGATGACTGATTTTAGGAAGAAAAATCAAGACCAGACTTGTGTTATTGGTCAAGGTCTTTATTTTTTTTATTATTAGTCTACGAGAGAAAATCAAGATCAAGGTCTTGGGCATGCCATTAGTCGGACAACACAAGGGTATCTCAAATATTTACCAAAGCATAGAGGAGTATGTCTTAACACATCCAAAAATAACTATCATGGTTAAGGATGAGGGTGTTTATGTCATTTTTTGTTAATCTTGCGAAGTAGAACGTGGTCAAACAGTATGTCATCAGTTTCAAAACATGGGAATATCTGCAAATTCACCCAAACATGAACAGGTATGCATAAATCATGGCATCCGATCCGATCTAATTCAGAACTATATTTTAATTTTTTTTAGATCGGATTCAATTGAAATTTAAGGATCAATTGAATTCCAAATTGATTTCGGATTAACCTTAATCTGATCCAATTAAAATCCCAACCAATGATTTCATATATATTTACAAAGCAGTTTACATAAGTTACATAACAATAAATTCTTGCAAATCCCTTTCCTTTGTAAGATTTTGAGCCTAAGTAAGGGGTTGGTTTGCTCAAATGGCTTAGCACATCAAAAATCCAATATCACATCCCTCTAAGTTTCATCCAAAAATTAAGATAATTTTATTTTTTTAAAAATAATTTCTTTTGAAATAGATCCAAGGATTTGAAAATCAAGGGATACCAAACTTCCACATAACTGCCAAACTTAAAAATGAAATTTGACGGTGAAAATATATATATATATATATATTTATATTTTGCTTTTCAAAATTCACATAATTTCGCCCTCTACAACCTTGAAGCGTTCGAGACTGATTTTAAATCTCGTTCGAGACTGAGATAACTGGTCCGAATTGTCTCGATCTCGTTCAACAATGATACAGATATACATTGTGTCTCAAGTCTCAACATTCATCAAACCGGTTTTGGATTGAGTACAATACTATTCGAATCAAATTCGGTTCAAAGACTTATTGATCCGATCGGATCAGAACTGGATCATAGGGTGAAATTTTCGGATTGGTATCGGTTTGGTACTGATCCGGTACCGATCTGATCCATTACCAGCCCTACCCACTCTGGTAATCTGGTTCGGTTCCCTCACTTCCTTCAAAGTTGAAACAAATTTGGTCTGCAAACTGCATCGAGACCAAAGAGAGAATTCAGAGCCAGCGAGAGAGGACGAAAAATGGAGACAGTCGATCTTCCATTAGACGATAAAGCGAAGAGAATGAGAGATCTTCTCTCCAGCTTCTACTCTCCAGATCCTTCTTCAATGGCCGCCAACGCTGCTGTTTCTGCGAAATTCGTTTCTTTGGACGCCATCAACACTCCTTCTTTCGATCCTGATTATTACATGAACCTTCTGGTACGTTTCACAAATCATTTATTCTTTTGATCTGAGATCTAGATTAGATAGATCTGAATTTTCTTCAATTCTGATTTAGAAATGTGGAGATTCGTTTCTAATTTTCTGATAAGAGTTGAATACTTGAGATGTTTTTAGTTCTTCAGTTTTCTTTGTGTTCATATCGAATTATTGATTGCTTTGTTAGTAACTTTGGATCAAAGTTTGGTCAAGAAATTATCAATTAATTAACCACAGTTTTAGTTCTTGAAAAATCTCAAACTCTAATTCAAATCACAAACTCAATTCTAGTTAATTAAACGTATACACTCCATGAGCTTCACAACACCCATCAATCGCCCCCACAGTGTACACTAAACCATGTATATCGAAAATGTCCACTTTTAACATACTTGCTAAATGAACATGCTTGGACAAAGCTTTGGTAAAGATATTTATCGACAGATTTGAAGATCGAGTGTAAGGAGTTGAAATTACACTAGAAGTGAAGATGCCAACTTGGTAAGTTGGTCAAGTCTATGCAAAGAGACTTTTCCTCAAATATAGTAATAACTTCAATGTGTTTGGTCCAATCATGGAAATTTGGATTGGCTGCAATATGAGTTGCAGCTTGATTGACACACGTACATCTCCGTGGAATAGGAACTTTGATCCCAAGCTTGTGCATTAAACTATAAACTATGAAGCCTTGTAAGATTACAAACCATGTGAGTCATGGAACCATTGATGGAACTAGAAGCAGGTTTTGTATCCCTTGATGGAACCATTAGGCTTGATCTTCTTGGATGAATCTGGCGTTTTGGGCAGAAAGAGGCCCAAAAAACTTTAAAAAAAAAAAAAAAAGCTCTATTTTCTCTCCATGGCTTGTGTCCAGATTGTTTGAATCAACTCAAAAAATCAAGATTTTGAACTTGTGTCCCCTAATCTACGCATTCACCATTCCCTTATACCTTCCAGCCAAAGGAGGGATGTCCATGCTCAACTACCTGAAACCTTTCTTTACTTCTGTGCGTGTGCCTTTTATTTATGTATTTAATAATGTAGTTTAATTGTCACTTTACTGACATTTTGCAGGTTCAAAAGTCAAATTTGGAGGGACTTTTACAGAAACATGTTGAAATGGCAGCCGAAATCAAGAATCTAGATACTGACTTGCAGATGCTTGTATATGAAAATTACAACAAGTTTATCAGTGCCACGGACACAATTAAAAGGTGAGGACACTACAACTCTCTTATCAGTGAACTATGGTGGAACAGATCAACTGAGATAGAAAGCATACAAGTATAATCATCATGACCTATAAAACTCTTATGTTCTCACACCCTCAATGTCAGTTCTCAATAAAAAATCAAAGCTTTGGCAGATAATATGAAACATGATTGTGATCTTTTGAATATACCCATTAACACAATCATCTGCAATCCATCCCCCATGCTCTCTGCCCTAGCATGAATCATCTGATATTACCTATTGTCTGGAAAATGAAATTAAGACTATTGCGTGCTCATTTACTTAGGAAAATCCACAACAGGTTGCTTCAAACAGTTGGGGGAGATGGAAGATTCTTCTTAAGATTCTAGTATTCCTCTCCATAGGCTTCCAGCAATAATTTTCAGAAGAGCAAAATCTGCAGCATAGTTGATGAAATGTTGTGGGCCCATCATTGAGTTATTTTTCATTATGAGTTGTCTATCTTGCGCCATTAATTGTACAGATATATTTTATTTTCCACCTTGTAAGTTGCTTGGGTATTTCAAGTACCATTTTTTACATGCAGATATTGCTTTTTCTTATGAGTTTTTTTATATATAACTTTTAGGAGTATACTCCTAATAATAACATTGGTTTAAAAATTTGTATAGTGAATTCAGTTTGTTGGACGCGTTACTTACATACATAAGTACTTGATATCCCATTGTTGGATGTATGTATGTATATTTGCTAGACATACGAGTTAATGGTCAACGATTAGTAGGTGAAGGTGGGCTTTGAACTCAAGTTGTGGTATCAAAACTCACAAACCTTGCAAACTTAGCTAAGTTGGCACCTCCTATATATGCAAATATTGATTTTTCTTGTGAGTGTCTTATAATGATCATTGTTTTTTAAAACTCTTATGGTGGTGAATTCAGTTTGTTGGAGGTGTTACTAACATATATTGGTACAACGTTGGTCTTAAAAATTCACATGTTGAATTTAGTTTGTTGATTTTGTCATTAATCTACAATTCTACGTAAGTAGTTGGTATCTCATTGTAAAAATGGTAGTTATGGTGTTGTGTCTCTACAGGATGAAAAATAACATTGTGGGTATGGAGGCAAATATGGAGCAGCTTCTTGAGAAGGTGTTTGGAGAATTGTTATCTCCTTGATTGATTGGTTTCCATTATTGATCATATAGAAATCATTCACCTTTTCTTTTACCATTGCAGATTATGTCTGTGCAATCAAAAAGTGATGTAGTTAACACATCGCTTTTTGAGAAGAGAGAACATATAGAGAAATTGCATCGCACCCGGAACCTTCTGCGTAAACTTCAGGTATCACATTGAATTTAAAATTTCTCAGGTGCCTACCAATGCTTACTGAATTCTGCAATAAATTCTTATAATAAAGCTGAAATGTCAACCGATATTTAATTATCAAAGCTTGGAAACAAAAGAACCCCAAAAGATGTACAGTAGATTTGATTGAATGGGCTCTTGATGAAGTCCGAGTGGGCCATAATTAATGCTATTAGCAAATAAAGAAGAGAGGTGTGTGAATTGACAATTTATTTAGTGAATTCCTGCAATTAAGGTTTAAAGACCAAATGTTTGGTGGAAGTGGTTCACTATGAATTTGATCGAACAACTATGAAAGTATGTATCACAATTCATAAGGAATGTAAATTTTTTCTCTTCTCATTGCAGTAACTTGAGAAAATTCATGATGATTCAATCCCTGTGAATACTTGAATAGAATCTTTTTCTTTTTTCTATTTTAGTATTTCCTTTCTCTTTCCTCTAATGTTCCCAAATTTTTCTTGGAATGTCCCGATGGAGACAGTATTGGTGTTTTTTCCTGAATTAGACCTTTTTTATACTACCTTGATTACACATTTGTTACAAATAATCTTATTTTTTTTAAAGAAAAGTATAGATAGGCTAAGATACGCACTAAGGTACATTAGACTAAAGCTTGTTTTATATGTAGATATGCTAAATTTAAGCACATACTATCCTTTCTTTTCTTCAATGAAAAGGGAAAAAGCATTCCAAATAAGTACAAATTTTAAATATTCTAAAGGTAGCCCTAAAGAGTAAACAATGTAATGTTCCACAAACTTATGCATCAAAATATTTCTGCAGTTTGTGTGCAAGTGTTTTATGTATCACTATAACTCATGGTTCTGACTTGCTTAATGATCAAGGAAGTTCAAATAATACATTATTCGTATGCAATGCTGTTAGTAGTTGAATTTTGTCATTTCAAATTGGGATGTTTCGTAAGAGAGGCTTGTTGCATAAAAGTTATCCAAACCAACTTCTAATTAAATGTAAACAATTTTATGTCTCATCTTTGATAGTTCTTTTAAGTTTTGGTGTGTTGGCCATGTCTGATTTACCACAAACTTCATCTTTTGGGGAAAAGAGCAGTTCATATATGATCTTCCTACTCGGCTTGGAAAGTGTATCAAATCAGAAGCTTATGCGGATGCAGTGAGGTTTTTTACTGGAGCCATGCCAATTTTTAAGGTTAATTTATTAGCTTGGCCCTTCAACTATTGAATCAATCTTTCTGCTTGTTCGGTTTTAATTAGTTCTCACCATGCTTTTCTTGTTTAAGGTGAAACCTCTTGTTCTAATGTGATTTGGTACGTACTGTTCTCTTTTCTAGGCATATGGGGAATCATCATTCCAGGATTGTAAGAGGGCATCTGAAGAAGCAATGGATATAATCATAAATAAGCTTCAGGTGCACTTTCTTTTACTTAATTATGTTTAATCCAAGGTTTGCAATAACTACTTGCAAATTGCAACATTATTATTTTCAAGTATCATTATTGTTCGTACAAGTGGGGCTCTCTTAATCTCCACAAACCTGTAATATTGCGACAGTCCAGTTTCTGTTTTACATGTCTCTTTACTCAACCATTTACATTTGAGTTGATACCTCTGCTACTGTTCCCTATCCAACCAACATTTTCATATTATTTATATTGCAAGCATGAGTAAAGGAGTTCCTGGTACCAAGGGATTCAATTATTCTCTTAACAGTTGAGGTGTAGGTGTAGATTCTAGAAATTGAGCAAGACAGATAAATGCATTTGTGTATGTGTGTGTTATGCATATTATTTGTATATGTAATTTAGACTAGCAAACACTGACCCTCATAAGGTGCTAGCTTGCTAAGTTGGTTAAAGTGTGAATGTTGATCCCACGACCTTGGTCCAAAACCTGCCTTCACCTACTAGTTACTGACCACTAATCTCGCTTGCCTAGCAAAAAAAATTCATGAGTTGTGTTGTTGTCCGTCTCAGAATGGTCCTCAAGATTCACACTACACAAATTCCAAGGATCATCCAATAGATTGGACCCTAAGGAGACCATCCTCCTGAGGTGGACACCAATTTTTTATTTGATGTATTGATTGTAGATGCCACATTGTAAATTACTCGCCACTTCGAACAAATTGCCATGCGTGTTTTCAATTGTACTATAGGATTTCTATGGGACTCTCTCCACTATTAGCTAGGGTATTTACATTGGGTCACCGCCACTGGTAGGAAAAGGGTTGACAACATGCCAAATTTAAGTGATTAGGATGATATACTTGCCATGAGTCGTTAAGTTTCGATACGTGTTAATGTTGACGAGACTAGTTATAAAGAGCCAAGGGCATCATCATCTTTCTGCATTGTCCTGGACTTATATAAATAGGATCCTGGGGGTCATTTAGAAGGGAATTTTTTTCAGAGAATTGGAGCTCTACTAATTTTTTCCCTAAGCCTTGCTTCCCTTTCTTTCTTTTTTGGATCCTCTCCCGTTACACTGCTTTTTTTTTTTCTCCTTTCATGCTTGGCAACGATTTCTGAATGGCCATAAACTCGGTTTAGGCCTCAACCAATTACTTGACTGGTGTGTACAATCATGTGCAATTGCCGATTGGCGTGTACATTCACGTGCTCAAGATCTTATCCACAGCCTTTACATAGATATGAGCCCATTTAACCAAGGTATTGAATTTTTGTAGTTTCCCAAAAATTTACCGAAATATTTCCATTACCCCAAGTACTGACATCAAAGGCATCTCTATTTCTTTACCTGAAAATTTCCTTCAAAATCACTGTTAGCTAGGAGGACATACCCCTAGGTCCAAGCCATTGGATGGTCCCTAAGATTCAAGCCACACAAATTCCAAGGATCATCCAACAGATTGGACCCTAGGGAGGCTGCCCTCCCTTGGTGGACACCAACATTTTCTTAGATATGCTGAATTACTGATATTAGCCCCTATAGCCAAGGTATTAGATGTGTCTAATTTCCCAAAAATTTCCCTAAGTACTCCTATTTCCCCCAAGTACCAACATCGAAGGAGCTTTAACTTCTTTTCTGAAAAATTTCCTTCTAAATTACTACTCAATGTATCTTAACTGAAAATTTTATAGTATATAAACTGCATTATATAGTCAATATTATGGGTTTAATCCCACATTGTCTATAAGTTACTTTTGTATGCAAAGTAGCTTAAGTCTTTTTGTAGTACATCTAATTAACAAGAGTAAATGAAGCAAGTTAAACTAATCACCACTTTGGGCATCGCAAAAAATGCTTTTAACTTAATCAGAAAATTGTTATTGTAACACTCCCAAAGCCAACTTTTGAACATGGTGATAGATGATATATTCATTTTCCCAGGGCTTATTGTACCATTGATTCCACTTTTTTTTTTCTTTTTCTTTTTCTTTTTTGTCATTTGTTGAGTTTCTTATGTTTTAGTAATTTGTTGTGTTCAGGAAAAGCTCTTCTCAGATTCTGAGCCTATAGAAGTAAGAGCAGAAGCTATACTTCTTCTTAAGCAGTTGGACTTCCCGGTTGGTACTTCTCCACTTTTGTCTATTCACCTTATTGGTAGTAGTTACATAACCAACACATTAGAGATGTTGCATATGCAAGCTGTGGATTGGAAATATTGATGAAATTTAGTGCTGGGTTCTTGTGTTGGAGCCAGTGAATCTGATTCTCTGATGCATCACCTCTTAAAGTGCTCTACCAGTAGTAATGTATTACCCTGACATGCTTGAGCATTCTGCAGTTAATTTGTTAGTTGAAAATGAAGATATTCTGGTATAAACGTTGACATTTTATGTTTCCCCAGTTTCTTGATGCTGCAACATGTGGTGTAAAATTTTATATCTCCACTGTTAGATGCCTCTCAGTTTTTGTTCTATTTCCCAAGCTTAATTTTTGGTTGCTTCAGGTAATTCCAGATGCCTATCGTGACTTGAATTTGCCATATGTTGACAGGTGGATAGCTTGAAGGCAAACCTACTTGAAAAGTTAGAGCACTTCCTCGTCGACCTTCAGGTTGAAACCACAGAGGTAGAGACTACCGCATTGGATACTGGTGAACCTTCTAAACTAGGAAAATTTTCAGATTCAGTTCTAGCTGTACCTCCTGAAGCAAGTACACACCAGGTAGAACGTGTATGCTTTATATCCTTTGTTTATTCTTTTCTCTGTCGTGCTGGGAACTACATTTAATAAATTAACTAATGTCTAGAGTAATCTTTGTGCAACCAATATTTTTATAAGAGTTGTACATTTGTCACCAAATTCTCTTTGAAAAGAAAAGGAAAAATGGTTGATATATGGATTTTAGATTTTCGATCCTTTATTTCCTTGTGACCATCTACATATAAGGTGAATTGCTGCTTCAATCTCTTATGGTATGTAGATAACTTATCGATAATATTTTGCTTGCAAGGACTCTTGCTTGTAGTTAGTTATTTTCACACATCTGCAGTTTCTTTATGGATCAGACATGAACCATGCCTCATCTCATCTGATATTCTGCACTTAGGCTTCCATTCGTGAGTTTGCTGAGGCTGTCCGTGCTTACAGAGTAATATTTCCTGATTCAGAAGAGCGGCTCATTGAACTTGTGCGGAACCTGTTTACCAAGTATTGTAATAGTTGTTACATTCTTTTATCCAGTATTTTTCATGACTCGACCCTGAAAAATCTGAAAGCTGCCACTGTCTTACTAATGGATTGTAACCATTTTCTTTTGTTGGAAGGCGCTTTGAAACCATTCAGAATCATATAAAGAAAAAGTTTTCTTCAGCAGACTTATTGGCAATATTTCGTAAGTACTTCATTTCAAGGCATATCTACTGTTGCATCATCACTTGAAGATCATGGTTTTATACTGTGCCTCTCATTGTTGGGAACCATTTTAATTTTTTTTACTTTGCCTTTTTAACGCCCAGAGCTAGCCAATATTTGGTATTATAAGGCATAGAAAACGATGATTGAAACTAGCCCTGTTTTCTGTTTATGTTACCGTTTTCATGTTTGTCATCAAATTACTTCTGCCTATAATCGAGAGGTGTCTTTGATTTCTTGAACTTAAAACACTTTTCAGATGTTCTCTTCCTTGCACAATCTTGGTTCTCTCTTCCTTGTATATTTGGACAATACATGAATCAGCCATTCTGCTGCAAGGCACTGCCAAAATTGCACTCTTGCATGTTAGCACAGGCGGTTAGTGTACTCCCTTTGATGCAAGTCTTGAAATCATGTCCCCACTAACATTTCCATGCCAAGTTGGAGCACCCATCATGCCCATCATGTGGGTATTTACTCATGGTTGCCTTGTTAGTTGGTTAAATTGAGGTTTGTGATTTAGGAGAAAAATAGGAGAGGGAAAGCTAGAAAGGAGACGGTAAATGTGAGTTGGGGTTTGGACAGAGCCCTTGCCATTGCTTTATATTTACTAAAAGACGGACGCTAGATACCCTTTTTTATTGGTTACACTAGATACCCGATAAAATAAGAAATATTGACAGCTATGTCAATATTTACATGAATGATTAATACACTCTTATTTTATTTTGATATGATGTATGTAATAATATACTGTAACAGCCTCTCATGTTGGTGCATAGATATCAAATCATTCCCAACTTGTTAACAATATCTGTAAGTCTTCTTTTAGTCATGGCCTTTGTGAGTATGTTAGCCCATTGATCTTGACCTCACCTGGGGAGTTCATAGAATCTTGGACGTGATTTTCAATAATAGAATGATGATCAACTTCAATGTGTTTGGTTCTCTCATAGTACACTGGATTAGCAGCAATATATAATGTATGGCTGCAGTGTTGTCCCCGTAGAGCTTCATAGGTGGTTTTACTTCTATTCCAAGTTCAGTTAAGATAATCTTGATCCATTGGCTTTATCACATGCCATGTTCCTTGGTCGTATATTCAACCTCTGTAACCAGGTCCAACCTGGTTACAACACTTTGTTTCTTGCTCTTCCAAGTTATTAGAGTGCCACCAACAAATATATAGTAATTAGTAGTAGATCTTCTGTCTTACTGACAGAACTAACCTAATCAGAATTGTTATACACCTTTACATCAAGGTGATTGTGATTAACATACAAAATACCATCCCTGGTCATGATGTAATATGCCTTAGTATCCAGTAAACAATATCCATATGAATGGTTAGAAGAGCATCCATGGATTGACTTATGACACTGGAAACATAAGATATGAACGAATGGGTAATAGTGAGATAAATCAATTTCCCCACCAGTCTTTTGTATATTCAACTATCTTTCAAGGATCCTCTTCTTAGAAAGATGGTGATTCCCTCCATTGGGAGTCCATGGTTTAGATCCCAACATTCCAGTTTGCTATAGTAAATCTAGAGCATACTTCTCTGGGAGGATGGCAAAATGCAGAGGTCCCTGGCCCTTAGTATCAAATATCCGTCTAAGATAATCATTTAGCCTGCATTCCCAGCTGGATCTCCTTCAATTACAACAATTGTCATCCACTTACACGACGAGTACAATCATTTGCTAAATCTGTCAAACCAAGCTCTTGGAGATCGGCACAGATAGCTTTCATCAACTTACACACTTTCCCTCTCTCCCCCTTGGGTTGAAAGCTGAAGGCAAGATATGTTCCTGTAGTTTGATTTTTTTTAATAACTCCGTGGACATACATAAGCTTTACTCAAATAAATTTTGATTTTTAAATGAGCAAAGTTCATACAGAAACCAAACTTTAGAATTTTGTCTATTAGTTTCAAAATAAATTAATATCCTTTCATTTCTGATTCATTTCATTTGAAATCCATTCCCTTCATATTATGAAGGCATGTCTTGATGTAAAATTTTAAGTTCTATGTGATGTTCTATAGTTATTTTAGCTTCCAAACTTGGGCTTTTTTTCCTGTCCAAATCCTGACCTTAAAAGCTCCTGCTGGATGATTGCAGGAATTATCTGGATAGATGTGACAGTTATGGATGAAGTGTTGCCTGAAGCTGTTCTCCCCGAGTTTACTTTGGAGGTTTACCTTTTTTCTTTGTATCTATTTGATTTACTATTAATGGTTAATTGGGTATAGCAGATCCCAGAATATTGACAGGGCATATTTTTTCCATCTAGTTTGAGATTCTTTTCTTTCCAATTTGAACTTCTGGTATATGTTTTTTTTTGGAGAGTAACTTCTGGTATATGTTGGTTGACAACATATACTTTATTTTCCAATATTTCCTTGTTCAATAAGAAACTAGAGGTAGAGCAATATCTCTGTGTCGGCCATTTCTAGATGCTTTTTAGGTCGATCTCATATCTCTTTTTTTAGAATGCAGGCTGTATTTTCTTATGGCATAGCCTTTGATTTATTTATTTAGGTTTTGGTGAGTAAGCTGGACTTGAACCCACTACCTCAAAGTTGGGTTGCTATATGTTAACCAACTGAGTTATGGGTTCAAGCCCCTCCTTTTAGAGATATATTTTATGTGCCGGATCCCAAATTTTGATTTCCAATTTGATTAAAAGGTAAAGCATTCATGTTAAAGACTGAAATCTGTAATAGTGTGCTAATGACATTGTTATGTTTCAGGATGCCCGTGGTGTAATCAAACAATATGTCAAAAGCAAATTCTTCCATCTTTTGCAGGATGTTTCAGGTGATTCTTCTGGTTATGGTTTCTTGTAAATGCCGAGCTGCATTTATTTATGTGCATCTGCAATTTGCTCATAAATGGCGCAATTGTACCAATTGAAAGATATATAGTGGCATGATCAATTTGGAAGTGATGAAGCTTTAGAATGATTTGTGTCATTTGACTCATAATAATCACCAGCCTCGTCCAAGTGTTTGGGTTCAGCCACACAGATATTTTTCTTTTCTTCCTTTCTATATAGGCTCCCATCCAAGTTACTTCAAGTCATTTCTCTCTATTTCAAATCAACTATTTTTCATGTAGTTGAAGATAATTATTCATAAAGAAATTTGACCACAGACATGTCTCATCAGTCAAAGCTTGTTTATGTGTGATCCAATTTTCTTTAGAGTAAGCTCAATGTTCTAAGGTAGAATTTTGTTTAAATTGGCAGAAGCCCTTGTAGGGGTCCAAAATAATCCAAAGCAAGGAATAGAGGAAGAGTGTTGTTTGCAGATTGCCTTGGAGGGCAGCAAAAAAGCAATGATTCAAGGCAGTATGGATGTTTTACTGGTAAGCATGCAATAACATGAAATCTTTTCTTGTCAAACCCACGATCTTGTTATGCAATTAATGGTAGCATTCATCTTCGTAGTTGGAGACTATATCTGCAAAATATTGGCTCATACAGTATAATTTTTCTTTGTAATGATCTCTTGATCATTCCAGGACTTCCGGCAGCTTCTTGATGATAACCTAGGACTATTAGTAAAGCTAAGAGACTTGATAATTGATTGGGTGCAAGAAGGTTTCCAAGACTTCTTCAGTACCCTTGATGATCACTTCCTTGTGCTCTCGGGAAGAAATACTTCTACTAGTCAAGATCGAGGGTTGATAGATGGGACAGAAGGTGACAAAGTGCATCCCGGATTAGTTCTTGTGTTGGCCCAACTTTCTGTTTTCATAGAACAAAGTGCCATTCCTAGAATTACTGAAGTAAGGAGTTACACGATATTCTCCCCTTTAGAATTGAATTTATAATACAATTCCTTGTAGCAGTTTTTCTTTCAATTATCATAGTATCAAGGGAAAAACCATCGGTTGAGACATCACATGACGGCTTCATCTCATATTGGTTAGGAAATAGCTGCTTCTTTTTCTGGTGGTGGGGTCCGTGGCTACGAATATGGACCTGCCTTTGTTCCTGGAGAGATCTGCCGAATATTTCGGTCAGCTGGTGAAAAGTTTCTCCATCTTGTAAGCTTACTAACCTTTTTTTATTAATTCTGTGAGAACTGTATGGCTTGAGTATGGGTACTCTTTGACACCTTGATTTTTAACTACTTCTACACATTCCAGCCATCAAATCTATTCATGATGGGCATGGATGAAATCTGACTTCATCTAAAGGCTGTTAGGTATTGAGTGGGCTTGATGGCTAGAAAATGGCACTCCTTTACATATGTAATTCAATTTCTTCATGTATCCTGAGTCAAGTCTGGCATTATTTAAGTCTTTGG
Source organism: Akebia trifoliata (assembly GCF_017979445.1). NCBI lineage: Eukaryota > Viridiplantae > Streptophyta > Magnoliopsida > Ranunculales > Lardizabalaceae > Akebia > Akebia trifoliata. The sequence goes on from NC_141382.1 coordinate 48,527,896, forward strand.
GCCCCATTTATACCCTTAATAATTATCAATAATTTAATTCATTAAAAAAGACTTAAAAGTCGAATCATTGAATCTGCTTACTGTCTCAAAAAAGTTTGAAAGCTGTTCACCTGAAAGTTATTCAAGAATCTGATTTTGAATTGGATTATTTTGTGCAGTATATAAATATGAAGACTCAGAAAATATCAATTCTTTTGAGAAAGAGGTTTACTACACCTAACTGGATCAAGGTCAGTGTTTTTTGTAACTGTATTTTTCCAAATTCGGGAGAAAAATAGATTTGGCAGAGTGTTCTATATTTGCCTTAACTGACCCTTCTTCCGAATAATTTAACAGCACAAGGAGCCTAGAGAAGTTCATATGTTTGTCGATTTACTTCTTCAAGAGGTTTGTACATATTTCTTTTTTTACTTTTTTCTATTTAAGGTTTTCATTCAGTCTTAGTTTCTTTGAATTTTATGTTTGCATGGGTTAAGAGTTATCCTAATTTTGTACACGATAAAGAAACACACGAATGTAGAAACCAACAGTATTGGCTGTTTACTTTAAACAATGTTTAAATAGATGGAGGCCATAGGAGCCGAAGTAAAGCAGATTTTACCTAGAGGGCTCATCCGTAAACATCGCCGTTCTGAAAGCAATGGGAGCACTGCATCCTCCCGCAGCAATCCGATACGTGAAGATAAAATGAGCCGATCAAATACCCAACGAGGCAGAAGCCAGCTTCTGGAAAGTCATCTTGCAAAATTGTTTAAGCAAAAATTGGAAATATTCACAAAAGTTGAATACACTCAGGTATTTGTTCTCCTGATTCTGGTGAAAATAATTTGATTCAAAACAAAATCAACTATTTATTTTTTATCATAATTTCCAGGAATCAGTTGTATCGACCATTGTGAAACTTTGTCTCAAGAGCTTGCAAGAATTTATCCGGCTTCAAACCTTCAATCGTAGTGGATTGCAGCAAATTCAATTGGATATCCAATTTCTGAGGACTCCTTTAAAAGAAATTGTTGAAGATGAGGCGGCCATCGATTTCCTGCTGGATGAGGTAAAAAAAATGTTCCGATCCACTCATCACCCAAAAAAAGAAAAAAAAAAAAAAAGGAAGAAAATATTGGTTAAAAATGTTTGAAATGATTACACAAAACCAGTTTCTTTTGGTGTGCAGGTAATCGTTGCGACTGCCGAGAGATGTCTTGACCCGATTCCCTTAGAGCCTGCCATCTTGGACAAACTAATACAAGCGAAGTTGGCTAAAAGCAGGGAACAGAACCCAAGTTCTTCCTGAAAATGGAATGTAAAACTGGTAGAAGTGTTCAACAGTTACAGTTATGCCTGCTTTGATCCACATTTCTTCAATATGAACGGCATAAATGTAGCACACGATCTTATTGTGTCGCCCAATACATATAAAAGCTTGTACTGGAAAATAGTATTTTTAACAAAATTAATGTATTGGTAGCCCGAATTTTCTTGTATCGGTGTCCAAAAACAAAACTTGGACCATTGATCCTACTATCTCCATCAGGCAAGTCAGGATTGAATGAGGTGCTTAATGCTCGTCGGGTATCTTTTTTACTTATTTAAAATGATTGCTTTGTAATCTCTGAAGCTTTGAACAACTTTTGAATGACAAACTATCTTGTCAAGAAAAGTGAATAGAAAACACTATCAACGGTTCGTTGGACTTATTCGGTGCTGGAGTGCATAAGCCTCTTGAGCCATGTGAAGCCATAAATCATGAATGTCCTACTAATTGCCAGCATTCCAGTGATTTTATCTTTCAATGTTTTCAGAAAACCTGATGCCCCAGGGATGTAAGTTATTTTTCACACTAGAATTTTAATTTAAAATTTGGTAGTGGTCCATTTTCAAAACCTTGGATCAAGCCCCCCACCCCCACCCAAAAAAAAAAAAAATTGTTTTTTGAAATTTTTTACTATTATTATTTGAATCTGGATTTTTCCATGAAATCTAGAGCGCTGTGGTGTTAGGGTTGTAATGGAATTGGACGGTTATGAGATGAGACTTGTGAGAATTTCCAGTTATAGTTAATTTGCACAAAGCATATAAACCTTTTTGCCCAAGTTATAGATGGATTAATTATTCATATTTTGGAGAAGAGATCCATTCTGATTCTCTGAGTACATCTCAAGAAATTCTGCTATTTGGGCCCTTTTGAGAGTGAAATAACAGATTCAGCTGTTGAAGTTGACAAAATGACATTTGGCACCAACATTGATGCTTCAGAAACAACAAACTTCAACATGTAATTGCTATAATTAATAGAGGAAGAAGCAGCTTTGAATCAGCCAGCCCGCTTCAAAATTATGGTATTCTCTAATAGACTGATAAAAGATGACTTAAAAACTCATGAAATTTTTCCCAAAATTAGTCATCTTCATTATGATGATGGTCAAAATATGATGATGGCAACGATGACGATGATGGTGATGGTAACAACAATGAAGATCATGATAGCATTGAGATCATTTTTCATTTGTGAGAATTGACCTTGGAAGACAAAGGTCACAGAGAACATTTTTTTTTTTTTTTAAAGGTATTTAAGTATCTCGACTTTTTGAAGGGGAAGGCCGCTTCAAGGTTATGCCCAATCAATAGATAATGTGGTGATTATGTCATCGCAAACCATCAACACATCCACATCGGGATAAAATCCTACATATCATTTCATAACTAATCTGAACTAAAGAAATCATTTACACTAACTGTAATTAATTGTAATTAGCAATTAAGGGTCCTTCGTGAACTGCCATCATTAATAGAGCTATAATTTGGGTTTAATAAAGAGTGAGCCCCGTTGAAAAGCTGAACAAGCTCAGAGAAAATAAAACTCAGCTCAAACTAGAATAAGCCATAATTGAGAATAGGAGTTCACCTCAACCTCGGGTCAATTGAGGCCAACAATTGGCACTTTTTTGTACATTATGGTAAGCTGTTATGATAATTGCAGCTCAAAGGCATTTTCTTTCGTTCGTTCTTTCTTTCTTTCTTTCATTTTTTTCTAGATTGCAACTCTTAGGTGGCTATGAGATTACAATGAACAAGCATGGGATCAGCAAACACACCAAGTAAAAAAGTGTTTATTGCTCTTTAAAAGACACACTGTAACCAAATCAGATTTTTTTTTTCCAGGGGAGGGGGGGTTTCAAAAATTACTCACCATTGAGAATATGGTTGGGATCAGTCACCCAATCCAATAGTAGGAACGGAATTCTGCCGAGTTCTGCTCAACCACAAACCCACAATCTTACAAACATCTTTGCTGTATAAGATTTTCAAGCACCAATCTTCAAATTTTTTGTCATTGTATGTTCATAAAATTAGCTCTAAATAGAGTTGACCCGTGAAATAAAATACACGACGCTGACACCAACATTTGGGAGGACTAAATCAAGATGAGCAGCGAAGGGATTCCCCGGGGGATCCAGGGGGGTGCCTGAGTGTAGTAAGAGGAGAACGTATTCCTATATAACTAATAATAAGAAGTATTTTTATTCTTTTTAAAACAAAATAATATTTAGTCTTCTATAGCCCAAAGGGAGCCCAAGCGTCATCAAGAGAACAATTCCATGGGAAATTGGCACGTCCCTCGATTTCGGGATGATACATGATCATGACACGGTTAAATTACACTGTTAGGAATATATACATTACAAGAAGTGGTGGGATAAGGAAATAGATTATAAGTTATTTTATGACCAAAAGCTTAACACAACTTTATGAGAAGGAGGCAAAGAAGATGCTTTATATTATCGAAACTAAACAAAAAACAAATGTAGTCTCAATAGTTAAGTCTGCTAGCACGTTGATTACATAAAAGCAAGAGAAAATCGAGAAAGAAACCAAATGATCCTTCCTCAAAAACAGAATCATCACCTTATTTTGCCTTTCGATCCACTTTTAAATACGGCAAGGCACCAATAACATTGTCATAGTCGCTCCGGCTAACTGGATGCTGCAATCGAGAATAGCCAAATTGATGTAAGAAAGCGTGTCATTGACTTTAAGAACACGTGCAAATGTAAAATGTCAAGATAAGGTGCTGAACATGGATAAGTTGGATAGATTCCAAAAGCTCTTTACCAAGAAACAACTTAATATGTTTTCTCGATGAAGAATCCAAAACAGTCGGACCAAACAAATGTGCATTTAAGTTCAAAAACTTTGTTTATGTCAATTTTAAAGGTTGAATATCCTTGGACTGAAGCATAGTGACAAAGTCAAGGTTCAGGAATAATCTGGCAAGAAAAAGCTTTGGAAAAACATGGATAAATTAAAATTTAAAATAATTATTTAAATATAAAAATGTAAAGATTATGTGTTTCATATATTAATTGGTAAAATAACACTTAAAAATGCCAAAAATAAAAATAATATGTGATTTTTTTCAAAAAATCATCGATTAAATCGTGATTAATTGTGATTTTTTGAAAATCAAAGTTTTTTTTTTCTTTCAAAAACTTGATGATTTAATCGCGCGATTTTTGTCACTATGGACTGAAGTAGAAGTATACCAAATCCAATATACAATACTTGTATTAACATTCTTGCTTTATAATTCATTTATAACTTCTTTTTCCCAATATGGAAATCTGGGAAACAAATTAATTAATTTCAATATAGGGGAAAATTAAGATCATTAATCTTAGTCTTTGGTTTGGCATTGTTGAAGGATGTTTTTTTATCGTATTCTAGTCAATTAGCATTCTTCATCAATGATTGGCAATTGAATTAAACTCAATAAGGGTTTCAAATCATCAAAGATTTGCACATTCAACATATTAACTAAATTTCACACAAACCCATAATTCAGAATCGAAGAAAGCTCACCATTTTAGACAATCTAAGTTTCCTCTTTGTGTTCTTCTTCCCAAGTAAATGCTGCTTTCCAGCTCTCCTCCTCACTATCTTCCCATTACCCGTCACCCGAAATCGCTTAGCCGAAGCCTTTAAAACAAAAATTTAATAATAAAAAACCCTAATTTTCTCAACGACCCAGAAGACTCCCTATCGTGGATTTTCTCCAATTGAGATCATTTCGAAAGAAAAACATGAACAGGAAGAAATACCTTGTGGGTTTTCATTTTGTAACCTTTTGCAGCGAAGATAGTGAGAGATGAAGCTTTTCGAGGGAGAGAAAATTTGTTGGTGAGAACTTGTTGACGAAACTCAGAAATGTTTTGAGACGAGCTAAGCTTCAATGAAGTGGTGGTTCCCTTGTAAGAAGAGATAGGGAGACGAACTCCATGGAAGTTCCGGATTGAAGGATGAGAATGAGAAAAGAAATTCAAAGAGAAAGGTATCATCGTTGCAGACGCCATTGTTACTAAAGCTTTCGAAGCTCCGTTCTTCAATTTTTCTCCAGTTCAAGACTCCAAAGTTCTGCTCTGTGTTTGATTTTGGATAAAAGGATTTAGTATTTTAGTGTCCTCAACCTTTTGTGATTATTCCTATTAGATCCTTGATTGTAGACCAAAAAGATGGTCTAACATTTGGACAATAGGACTAGGTGGCTAACTGGCCATTTAGATTAAACTTGCCACGTGGATTAGGGGTAAGGTGGGTCATGCCACTTCAGCTACTATTTAAAAATGAGAGATTTACCGGGCAGACCTATCAGTTGCAACTTTATTACAAAAACACCCTTACATTATCAAGTTTGTTACTTGAACAAACAACCTTCCTTTATAAATCAGTATAGAGCAACAATGGTATGATCAACAACACTTTATATGCAGTAGAATGTTAGATAATCAAGAAACAATATTTGCAAGTTGAAGATTATTACAAAAACAAATGAGAAATAAGACCACAAAACAACGTTTATTGAGGTAGTGAGAATTAAGGTTCAAAATATCGTTTTGCTTTGAAATGTTTTGGCCGAAACATTTCGATTTTTCAATTTTTCAAAAACGAAACAAGGGAGAAAAACAAGACTTCGAAAGATTTCTGTGATTTTGTGCATCATAGATCCAGAAGAATAAAGGAAGATTTTGGTGATTCGTCGCAAATCTAATAGACTAATATATATTGATGATGCCCTTGACCTTAGTCTTTCACTTAAGACTGAGTCATATAGGTTTGCACAATCATTCTTCCAAAATATTTGAGAAACCCTCATGTTTTTAAATTACTGAGATGCCCCTTATGTTTTTAAATTGATAAAATGTCCCTTGACCATGATCTCTTATGAAAGGCTCTTACTTAAATATTAATATATATAATGTTTCGGTCTCGTTTTGGTTTTTGAAAAAACTGAAACAACGAATCAAAACAAGATTTGGAACCGTGGTGAGAATAGAAATGAACACTCTGTGAATAAATAGAAATTGGGTGTTTATTGAGGAAGATAGTATCATTCTCATGCTTCTGATCACCACACATCTCTCAAGCATTATCAAAATTGTGGAAGCAAACAAACCACCAGTACGCCTACCTCTTAAGTATGAAATTGTTACTGAAATTTAAGTAACATTCCAAGAAACTCTTGAACCTAAAGTTCCACCAAAAGAAGCAAGTAGATCCTCTACCTAAGCATAAGCAACTTTGTGAACCAATATTATTTAGTAAACCACATTCATTACAAAAGATGGGGAACCCAATTTACAAAACATAATAACTAACTTCAAATGAAAAAGAGCCTCATTAAAAATGTTCAAACCGACAAAATGTTTGAAAGCATTTCAGCCAAAAAAATTATCTAAAGTCACCCCCCCCCCCCTGAGAAGTGTGTAATTGCTATAAATGGGGTGTCTATTGAATTTTACATGGAAATTTAAATAATAAAAAAAAAGTAATAAATAATGGTGGATCATACTTCGACCGACTGATGCACTCAAAAGCACGAAACTCCTAAAATAATGATTTGCACCTACAAAACTGAGCTTGGCTCAAGTGTGTTGTAGTAAAGAAGCTTGTGGACCTGAAAGTTGGACTAAGAAAAGGCAGAATTTATTCCTTTGTATCCTGGTCTTCACTGAAAGCCAAATCAAATATCTGACTGTAATCATCTACAAAGTGAACTTCAAGACCTTCCTTCACATTTGGTGCAAGCTCATCAAAATCTCTTCTATTAGCCGCAGGGAAAATAACTGTCTTCACGCCACTCCTCCTTGCAGCAATTGTCTTCTCCTTGACCTTTTTTTACAATAAAAAAGAGCCTTTAGTAAGTCAAAGCATATTTGACTCGGTTATAAATATAAACCAACATGACACTGAATCCAGATCCCACGACAGATTAAGCCTTGTTAGAAACAAAACAATAGCATGGATGCTAAAATCTCGGTCCAAACCAAAAATATTTTGTAACGCATTTTGTTTTGAGGAACATATGTGAAAATCTTTAAATGAAGAAAAAGATTAGCAGATATTAGAAAAATGTAAATCATTTAATTGATCAAATTATAAACATCAAAATGTTGCACAAATCAAACCCAAGTTATTTCCCCCATCCAAGGAAAAATTTCTTGCAAAAAAACATTTTTGTTTTAATTCACAGAAAGCATTATGAGATTGACAAAAATATTTAAGGTATTTGTTTAGGAAATAAGATAGTTCAGTTTAGTTTGCGTACCCCACCAATTGGAAGGATCCTCCCTGTTAAAGTTACTTCCCCAGTCATTGCTAGATCCTTCTTTACAGGCTTGTTCATAGCAAGAGACAGCATCGAAGTGATCATGGTGCAGCCAGCACTAGGCCCATCCTTTGGAGTGGCTCCTGCTGGCACATGGAGATGGAGCTTAGAGTTGGCGAAAAAAAGGTTATCAGGTTCTTTTGAAATCAATATTGCTCTGCTAACTGTGTGCGCAATTTGGGCACTCTCTTTCATGACGTCTCCGAGTTGCCCAGTGAGATGAAGTGCTCCTTTCCCTTCTCCTTGTTCTATGTGGGTGGTCTCTATATACAGGGTTGAACCGCCCATGGCAGTCCATGCAAGACCCATCACGACCCCTACCGGTGCCTGTTCATAGATACGCTCAGCATGGAAAACAGGTTTGCCAACAAAATCAGACAGGTTTGACTCTTCTATGAGAACTTTCTTGATAGGATCACTAGCATCTGTATCTTGAGCTTTTCCCGCTATGTCGTCCTGTAAGAAAGATTCAAACTGAGTAAGTATGAATGAACATGTGTCCACCACAGATTATAGGAAGTCTGTTGGACTGACGAGGAGTATCGAAGAAAAATCTGGTCCACTTGTCATAATTTGGGCAAAGATGATGATGTGAGCCTGATAGAAATGTAAGTTCTCTATAGTCAACCCTTACTGGATGAATCCATGACAAAAATTATTGGTCTTGTCATGAAGGTACTTACATGTCCATACTTGGGACTGTCGTGGCAGATTTTGCCATGGATTCATCAAATGAGAGCCGATTATCAAAGCATGCCATGTTCATACTTTAATCTTTGGCAAAAAATTGGTTTCTGAACCAATATACCTTAGAATCAAGCGGTTGATCATCAGCACGAGGGATTTTGTCACCCGGGAGATCTGTCATAATTTGTTCAGCCTCAACGGAGGTTTCACATTCACTAGTAGGTCCTTGTTTGGAAGACTCCTCTGGTTCAGCTCCAATCTGGAAATTTCCTTCCACAACAGTTTCACCAGAAATATTACCAGACTCGTCTTTAACTTCATCAGGAACAATGACCTCAACAACTGTAGATGGTTCATTTGATACTCCTTGCCTCACAAGTTGCAGGGCGATCTGTCAGGCAATTAAAACAATGGGATCGATATAAGAGGATTCATTATATAACTCATGACCCTTCTATCAAAGTGACTTTGTGGATTCCAGTACTGTGGATCCTGCAACTCATGGTGTTTGAATGATGTGCCAAAGATAAGGGATTCCACAGTTCGGAACCTATTTGACTATTTATGTTGGTGGCTGACAATAATGTATTAGCGTCTTAGATAATCATGATCGATCCAATTTCATAATCGAACTAAAATTGGATATTTGGATTTTAGACAAACCTTGCGATAGATCTTCTCAATCTGTTTTTGTAAATTCCGTACCCCTGCTTCTCGGCAATAATTTTCTATCAGAGCAAGAAGAGCAGCACTGGTCACTTCAACCTGTCACATTTTAATTTGAATGTCAGATACGCTTTCTCAAAAGCATTGACTTGCAATTCTAACAGGTAAGTATTGCTAAAGTTGGACCTGAATATATATATATATATATATATATATATATATATTGAAAATTTTGAAGGTTTATTGTTTTGTTTCATAAAAAAATTGAGTTTAAATCTAAAATTCAGAGAACGAAAAAAAATCATAACTCAATTCAGTATAAACCTATCAAAATCTTGCATCCATTGTAGAGGCCACCTCGTTGAGGGGGGTAAAAGTCTGTATACAGTAATATCAAAGACATGGGATCGAAATCCCACCTTGACTGTCATGAACTATTTTGAATCTCATTCTTATGAGAATAAAGAAATAATTTGCCAAAAATATTGTCTAAGCATAGCTCAGGACAAGCCAATCCAACATGACCCCTTGCTCAAGCAAGGAAAACAAATAGAGTTACTGGATTGATGGGGAAAATTACTGAAAGGAAGAATTTGAATGGCATTCTAAAATGTAACCTGGACATAATACCAGCTTTCCTGGAAAAGAAAAAGGGAAATTCATACTTGTTCAGGCTTGATACCACAAGCCTCACGAGTTGTCTTTTCCAAATAGTCCCTTGCAATGTGCATCTTCTCATCAGTGATATAGCCAGCAATAGAAATGACCTCCATTCTATCCAGGAGAGGATTTGGAATCATATCCACTACATTTGCTGTGCAAACAAACAGAACCTACAACGTAAAAAAGGCAGAGAAAGATTATGTATTATAATAGAATACATGATCATCACTCAGGGCATGTTAAACCTTTCTGACAATGACATGGATAAAGTATGTTTATGTCTCTCATATAAAAAAGATGTATCTGAGATGCCTGAAATGCAGATACATCTGTGTACATATCTGTTATAATATTATGCATAGCTAGAACAGAAGGAGAAAATAATACATACATACATACATACATACATATATATATATATTAAAAGTAATAGAAAGCATATCCATATACCATATATATATATATATATAGAGAGAGAGAGAGAGAGAAGTATCAAACAATGTTTGATGTGTTTGATTACTTGATGAAATCTTAAGGAGGATGGAACACGAAGCCCTCTTTAAAAAAAAAAAATAGTTAAACAAATAATAGAAGCAGAGGCTCTCACTGCCGTACATGTCAAGATGTATGTCGAGTCATGTCCACAAGCGTATCAGTGTCATGCATATTAAAAAGGCAAAAATCCATGAGACCCTCTTTAAAAAAAAATAGTTAAACAAGTAATAGAAGCAGAGGCTCTCACTGCCATACATGTCAAGATGTATGTTGAGTCATGTCCACAAGCGTATCAGTGTCGTGCATGTTAAAATGGCAAAAAACCATGAAAATACAGTGTCAACGTTACAGTGTTACCCTAAAATGTCATGTCAAGGGACGTGGAGCTAATATCATTAGGATCATAAACAGGCCGGTGTTGAATTTTAAGGCATGGACCCATCACAAGATTAAACTTCAGCGATGAAACATCAGGTGACAAACATCCAACGATATCCTATGGTAGATCTAAATTGTGTTAGTTTCACAGGTTATATTTGTGCTTCTAACACGATTCTTTACCCTCTATAGTATCTGAGCTTGTTAATTTTTGTTTTCTTTAGGCAGTGAGTACACCAAGAACAAACATTAATATACAAACCATTATAACAAAATAAAATCTCTATCATTATAATACTACACAAATTGTTTTCAGATCTTTTTCATAAATATTATTTGTCTGCAATGATATGGACTTTTAATAAACCATTAAAGGGGGGAAAAGTACAAATTTTTACTTCATAGAATATGAACTTCTAGGAGGAAAGGGAAGGAAAGAATCCACATTAAAGACAAAGGCACAAGTTTCTACCATTTGCCAAGGGAAAAAAAAAATTTAATGGATCACTTCCCCAAAAATCTGCATGAAAGCGTAATCACTCACCTTCGATAAATCAATAGGAACGTCAAGATAGTGATCTAGAAAATTTGCATTTTGCTCAGGATCAAGAAGCTCCAGCAAAGCACTCGCTGGATCACCGGCATGCCCCCTTCCCAGCTGTTGCAACACGCAATCAACGATATAAAGTGAATCAGCGATCACAAAATCCAGAATCAAGCTATAACTAGAAAACAAGTATTAAACTGGAAAACAGGTCCAGGTTGGACATGACCGAATGTCAGGGATACAGGGCACAAGTACACGTCAAATACTAAATCTCAAAGACTCGTCACTTTGGGTCCCCCCAGAGCAACATATAAATTCTAGTGAGATAACAATAAAGTATACCCAATAAAATACCTTGTCGATCTCATCAATTAAGACAAGAGGGTTGGCCGTTCCCACACTTTTCAGGCATTGCACCATCTTTCCTGGCATGGCACCAATATAGGTTCGACGATGTCCCTGTATATATTTTGAAAGTTAAATTGTTTACAGGCAATTTAGTACAGTAACATATGAAGTCTCATAATGATTGTTTGCCCAATAGAAAGTTTTCTATTGTACCTTGATCTCAGCTACATCAGCTAGTCCTCCAACGGAAAACCGGTAGAACTTCCGATTTAAGGCACGTGCAATTGAACGACCAATGCTAGTTTTACCTACTCCAGGAGGCCCCGAGAGGCAAATGATTTTTCCTGCAATTGAAAAACACAGAAATCATACCTAAAAACCGAAGACAATAAACCATGCTGACAAAATATAAAAAACATAAGCTTTAAAAAGAATACTTGCTATTAAAATGGTGCATGATATACAAATAAACAAAAACATATCAATTAAAAAAAATGTGAATTCAGCAAAAAAGGTCTTACTAACCTTGTGAAGTCCCTCTGAGTTTTCCAACAGCTATAAATTCCAGTATTCTCTCCTTAACATCGGTTAAACCATAATGGTCTTCATCTAGTATTGTTTGAGCATGATGGACATCGAAGTTCTCATCACTGCATTAAATTAAACAAAATAATCAAACTTCATAATCTCCAAAAGCATCCCACTAAGTGGGAAAATTTTGCAATTATGCATTAAAATATTTAGGAAGCCAGACTCATGCATTTGGTCTCTAAACATAGGATCTCCAAGATACAAAAACTAAGAATTTTCGGGGAAATAAAATTTTAATTTAGGACTGAAAATTATGAGCATGACCCCAACAGTTAATATGGACAAAAATTATGGGAAGAAAAACTTGACTGTTCAGTTAACTCATATTCAAGTCCATTTTTAATAGATGCCAAATTGATTGCTCAAATGCACTTGATAACCCAATCTGGCCAAGTAGCACAAGTGGTGCACTCAAGAATATAAGCCAGAAAGACATTCCACATTGTTATCTAAAACTACATCATAAACAATTAAACACCAATCAAAACCTGAATAAAGGGTTTTCTCATCTAGTTCGCATTAAATTTTTTGTCCAACAAACTTAAATCCCCTTGCCACATGGGTGCTTTTATTTTCTGGTTAATTTCAACAATTTTTGCTTTTTTAGGACTTGTTTCGAGAAATGGCACATCATAGAATCAAAATCCAATTAGTTTTTTTTTTTATCTAAATAATGTTTTGTTGCTACGAAAGAGAAAGAGGGTTAAGATTCTTTTTTTTTTTATTATTATCGTAGATGTGTATTTTTTAGCCAATTATTTCAAAAATACAACAATAGACACGGTATAATAATCAACAAAAATTGTGCATTTTATATTTGTATTATTGAAAAATATAAACGTATATAAGTATTTTATAAATTTGTAAAATCAGTGTATTAAGCTCGAATCCTACAGCAGATTGCCAATTAGATTGAAACCCCATCAACAAAAATTAGGAACTTTTTAACTCCATTAACCAAGATGAAACGTTCATACAACCCCATAACCACACTAACTTATCCAATAGCAGCTTAAAGATAACCAATAAATTACGCTAAAATAACAATAATTGGTTTCTTTATTGATAACTAATTGTTGGGGAGAACAAGAAAAGGATTATAAAAGGACAAAGAGAAGGAAAAAAACAAATCAAACAGCATCTCCACTCTATACAAATTCATCCACTCATCTTAACTAACCTCATAAAAGAGAACAAGATATTGGCATTTATATCAGGGAGCATAATATTGGCAGTTATATCAAAAACAATTCTTTAAGGAGAAGATAAAATCATCCAAGTATAAGGATATTTATGCCTAGGAAAACAAATGTAAGGAAATTTATACAATACCTGTAGCTTCCCCAAGGCAATGCAGTGAGCCAATCGAGATAATTACGAGTTACATTAAACTCGCTAGAACTGGCCTCTAACAGCTGCAGCTTCGTGAGCTCTTCTTCTATGACTTGCAAAACATGAGGCGGGCATTTGTCCTTATTTGATCCAAGTCTCTCCCTAAACTTTTCTGTTTGAAAGCAAGAAAAAGCACATGCCGGCCATGTGAGTCTATATAAATTGATCCAAAGGTATATACATTTGCATAGAGTAATATTACTCAAGTTAGAAGGGACAAAAGGAAGAAGCCATCCAATCAAACCCATACAATGCACACGCAGTGAGACCAGATTCTCAACCAATATCTCAAAGAATACGATGATCAAACAGTTAAGATCAACTAATCAATCAAGTATTGCCTCAAGAATCTGAGTGTGAAACAGCAAATTGTTGATCAATCAAACCCCCTGAATGTGCACCACATGTACTGCATGAGCAGCCAGTATTAAACTTGAGTATTCAGTATTAAAGCAACACAACCAGCAGAACTAACCAGAAAGAGCTGTTTTGTCATCAGTCTCCAAGCCTAACTCCTGGATCGAGTCAAATGAAGTTAATTTTTCTTTCTTTTCAATGAAAATAGCCAATTTCATATAAACGGAAAAAAAAAACACCAATAGACATACAAAAACTACCCCAACAGGGGAAGTTTGAAACGCCTACACTCTCACACTCATACTATTATAGACAAATAAAGTTAAATTCCAACAAAGTGTATGGTACGGTGAAACAAGGCAACAAAACCTAAAATGCAGAACCGCTTCACCTAGTAATGCCAAAAACATGGCTCGGGGGGAACTGTCCAGGCTAAAGTCATTTCAGTTTTACAATTAGTTAATACAACAGTTAAGTAAGTTATGGTAATAAATTAATAGGATATAAAAAGTATATGTCTTAACATATATACAGTTTCAAGGATGGGGTTCTTCTTTAAAATTTGAAGAAAAACCCAACCCACTACTCCCTACAATATGCTCTCTTTTTTTCTTTACCGAGAAAGCAAGAGAAGGAAAACCAAAACAGAGGTTTAAAATTTTGAATCAAAGAAATTTTCCCAATTGGGACAGAAATGGAGACCTGTCTCAATCAAGAATGCCAAGACAATCCCGAAGCATTCAATGTTTTGTATCAGTCATGCCAAGGCAAAAACCCTATCTCCTGCCCTCATCTCTATAACTTGCTCTTTCACTGATAAGAAGGGAAGGCAGTTATTGGACACTATACCTTCTTTATTGCCTTAAGCTGCTCATTCAGCAAGTACCGGCGTTGCTCACCACTTATTTTTTCTTCAATGGCTTTTGCAATTGATTCCTATCATAGAACCCAGAAAGTGTGAAGATCAAACAGAAGCAAAACTCGAAAGGAGAAATCTAAAGATAGAAGTACAATACAATATAGCAGTGCACATGAAGTACCTGTATCTTGCTGATCTCCATTTCTTTCTTTACTAGTTCTAGAGTCAGTTTTAAACGCTTATAAACCTGAATTGGCAGGACACGGAAGAGTTACAAAGCATTATGGACCAAAAAAAACTGTTTATACATAGAAGCCTAAAAGTGCAACACTCACAATACGAGAATTAAATATGTAATGCAAAAAAAAAAAAAAAAAGCCTACAATGTAGAGAAAGTATTTTCCAAAATATGGGAGGATGGAAAAACAAACAATCAACAAGATTGTGCCATGCAGATGGTACATATTCAGGCGGGTTAGGACCCATCATTAATTAGGTTCCACCAAGGAAATCTCGTAGGCCAAAATGCACCCAATCAAATGATCAAAATTCATAACCTTCTAATCTACATATTCTCTATTGCATAAAATAAGAACTGTCAAATGGTTCGATAAATATCTACAGGTGTCATGGTTATATTTTGCCTAAATTATGAAATGGGACTTTTGATAATATAAAGATTATTGTTCAGAATTGGAAAAGTACGTATCTCATGCTCCTAAGTACTTATCACCGGGTAAACAGCAAACAGCAGTGTAAGTAGAAATCAGTGCATATATGAGATCTCTACAAAATTATTCTCTTTTATTAAATCATGTATTTATATGCATTTTCCCTCTTGCATTGGATGGCTAGTAGTAACTCTATGCTTCACAAAAGTGAACTTGGGAATATAACCTGCGCTACCCAATTTTTTTCCACAAATTTTAACAGATAATAATATTCATACAGAAGTAAGAACAGATGATTATATGTGCTAGAGTTTGCCCGTGCCATTTGGGGTTAAGGTGGTAAAAGAGGAAAAACCATAAAGATAAAGTTGCAAGGGTATTATTGAAAGAGGGGGAGAAAAGGAAAGACAATAAAGTTGGAGGGGTATTATTAAAAAAGGGGAGAAGAGAAAAAGTACTATATAAAGGTTTTTTTTTTTTTTATAAATATAAATTATATTAATGAAGAAAAAAGAGAAGAGGAAGCTGAGATAGCCCCCAATACAAGACAAAATAAATAAAGAAAGGAAAAATACACTCCTGGCGGGAGATGGAACTAATGACAAATAGCTTCCCAATTAAAAACAAAATCTTGAAAGCACACTCCCTCAAAATCTTTGCTCATCTTAGACCAAAGGAAAAGAAACGCCATAATCTCTAAAATCACTGTGTGAGTCGAACTCTCCTTGTTATGAAATATCTTATTGTTGCGCTCTCTCCAAAGACCCCAAGCAATGGCAGAAGGAAGGATAGCCCAGACATATCTTTTTCTAGAAGACAAGATATTGAAACTCCAACCCTCTAAAAGAGCAAAAAAAGATAAGGGAAGAACCCAATCCACCTGGAAACGAGATAAGAAGAACATTCAAATAACACGGGAGAAAGAACAATGAATAAAAATATGATTGGCAGACTCCCTGTCCCTTGAACAAAGATAGCAAAAATTTGGAGTTATCCACCCCCGGCAGATCAAATTATCCAGGTAAGGATTCTACCAAGAGAAGCAAGTCATAAAAAGAAAAACACCGAAGAAGGAACAAGAGCTGACCAAATAACAGAAGGGGAGAAAGAAACCTCACACAATGGAAGTAAACAATAATTGAAAAACTTGACCGAGAACTCCTTATCCTTAGCCTTGATCCATTCCCTTCTGTCCTGCTCGTTCTCTCTGAATTGGATCGAGTTGAGAAGATCTAGAAGAGATGAAACCTCCGTCAATTCATAATCATTGAAATTTCTCTTAAATCCCAGATCTCAAAAATCTGTGACCCCGTTTCGAATCAGACACTGCCTTACTGATTTATTTTTTTTTTCAAAGAGCAAGCATACAAGGATGGAAATTGAGAAGACAGAGATGAAGTTCCACACCAAAAATCCTTCCAAAATCTAACATTATCCCCCAACCCAACTTTATATCTAATCTCCCTATCAAACTTTTCAACACCCTTCAGAATACCTCTCCACACACTACACTCGTAGGTTCCTCTAGCCTTATCACTAAACCATCCATATCGCTTCTCTCCGTATTTAGCCTGAACCACTCTCCTCCACAAGTTGTCCCTCTCTTCCCCGAATCTCCAAAGCCACTTGCCCAGGAGAGCTTTATTTGTTAGTCCTAGCCCTCTAATCCCCAAGCCTCCATTCTTCTTTGGAGTGCAAACCATCTTCCAATTCACCAAATGATATTTTCTACCACCACTATTAGTATTCCATAGAAAACTCTTCATGAGTCTTTCAATCTTAACTTCCACCGATTTAGGCAACGAGAACAGTTATCGAGAGCATGGAAAAGTACTATATAAAGTTGGAGTTGCATCCTTGGAAATGGGGTAGAAGAGAAAAAGCATTAAAGTTAGGGGTATTCTTAGAAGGTGGGAAAGGAGAAAAGACAATAAAATTATCCTTGAGATACTTCCTTTATGGTGGATAAAGATTGAGACAAATAGGAGGGAAACCTGTTGTGTTTTATTATTATATAACGCAGGGTATCCCACATCCCTTTTGGGATGGGACAAGTCCCTATGGTTACACGCCCCAACTCCACGGAAGTTTCCCGACATGCAAAGGAAGCAAAGGAAGTTCCCCACTCAGATTCAACGATCAAAGGAAGCAAACCACTGTCACTAGTTCTTCAACCCCCTGAGGTAGATTTTTTGTATGGGTAAACTGGACTTGAACCCACCCCCTGACGTACAATTGATTATATTCATATGGAAATAGCAACAATATTCAAAGATAAAATAATTTGTGTACTTCTTACATCTAATTCTTCAAGTACTTGTTGGCACTGCAACTTGTTAGCTCCTGAAATAGCAGCTCCAAAATCCGCTAACCTTGGATAATTGAAATCACCAATATGCTGCAATTATCAGACAAGGTGAACATAAATCAGAGGAAAAAGTGATCAAAAACCATGTATAGGACTATAAAATCCAAATGAATATTTCCATTGCAGTTATATAGACACATGCACCCACACACAGATTTTATGCCCTATATCAATCTTGAGTATCAAAGCTTTTGCGCTATTCAGTCCTAAATCATTATCACAGTCGAAAATTTTAATGGATATTAGGTACACAATGATAGAACTAGTTTAAATGACATTTCCAACCGTTATTTAAAAAAGTAACACACCTGGGTATAAGTTTGAACATGATCTCTCCAGAGGGAACTTGTCTTCAGAACATCTCTCAAAGTTGATATAACTTCAAATGATGTTGCCTTTATAATGTCATCATCTTTATCATACGGTTTATCCTGTAACAAAAACAACAACCCAACACGTGAAATAGAAACACGAGAAATATATTCTGAACAAAAATGAGATTTAGAAATAAAATAGAGAAGATATTGGGAGAAATCAAGAAAGAATTAAGACTAAGAAAGCATGCCTTGAGATGATCAACTTTCACTGTAAGGGGATCCTCGCTCACCTGCCAAAAAAAGACATTAATTATTTCAGATCACGTCTGTATTATATATCTGTCTGTTGCCTTAACAGTAATGCTGCCTTTTCAAATCCAGCTTACCATCTCAGATATCCGAAGCCGACGATGACCAATAAGCACAACCTGATCCCCTTGAATAGTGGTTATCTGGTTCATAAAATTAAAGATAAAATGATTGGTGTTATAGAATGCAGATAAAAGGTTGTGTTTCAAGTCATTCTAATAACTAAAACTAAGAGATAATTAGAACACGGAAAAAAGTCGATACCTGGGCCAAGGTACCAACTTCATGAAGACGGTTGTACAACTCTTTTCCTTTGAGATCATATATGTTTTTCTGTGCTTCTGATCCAGATGCAAGGCTAGGATCAGTACCCGGTTCATCTTTAAGAAGAAAAGCACCTGCATATGGGGCTTGCCGTTTACGGCTCTCCACTAAAGCTGCTAATAATTTGGGATCCTGCAGGGGAAAAGCTCACACCTTGCTCTAAGAACACTATTTAATTAAATCTCGACATGAAAGCAATGCTAATAATAATAAGACCAATAAATACTAATGGAAGCATCTCTTAGCACAAGAAAATAGAGAAAAGCGTTACAAAGGCAATAGAAAATACAAACGTCTGGTAATTGATATCTAACTGAATATATTGGAAGTCAACACTAGCAGAAAAGTTCTAAAGATCAGATTTTGGAATTTAAGAGATTTGCCAATATATATGAAATTTTTTGCATCTATTGAATGGAAATGAACTAATCAACAGACTGAGACCATAGAGAAATGGTATAAATGTCAAAAAAGCCAAAAGATATTTTAGTTTACACAAGTTCAGTCGTCAATGACAACTTGTGGTTAGCACCTCTAAGAGAACCTTAGGTAACATTAGTTGTGGGAAAGACATCTTTAAAAAATTGAGAAAAATACCAAATGGAGAAAGATAATAATGTCTAATAAAAATGGATTAAGGCATATCATTAGTTCATTACATAAACGAAATCAACATAGCTGCCACAATGTAAAACCAACATAACTTATTTTATTTATTTATTTGGATACCCAACAAAAGATTTACAAGGAGAGCATTGAGCAAAACAATAGAAGATTTGAAAGAAGAGATACCACTAAACAATAGTTCTCTATTTCCTTCAAAAGTAGATAATAATTTATATGAATTTTATTCTCGGCATCAATGAAAGCATTTTTGTTTGAGAATAACATAAATGCTTGTGACAAGTATTAAACGAAGAACGGGTCAACATAATTAAACGACAGAAAGTGACCTTAGGCATCTAGCAAGCTAATATATCTTAGTATTTCCTAATTGATGATTGATGTGACCACCATCAAATTCAAAGGGAGAACACTTAAGATGCAGATGCAAAATCATCATTGACCTAGTCCTTTATTAGATGTTGAAATTTAAGAACTTACTATTAATTGGTCTAATTGGAAAAGCTACAACATTGTAAAGCTCGTTTCATCTTTCATTTTTGTGTGGAATACAAAAAAAAAATTTGTTAAATTTTTTAACACAGTAAACAGGCATTTGGTCTTTCCATTTTAGGGATCACCTGTTTCAGTACCCATTGAGAGCCCTAAGTATATGGTGACTAAATAAGAATTTTAATCAAGAAACAAGCTTCAATGCCTAACTCATACCTTCACATATATTGGCATGTAGAAACCTGGAAATAGAGGTCTATGTGGCAAAGGCAATGCTAAAACCTGCCACAAAAACACACAAAGAAGTCAATAAGACTGTGAGTCTCCCAATGGTGCTAAGAAAGAACAAAAAGAATGAATGTTTTGGCAATCAACTTAATCAAGATACCAATAGAATCATAGCATACACATGCTGGTTTGGTAGGACACGATTCGCCCCATCTTTTTTTTTTTTGATAGACAAATAAAACACAAAAACAAAGAGAAGTAACTAAGAGGAATGGTATCAAGCTTCTATGGTCAAGAGGACAAAATAGAGAGCATAGCACACTTATATGATAATGACCATAACTGAAAATTTGTTCAGACCTTCAAGTTCTGAAAAATAATTTGCTCATAAATAGCAATTGCAAAAGATGATGGCATAAGACAGAGCTTCAATTGCTACAGGAAATTTGTTTTTATCAAATTTTTTTTACAATAATCTCTCATTTAAAGCAATCTCGTAAAAACACATTCCTCGTATTTTTGGCACCTTTCGGAAACATGTGCCACAACTACGGTCTATGAAGAAACCTAGTAAATAAAGTCATGCAATGCGATAAGTTTATACGTGTACAAAGAATGTACAATAGAACATAAGTACGACACTTTTTTATGGGTGTCCTAGCTGAACATGATTCTAACAATGCCATTTAGTGAACCTCCAACGAAGGGTTCTCAGAGAATCTTCCACTTAGCTTAGGAGATTCAGAACCCGGGATCTTCCTTGAACATTCCATTCACTAGGTGTGCCAAGGTCGACAAATGAGAAGGTAAATTGCCTAGCTAAAGATGGCGCCATAGGAGATTGTTGTACTTTGATGTACATTTTTCAGTAAAGCGTTCCTCATTCTTAAAAACTAAACGAGCTTAAGGTTGCAGTGAAATTTTTCAACCAATTGACCATCGGGATCAAGCCCTCTTTTTTGAGGTATTAAACAAAAAATAAAAAACAACCTAATTACTAACAGCACAAATAGCCCAACAAGAGCTCTCATCTAGCCAAAACTAAATGAGAAATCTCCTTATACAAGATTCACTGTTGGAATTATGACTATCTTTCCTGCCCAACAACCAAAACAGAATTCATGATAGTAGCTTAGTAGGTTACTCAAAAGTAATCCCAACACATCTGCATCTACCACCGTACAAGATAAAAAGAATCAGTTGTCTGCATTAGAATTTAAAAAAAAAATGATACAGTTATAAACCAATTACACCCACTCCAGAAATGTTCCCAATTCGTGCTACATTAGACAAGATTTAGAAATTTAAACAAAGTTACAAACTTTTTCGCTCACTCCCACTCAATTAAGTTGATTATATTCGTAAAGAAAAAAAATAGAGAAACATACTGAGCTCAATATACCTAGCAGATCATACTAGCAACCAAAAGCCAAAATTGAGAGGGGGGGGGGGGGGGGGGGGGAATACCGTAAGATAATCCTCCGGTCTGGGATTCGTGGAGACGATAGCCGATGAAGCATTCGATTCAACTTCCTCAGCACTCTCTGCCACAGCTTCAGCTTCAACTTCCGACTTGGCGGCTTCTGCTTCTGCCTCAGCTTCAACAACAGGATTCGACCCATCTCCTGATTCCGAACAAAATAACGCTCTTTTACAGAAATTAGGGTTTCCTGCATTCGAACCTCTTATAGAACCCAGTAGTCGAAGTATAGGAGCTCTGGATTGCCCTCCATGAGAGGAAATTGAGGGGGATTTTGCAGTCAAATTCTGATATCGACCCCTTAAACAAGAATTTGACAATATCTTCAACATTATGCGATGATAAGGCGAAGAAACCCTAAAAAAAATTGATTTTTTTGGCTTTGGTTGCCAAAATTCTGAGTTTTTGATAGGTTTAGACACTATGAACGGAAAAAAGGAGGGATTTTTATTCCCATCGGTGGTTAAACCCTTCTAAAACCCTATTTCCGCCCAAATAGAAAGGGATGTGTACTTTATTACCGAATATGTCCTTTTATTTCTGGAAAAGTACTAATGTGCCATTGGCTTAAGATTCAAGAAACAACTACCGGTCTTGTTTTTGGTTTCGGTTTCGAATCCGAATCCGTTTTAATATTACCAAACTGTTCAGACTAAAGAGGTCCAAGTAGTTCAGTTCAGTTAAACTTAGAGCCTTAGTGTGTGTTTGGTAACACTTCTGAAGTGTGAATGGAGGTGGTTCACTTTTAAAATTCAGACTTTAGAAACTTTATTTCTGTTTGTTTTAATTCATATTTTAGACTTCAGAACCAAATCAGAAGTTTTGAACTAGCAATGGAGGGATGTTAGATGAAACTTCTCAAGTCTAATTTCTAGTTTCAAACTTCAGATGTTTCCAGACTTCAATCTTCAGAAGTGTTACCAAACATAACCTTAGGCCTAAAATTAGCTTTTGATTCAAGTAACGGTTTTAGTTTTGGTTCTAGATCCGAATCACTTTTAATAATACCAATCTGTTTAGAGGTCGAACTGTCCAAGTAGTAGTTAGAGCAGGAATTAAAACAATCAATAGAATACATGTAGCTTTTATCTCTATCACTAATGTTGAGGTAACACAAACGGGGACACAGTTGTGACACAAATGATGTGGTGGAGCGCACGTAATCGTAGATGTTTTTTACTCATTGCCACCACGTCATTGTATCACAATTGTGTCACCCTAGCACGACTCTCTATCTATGTAGTTACAAGTTGTTGTTAAGTTTTATAATAATGATTTTCTAACTAGAAAGTCTTCACTTGATCAATACTCAACTGACGTGTTACGGAATCATAGTATGTTTCCTCAGCATATACAAGTGCAAATTCTCATAAAAGATGTATATTTGTGTATCCCAATGATACAGATCTATGATTTCGTGTTCATAACATGTCAATCGAGTATTGATCAAGAGAAAGACTTTCTAATTAGAATATCAACACTCAATTTTTATTGAGTTGTGATAATCTGACTACCCCATGTGGCACACTCAATCGACTCTCCTGACATGATAAGTTTAGGAGCCATAGATCGTACACCTCGGGATACATGGTCCCCGCCTGAAGAAGTGCAATTTTGTATCTCGAGGCATACATATCTATGATTTTTGAACTTATCACATCATGAGTTGATTGAGTGTGCCATGTGGGGTAGTCAGATTATCCCAATTCATTTTTATTTTAAATAGTTTCTTTTAAAGTAATGATTTTCTTATTCCCCATGCGGCATAGTCAAATTACTCTCTTGGCGCGACATGTGCTAGAACCATAGATTTTATGTTTCAAGATATAAACTTCACATATTCATGGGGATATGCTGAGGCATTAAAATACATGGTTCTAACACATGTCATGTGAGGAGGGTATTTTGCATATGCCACGTGGGGGAGTTAGATTATCACAACTCTTTCTTTTATTTTAAATAGAAAGATAACATTAAATTTGGAGTAATGATTTTCCAACTCCTCCTTTCACACACGCCCCTTGACATGGCATGTGTTAGAACAATAGATTCCTTACCTCGGAATACACAACTTCACATATTTATGAAGATGTACGGTTGTGTATTACGAGGGAAAATAATCTATGGTTTTAGCACATGCCATGTCATGGGACGTGTGCCAGAGGGGGCGTTAGAAAATCACCACTCTTAAATTTGTGTTGCTAGCGTGGTTTCAAAACTCAATTTGACATCTCCTCTAGTTCATGGACATGACCAAGTTGTCTCAGTTAAGTCATTTAACTCAGATTACAACAATTTATTTATATAAAATTAATTATAATTTTTTTAATAAAACAAGGTAGATTAGTGGATGTTTTATCCTAAAATCATATTTTTTTTATATAATAAATATTTAAATTTAAAAGAAAAAGATTTTAATTAAAATAAACAAAATCCCAGTTGAGTTTTACTAACTTACTAGAGATTTTCAAAATATTGTTCAAGTCATCTCATTTGTTTTGCGAGATTTTGCACATGCAAGAGATGTCTTGTCTATCCATCTCGAGTCATCTTGGTCTTAGATGATATTTAAAACCATCATGGTTGTTAGGGTTTAATTATGAAAGAATCACACGTATGGAAAATCATTTTTCCCTAAATAAGAATCTAATTCAATAATAAAATTTTGTTTATATTTCAAATTTGTACAAATTCTCTATAATTTTTCATTGCCAGTCTGAATCAACTTTCCAACAAAAATATGATAATAACCAATAAAATCACCCTACGGTGGCAAAGAGATTTATACTATTTTATTTTTTCTTCGAGGGGGCTCACTAAATATTCAATGACTGAGTCATTGTGATTTTGTAACAGGAAAGAAGAAAACTAGAATGTCATCAATCCAAGCCACCATATTTCTAGTCTATTGGTCGTTGTTTGTTTCATTGATGACCAGTGAAATATTTGTTTCTTACACTTCAATAGATGATGATTATAATAATATTGATGATAATCTCTAATCAATAAATTAAAAAATAAAAAATAAAAATGGGAGAGACAGAGAGAGATTTTTCGGGGTAGACTGTATCTTGCATTTTTATTACAAAAACTTCACTACTTCATCAAGTTTTTTACTCAACAAACCTTTATTCTTGAACCAGGCTAACCTAACTTAACTTAGTAAGATTTTAGGGTCGTTGGACCCACATGGATTATCACATTGGCAATCCAAACACCACAGCATTGCTACATTTCACGGAAAATCTTAGTTTCCATGAATTGTAACAAAATGTTCAGAGGCCCTAATTGTGCCATGCATTTTTCAAAATAAGGGTTAAAAGTTTTAGAATGTGCTGATTTTTATGAACATGATCTCTATGATAAAGAGATCATCCTCACAAAAAATCAGCTCATTCTAAAACTTCTAACCATAGTTAACAAGTTGAAAAATCGTAGACCGTCCAATTTTTGTAAATCACTTTCCTGGGGTTAGAAATTTCGAAATGGGCTGGTTTTTTGTGAGGAAATCATCCTCACAAAAAATCAGCCCATTTCGAACTTCTAACCCATATATTGAAAAAATGTTTAGCTTTCTTTAGGGCCTTTGAACGCCACTAATATATATATATATATATATATATATGGGTCCCGTTCAGCAACAAACATTTTGGCAAAACATTTTTCAAAACATGGGTTAGAGGTTTTGGAATGGGCTGATTTTTGGTGAGGATGATCTCTATGGTGAGGAGATCATCCTCACCAAAAATCAGCCCATTCCAAAACTTCTAGCCCCAGTTTACAAGTTGAAAATTTGTGGACCGTCCATTTTTTGTAAATCATTTTGATGGGGTTAGAAATTTTGGAATGGGCTGATTTTTGGTGATGATGATCTCCTCACCGTAGAGATCATCCTCACCAAAAATCAGCCCATTCAAAAACCTCTAACCCATGTTTTGAAAAACGTTTTGCCAAAATGTTTGTCAAAATGTTTGTTGCTGAACATTTCCCTATATATATATATATATATATATATATATATATACATAGGGGCATGTTTGGCATCCTACGTGTTTTGTCCTACATGGATTATAAGTTTTTGAATGAGCTGATTTTTGGCGAGGATATCATCCTCACAACAAATCATCCCATTCCGAAACTTCTAACCCCATAAAAAATGGCTTACAAAAAATGGATGGTCCACAACTCTTCAACTTGTAAACATGGGGTTAAAAGTTCCGGAATGAACTGATTTTTGGTAAGGATGATCTTCTCACCATAAAGATCATCCTCACCAACAATCAACCCATTCCAAAACTTATAACCCATGTAGGACAAAACACGTAAGGCAAAATGTAGGGTATAGTAGGGTGCTGAGTATTTTCCATAAATATATATATATATAGGGAGCGGTTCAGCAGCCCCATTATGGTGCCACATATTTTTCAAAGCATGGGTTACAAGCTTTGGAATGAACTGATTTTTTGTGAGGATGATCTCTATGACGAGGAGATCATCCTCACCAAAAATCAGCCTATTCCAAAACTTCTAACCCTATCAAAAGTGATTTACAAAAATTGGGAGCATTTCCGGTATTTCATCAGTTTGCAATAACTTGAATCCCGCTTAAGGTTTGTAGAGTAACAAACTTGATAAAGTAGGCCCCCCCCAATGCCTCTATCACAAAACTGTAGAGCATTTGCCTCGGGATATGTATAATCACAAATCTTTTTCCTATGTATCCAAAGGCAAATGAACTACGGTTCTGTGATGGGGGCGTCATATTATCACGACTCTCTTTGTAATAAAAATGGATTAGACAGTTCTTCTCGATAAATCTATCTTAAAAAAAGAAATAGTACATCTGAAATTGGTATTACAACTACAAAAAGTTGCATCAAGGATATATTTAAAAGTTAAAATTGACTGGTTTAAAAGTCTTTTAACTCGATTTTGTTTGCATGTTGATCTATTAAATCATTTCGTAGAGTCAACGTTAATGGGCAAAGTAGATGATCCATATATTCCAAAATATAATAAACCTTTGGTGCATAAAAAATCCAGAGTGAGGTATTTAAGAATTTTCAACACAAATCTTTATACTTGGATTCCGTCTATGTACATAATTGGATTCCATCTACATACATAAATATAAATCCATAAGTAAAAGACTGTAAGAATATTCAACACAGATGAACATTAGGTTGGTCATCCTTCTCGATCTACAAATATGTAAGTTCAAACTTGATAACGTACGCCACACATTTTGAATGAGCTGACATATAAGGGGTGGCTAAACCTGTTTTCAATTTTACTCTATCTACTAGGGGTGCAACTTGGTCTGGTTCAAACCGAGAACTGAACCAAATAGAAAGTTTTGTGGTGGTTTGATTTGGTTTGGAATAAGTTGCGGTTCAATTCTGGATTACGAAATTGGAGAACCAATCAATCTGGTTCGATTCTCGAATCAAATTTCTATAGAATCGAACCCCTATGAAATATATAATAATAATAATAATAATAATAATAATAATAATAATAATATCTATATATATATATATATATATATATATATATATATATATATATATATATATATATATATATATATAAAGATATGTATATAATAATTATTATGAATTATTTTAGGAGTTAGGACATAGATTAGTGATCTTTTACGAATAAACTAATGACTTATTATGGATAGATTTGTGATTTATTGTATGAAATTTAATGTTTGTTTGTTTGTTTTTTTTTTTTTTTTTCTTTAAAAAATATTACTTACAATTTATTGAATATTGGCAATCCATAGAATCACCTCGAACCGAATCAAATAGACTTTAATTTAGTTTGGGTTAATTTGATTCCAATGGAATTTGGTTCGGTTCTAGTTTTTATTTATTGGAACTGACATATGTCAGTTCGATTCCAATTTGACCTCAAACTGAACCAAATCGAACCAAGTTGGACCCCTGATATCTACTAAAGTTGTCAAAATATTATCCCAATTTGATGGAAATACAATTATTTTCCTTACTATTCACATAAGTAGAAATAGATAACAAGATAAGATGAAGAATTTGTTATAGATGTTATGAGTCAAATTTATATTAATTTTCTAAAATTCTCTTATGACGTATATCTGATAATCTATTTATCCTAAGTAAAGGAGCCAAATAAAGCAAAACATTTGACCTTTGATTTTGAATTACAGATGATGAATTAACAAAAATAAATAAATAAATAAATAGCGAACAGATAAAAAATATATATTGGATTGTGAAAAATCATCATGATTAAGTCAAATGAGAAAATTTATTAAAAGACAATGATCACAAATTTCGAGTAAAGAATGAATCCCAATTTTTATTTTTATTTTTTTGATAACTAGGTATCCTTGTAGAGAGCGGACAGGGCCTGTATCTGGGCTTTGACCAATCCATAAATCGTGATCTTGTTCAAAGACTAGTCTTGGGGCACGTGCAACACTTGCACATCACACGCACTAGGTAATTGAGGGTGCATCCTAACAAGTAGATCCTAAGGAATTAATGCTTGTACTAAGTATCAAACTTAGTACCTATGGGCATTAACTACTTAGCCATCAGAAATTGCCATTGAGCCAACCCCTCGGGGTTAATGAATCCAAACTTATTAAACCTTTAGTCATAGCCTGATTAGTGTTGAATGGGGGAAACGTGATTCATGTCGCCAATGATAATTTTTATGATAGAGTTAGAATCCATAACAGGACACTATTCCTATAATAAAAATGAGGTGTCTACATGACACTTTTTGTTGGAGTTTAACCTAGTTGTGCACGTAGTCCGATGTGTTTGAAGTCCGATAAAAATATGTTACATAGACACTTAGTGTTGTTATAGGAACGGGACACCGTTCTAGATCTCGACTCTTTATGATAAGATACCATAAACTTTTTAACTCAAATTGATGAATATGCATGCATAGATATCATTATGGGCGAGGATGAACCGAAAACACACAAAATCCCAATAATTAAAATATTAAATTGAATCGTTAAAAGAAATACATATCTCTAAGATAAATCTTGATGTGTGGATTTCATATTTTAAATATGGGGATTGTGTGTTCTTTTCCCCCAAATGACCCAAATCAACCCATATATAGAACAAAATGAGAAAGTAACACGAGCCGTCTTATAATTAATCGAACCATTGGATCGGGGATTTGGAAGATCATTTTTCTTTAAACGATACTCTGATTTTATCCCAATCATGATACTTAAATCTCTTAAACTAATTATCAAATCGAGTGGAGGAATTAAGAAAATTATATATAGTACAACTTGCATTTTGGCATCGAGATCTGAATCAATTAATTGTGACTATAATCATCCTATTGGACTAATTTTTTTTTTATAATAATTGTTTGACAAACACAAAGTATCTGATTAAACAACTCCGAAGAAGACTTATCTCTTGCTTAGATTGGAATCCAATGAGTATAGGACAAAAACAATGGAATCAATTTAAGTAAAGATGATTTAGACATGTACATTGTGAATATTTGAGATAAAGATCCATATTTTCAAATTGATGTCATGCTTACCTTGACCTCAGTCTCTTTTGTGAGACTTTCATACAATGACTTAAATGCCCTCATTGTCTTCAAACATTCTAAGAATCCTAACTAGCATTGATGTTTGAAGGAGTGGAACCTCAAGGTCGGAAATCAGGTTTAATTAGATGCAGATCAAAGAGAGGGTGGGGAATCCACATGCTAAAGAATGAAGTGAAGGGCATTTAGGTTATTTTACTAGTATTCCAAAGTAGACCAATGTCCAAAAGTCACATGTCTAAATCTGGATGACCGTACTCCTAGCCTACTTGGTCTTATATTACAACTCACACTGTGTCTTGCACTAGGGCTGTCAACAGATGCTTATCGATTTGAAAATAATAATATCCGAATTCAAAATCAAAATTTGTATTTGATATTTGAATTCAAATCCGATTATTTTATCGGATATCGAATGATATCCGATTAGAATTCAAATAATTTATATATATAAATATATAAAAATATAATTTTTTCTTGTCAAACTGATTTTTTATTATTAAAAAAAATTTATTATATATTATATTATTTATATAATAAATTAATAAAATAAAAAAATATATATCATACATTATTTCGAATCGGATATTATCAAATTCGAAATATTAATATTTGAATCTATATCTGATAAGGATTCGAATATATAAAACTATCCAAATTTGAATTTGATATCCAAAATTTTTGGATATAATATCTGATTTTTTGAATTCGAATCGGATTCGAATTTTCTACTATCCATTAACACCCTTATCTTGCACTCTTGCTCACTGCAATGTGAACCACGTGGTACATAATAAAGATATGAAGTGGTTTTATAAAATAACATCTGGAAGTACATAATCTACGTTCTCAAATAATTTATTTCGTGCATCGTATCGGTTACGTAACTTTAAATAAAGCTAATACTGACAACCGAAGAATACATCCTCCCTATCATATACACCGTAGGATGAAGTGAATCTCGTCATCAGGAACGTTAGTTTGTGTGAACCTCAATGATAATCTAACAGTTCTTACATATAGAGTACATATTCCTTAGAATGACAGCAACGACTGCTCATTTAGACAGCTTTCCTCTTATAAAAGGCCGAAATCCAAAGCCCGATTGCCAACATGAGCCCGTGCCAATTAGCATGGAGCCAATGAAATGTCTCCACGTGTAATTGAAAGAACTCTGCTGGACCCTGTCGCTGGATATTCGGGTCCATTTGAGAAAAAAAAAAAAAAATAGCTCGCGCGTACAAGAGAGAGGTTGGTCAAGTTTTACTGTCTCTACCTGCGACTTTCTTCTTCTTGGACCCTTTTCCATGTTTCTGATCTGCTGTAGTTTTTGTTATTCTGGTGTTTTTGAGGAATTTTAAGTGAAATTCTCAGAACCCATACTAGGAAATCTGTGTTCCTCTGTGTTATTGGTGATTTCTCACACATGTGTTTGTGAAATTTCAAGAAAAATCAGAGAATCTGAGTTCAGAAATTGTGATTTTCATGATGCATTTGTTTCAAATCTAGATACCCATTTGAGAAAATTCTGATTTTTGATTTGGATAGCTAAAAAAATCCTATTTTTCTGACGAATTTAATCGAAATCGAGACACTTGTTTCAGGAAAAACTGAATTTGTTTTGTTTGTTGAGTAGTTCAGAAATTTCCATTTTTGAGGAATTTCGATTAGAAATCGAGATACCCACTTCGAAAACAGTGAGTTTTGAATTGGGCGGTGGTTATTTTTTGGAATTTTTTTTTCTAATGGAGGAGGAAGAGACTCTTCCACTTGATTGGAAGGCTGAGGAGAAGAAGAGACCCAAAGAGGGGTTTTGGGTTTCAAGCTGTGCACCTCTGGATTGGTTCAGAATGCTTTCTAGGGAAATGCATTGGAGTTTTGTTTGGGGAGTTGTGGTAGTTTATGGTATCAGTCAGGGGATGGGAGGAGGTCTTGGTAGAGTTGGTTCTGACTATTATTGGAAAGATGTTCAGAAGGTTCAGCCTTCTGAATCACAAGTTTATTCTGGAATAACTTTGATTCCTTGGATTGTCAAGCCTCTTTGGGGTCTTCTCACTGATGTTCTTCCCATTGCCGGGTATAGAAGGCGCCCCTATTTCATTTTTGCTGGTAAATGATGTAAACTTTGCTTATATTGGCTATTAGTTTTCTGGTTGATTTATACTTAGATAGATAGATTGCAGAGATGCGAATTCATATTAGAATAGTTTGAATAGTCCTCTTTGATAGTGTAATGGGGCACATGAGTTGTCACTATGTTTATCCAAAAAAAGGGAGTATGGGTTTTTATGTTAAAGTTGTTAAATTGGATCATGGTTGTAGTCATACTATATCAATGAGAGAATGATTGTTAATGTTTTCTACTTTTAGTTCTTTTTTTAAAAGGTATAGGATTTTTCTAGCTATTATGCTTATAAGTGTGCATATCTTTTAGATCTTCCCTTGATCTATTCTGTATTTCTTGTTGATGACTATTGTAAAATAGTGGGCCTTGTTCTGATTTCAGAATCATGATATATGTCTGGTCTGATGGTGACTGAATAGAGTTAATGCTACTCATATGTTTTGGAAAAGGGTGTAAGTGGCTAAGATATCCTAGTGATTTTATAATTGAATATATGTTGGATTTATGCATGAAATGTGAAAAAGGTGAAAATGAAACCATAGCTGATGTTCTTCTGGTTCATGCGGAAAATAGAATTTAGCTTAGTCTTCTTTGACAAATGTTTTTTTTTTGTTTTTTTGTTTCTTTGTTCTTTGTTCTTTGTTGTTTTTGTGTTATTTTTGGGAGACCTCCCCTTTTCCTTATGTGGAATGATATTGCTCTATATATTCATTGAAACAAAAGAGAAACCCTAGATTGTCACATTCATTCCCATTTGAAAGGAGGAAAAGAGATCTGCTACCCAATATATTTCTGGATCTATATTATGATCAAACTAGACAAAAGAACATACAAAAGAAGAACAAAATCCTAAATGACTTTCCATCATTAGCTGGAATAGGCACCCACTTAGTAAGGAAATGTGAGGGAGAAAATATGGTGGTAAGATGAATTAGGCCCATCTTTCCTTGTTAAAAAACCCTGCACATTTCCCTCCATTTTTCGAACTTCAAGTTCTTCCTATCAATAGAGAAATGGATTTTAGATGCTTTACTTTTTGTTTTTGTTTTGATAAGTATAAAGATTTTATAAATAAGAAAAGAAAGAGAACAAAGGAGGCCGAGATGGCCCTCAGGAAGAAAACCAAATACAGAAACAATAACAAACAAAAGCTAAGCAAAAGGAAGACAAAAAGCAAGCTCAAACAAAGAAAACCAATACTAAGAGCTACACGAGCTTTCCCATCTAAACACAAAATCTTCAAAGAAAACCCCAGAAAACTCTCTGTTTAGCTTAGCCCAAAAGAAGAACAACCCTAGGATCTCCATAAACACCATTTGCGCATTATTCTCCTTGCCTTTGAAAACTCTGTTGTTTCTCTCTTCCAAAGACCCCACGCTATGGCCGAAGGAAGAGTAGACCACGTTTGACTTCATAATATAAAATCAAATGACCTTGATCGCTAATAAATGATTCAAAATTATGATATACTTTCTCTTCATAAGTAATGTTTGTTTACGGTAAGCAAAGAAACAAGTCCATAAGAATTGAATGAGAAAATGCGAGACAAAGCGAACTTCCAATAAAGGCCCACCCTTGAGGGTTTCACAATCATTCCCTACCTATGTTTCCATCAAAGATGCTCATATATGCATATGGATATGGATACTAGGAAGGAAAACAGGAATATATCCCTTTCTTTTCCAAAATATTGGACACGTATATCCTATCCAATATCTTGATACCTTAAGCTTCTCCTTTAAGGCTTTCAATTTGCACCTAAACCTAAAACCTGATCTTCTCAAGAAGGAGAAGTTCCACCATTCTTCCACTGGCTCTTTGAAATCTTAATATGGAGCCATAAATTCTTAAAACAAAATGGGATGGGCCGATTTCTTGCAAAATGTGCTTCTAAGCAATAGGTGAATGATCCGAAACTTGATTAGGAACAGTTGACTGCACACTCAAATTCAATTGTTCCTCCCATGAGTTTGGACCCAAATGTGATTAGTCTAGATAATAAGGGGACCCTAATTGTTCTTCCAACCCCATCTTCATGTGAATGACTTTGTAGAACTCCTTGTAAGATGGATTTGGAATAGCCTATGTCCAGGACACTAGGTTAGCTGGATCTTTCTTAATTACAAGTTGGGCAAGCTGGATTTGGGATTAAATGGAGGAGATGGATCAGAGTGTGAATTTCAATGACTTCCTTCTCCATTTTATCTTACATATCTCCAATGGTCTTTTTCAAAAGTTTGAGAGGGTTGAGGCAGGGTGATCCCTTATATAAGCATATATGAAGGATCTGCTATTTCTTATGATAAGCTTAATCCTAAAACTTGTTCTTTTGTTAATAAAATTGATTAACAGACTTGGTTAGGCCGGCTGACCCTTTACCACGGAAGTAGTATTCACATTCGGGGAGAGAGAAAATATACGACAACTGTTTTGACTGTTGATGTTGTAAATTTCAGGATTTCTTGGTGTGGTCTCCATGCTCTTGCTATCACTGCACGGTAAGTTGCATGTCGGGTTCGCCTTGTTGTCTCTAACGATAGGGAGTGCTGGTGTAGCAATAGCAGATGTGACAATTGATGCCTGTGTGGCGCAAAACAGTATAAGTCACCCTTCCCTCGCTCCTGACATGCAAAGCTTGTGTGGATTTAGCTCTTCCATTGGAGCGCTAATAGGATTCTCTATTAGTGGATTTCTTGTTCACCTGCTCGGCCCTAAGGTTGGTTTCTCTTCAGTTCCCTTGGCCACAAAGGGAGTGAATTGGCCTAATAAATTCCTTTTGTCTCCTGATAGGGGGTGTTTGGCCTGCTGAGTATCCCAGCTGCACTGGTCTTTTTGGTTGGAATTGTGTTGAACGAACCTCACGTGCCTAACTTTTCCTATAGACAGGTAATACTTTAGTTCCCTACTTTTTGCATCTCTTTCAATATGATTCTTAGTTCCTTTTCGGCTCATGTACATTCTTGAGCATTATCATGAAATCAGGTACACCAGAAGTTGCTGGATGCATGTAAGGCTATGTTGACGGCATTAAAATGCCCGGACGTGTGGAGGCCGTGTTTGTACATGTACTTGTCACTCGCGTTAAGCTTGAGCATCCATGAAGGAATGTTTTATTGGTACACAGACCCAAATGCGGGTCCAGCTTTCTCCCAGGTACCTTTTCAATCTTTCTATTTGACATTGTATAAATTGTGAAGAAAAAGAAACAGTGAAGAGGACAAAATTGCACAAAACACAAGGATTTATGTGGTTCTGCAGTGTGCCTACGTCCACGGATCAGATCAAGAACAATCACCATTTTCTCTCGAGTTTTACAGCCCTAGAAATCTCTATTTATAAAACCGGGAGTTGCTAAAACACGTTTATTTCCCCCAAAATAGAAAACCCTTAAGAAAATATTGCACAATTACCCTTTTCATAACCCTAAAAAATTTGGGCCAGGGGTGCTGCCCCTCCCCCCGAACTCTAGGTACCGCCAACAGAATACAAGACATTTACACAATATAAGGAGCTATCTTTTCACTCATAATTTGTGCTTGATGTAGGAGACTATTGGATTCATATTCTCCATCGGCTCGGTAGGTTCCCTTCTAGGGGTAGCACTCTACCAAAACCTTTTAAAGGACTACCCGTTCCGCGGCTTACTTTTCTGGAGTCAGTTACTTTTTGGTCTATCTGGGTTGCTTGATTTGGTATTAGTGCTACGGTTAAACTTGAAATTTGGCGTGCCCGATTATTTCTTTGCCGTGATTGATGAAAGTGTCTCTCAAATGATTGGGCGTCTCAAATGGATGCCCCTTCTTGTACTAAGTTCCAAGCTTTGTCCCTCTGGCATAGAAGGAACTTTCTTTGCTTTGTTGATGTCCATCGATAATGTTGGCATACTCACATCATCATGGGGAGGGGGCTTCTTATTGAAAATCTTGAAAGTTACTCGGACACAATTTGATAACCTCTGGCTGGTCATCTTGATCCGTAACATAATGAGAATATTTCCATTGTTTCTGCTGTATTTGGTGCCTAGAAGTGATCCCACCTCGACCATTCTTCCAACTGAAATGTTGAATACAAAAGAGAGTGCAGCAACTATTGAAGCACAGAAGATCGAACTGGTTTCCCTTGTGGATAACATCAGATGAGAACTA
The DNA here is from genome assembly GCF_017979445.1 of Akebia trifoliata. Taxonomy (NCBI): domain Eukaryota; kingdom Viridiplantae; phylum Streptophyta; class Magnoliopsida; order Ranunculales; family Lardizabalaceae; genus Akebia; species Akebia trifoliata. The sequence goes on from NC_141382.1 coordinate 48,563,200, forward strand.
AAGTTGAAAGTACTAATGCAACACTCTTCCACGAATTCTTCTGGGTTATACTGCTTCGCTTAGTTGGAGGGATTGAAGTAGCTTTTATCTGTCCTTCCATTCCACACACAAGTGAACAAAGAGTAGACCCACAATGAAGAAATTGTTCAGGTGGGCCCAGTGTATTATTATTGAACGCATCCCATTGATCATTCCTCGAGAGTTCTCTTTCTTGAAAATTCATTGATTTTTATCGCAATACAATTAAGTTCATGCAAGAAGATTCAAAATCAATACCAGATTCAGGATCACGTAAACATTTTTCCTTATTATCTGCACTTAAGATATTATATGTCAACCAAGTTGTATGTTAGATGCAAACTGTGTAGTTTGGTTGAATGTTTTTTTCCTGTATTTTATGATAAACTTCTTATGTCTTAAGTCCTCTGTACAATTATATTTTGTTTGGAGTTGGATCCCCGTCCCATATTGATTCTTTATAGTGAGCTACAGAAATCTCATGTATAGAAGGGGAGCTCGTGTTCTCTCATTTGTTATCTCAAAGTTAATCAAGATGTAATGTCTTGTGCAGAATTAGAATTAGCCTCATATCTGCCATTATGGTGTAGTTTTGTGGAAATATATGATGCAGGCAAATTTTCAAAGATGGTAAAATATGCATATTTTTATATATAAAAAACACATTTTACGTGTATTAAATGGTCAAACTTTTCCTGCAGCATGGTTTAGCTCTCTAAAACTTAACTTACTACATGACCATACCACCCTTGACACTAGAAAATAGTTTAAATATGCCTCCACGTTAGGTGTCGAACTGTTAAAGTTGCGCTACTTCTGTTGTAATTTGTTTACAGTTTGTTATTTTAACTTTCCATTTCATGTTGTAAATTTGAATACTAATGCCATGCTTTCTTCCATTGGATGAAACAATGGATTAGGATTCATGTAAGGGTTCAGTTTCTCTGAACTCTTGACATCGATTCTAACGGATAAATGATTTGTAGTAGCAAATCATTATTGAGATATTTTAAACCAAACTATATTTTTCCTTGAAGAAAACAGAAAACTTTAATAAATCTAGGCTCCGCTTATATAGCGAAAATAGAGTTGATTGCTGAATTATGTATATCAGATCATGTTCCACTCAATTCATTATTGTTTTTTTTTTTTATTATAATTATTTTTTAAATCAAATTACATTTATTCCTTGATGAAATCAGCAAATTTTAGTAAATCTAGGCTTAGGTGGTGACGTTCCGAAAAAGGAGTTGAATGCTGAATTGTCAATATGGGTGAATAATTAGCAAAACATGCACATCTGAGAATAAAGCTTTTCATGTTACAAAAAGGCAATGGTGGTGGTACAAGCACAGATGCTTTTGATATGGGTATGAAAAAACACACCAACACGAAAATAAAGGACATTGTAGACAATCTGTATTATCTTTAGAAAAGTTCTATATGATTGATTCTGTTAAATAATAAATAAAATTAGAAGTAATGTGCATATTGAAAGCTCTAAAAGAGTGAGGATAAGATTAAAAAAAAAAAATCTGGTTTGAGGTAGCAAGAGCAGATATAAACACACTTGAATTAACAGAAGACTTGTTCAGCCAACCCCAGATGTTTTGGATAAGCTTTAACGACGATAAGCATGGAAGAGTCTCCTTTTTAAATGGGTAGTGGGGAGACATGGTCCCCTTGAAGCTCCAATATGTGTTGGACGACACGGGTACTCCATCCAAAATGGGATGGTTAGGTGACTCCAAGAAAAATTCCATATTTAGTTTTAATTTTAAATAAAAATACCGAAATAATTTACAGGAGGCTAGATACACTTCAATCCTTCTCCTCTTTACACCAAGAAATAACATACAAAACAATCCAAACATCAGCAAAGCCACACAAATGGTCTCTCTCTTCCTCCTTTCATAGATAATAATATGGGTAATAAATAACCTTGAACTAAGTAGGTGCTACTCAGGAGATTTCGAAGCTATAACGCTTCTACGTGTTCACCTATGAATCCCAATTAGCAATAATCACTGGCTTTGCCAACTAATTAATATACCCAAACCATATACCAATTGCCCAATTCCTTTAAGTTCTCTTTCTCTCTCAAGTATAACTGCAAATCTCTTTTGCAAATCCCAATTTAGATTCCTTGGTATCATAAACAACCCTTAGATTCTGTTGCTGATAATTCCCAATAATCCCAGTTTCATCTTCATATGTGAGGCTAGCAAGAGCTAAACAAACTTGTGAAGCATCCGACTTAACGAAATAAAACATCCCATTAACATCCACGGTCACCTCGACAGCATCCTCAAAATGTAGCTTCAATGTTGGGATCTCCACATTTTCATAACCACTTAGATTAAAGCAAGTATCCAAGATTGAAAAGCCTGGGGCTGATGGGTACCCTGAAAACTGTTTCAAGAACTCTGTCCTCAAAGAATTGTAAACCGACGGAGCAAGCCTTGTAATTACAGTTCCCGAATCAACTAGAATCCCATCTTTAGCAAATCCAGGAGCTTGTAAAGCCACGTCACCGATACTAATACCAGTAAGGTTTAGAAAATAAAAGGTAGAGACTTGTGGAATTGACATCATGTTAGTGTAGGAAATTGAAGTAGAATTCTTGTAAACAGAAGAATCTCCCCCGAGAATGAGAGAACCCGATGCGTCAGTATCTGTTGAAGGTAAACAGTAGGAGAAAACTCCACCGAATTTAGTTGATGTTTGAGAAACCAATGAGAGATCACTCCTGCCTAGACCCATTAGTCCAGCAGCTCCACCAAAGAGACCTTTATTGCTACGACCACAACCGAAGACAAAGTCTTCCACAACAGTGTTACCAAGATTGAGGTGTTCATGGGCTAGCTCGCCTCGAGTGTACGACCCATCACCGTAGGTAACAACGTAGTTGCACGTCGGTTGATTTGTCCCGCATACTCCCGAATTCCCTGTAGCGAATTGCAGAGACTGACAAGTGGTTGAGTTGCACAAAACTGATTGGTATGAACGAGAGGTGCGAGGGTTGAAGAGTGGGTTTTGTTGGTTGTAACAGGAGTTGCAAGGCTCACATTGTACCCATGTAAGATCGCTTCCGGTATCTACAATTACTGTCATTTCACTACCACCTAATTCCATTGTAACAATGTAATTTAGAGTTTGAAGGTTTACGCCTGAAGTCAGTGGGATTTGAGTGCCCGGTGTGTCTTCGATATTGGAAACTGTTTTTCTTATTCGTGATTGCAGATATTGCACCCTACGATCGTCGGAAATCAAGCGGTTCTGAAGCTTTTCATCCCAATTCTTGATAGGACCAGAGCAGTAATCCCTGGTTTTCATTTCCAATATTGTTGCACCCTTATCTCTTCCTATAAACCCAAAAACAGAAAGTAAGAATCTGGTTCAGATATCAAAGCATTGTGACTATCTCTCCTGACATGAATTTCAATAATAACTGGAAAAAAAATACTGAATTTCATAGAATATATCACATAAACCACATGTTACACCACTTAAAACACAATTTATAGTTCATATAAGGCCAAGGTGAGTTATAAGCATTACTATATCATCCTTCTCCGGATAAGGTAGCAGTGTCGTCCCACGGTCCAGAGTCCAGAGTCCAGACCATTAGATGGTCATTGAGATTCTGTGGTGTGAATCCCGAGGATAATCTATAGGTCTGGTTGTACATTGGGACAACATTGTTATAGTATCACCAAGGGAAGATGCTAAAAAACATATATGGATTATAAAGGAAAAAAGGGAAACCCAGAAAAGATTTAAGACCCAAAAAGCTGAACACCCAATAATAGATTATAGAACCCAAAGTGCCGAGTTTTAATTTAAAGCAAATAAAAGCTATATGGCCTTCTATAACAAAACATTGTTTATTTATTTCTCTGTTGAAACTCACTTGATTTCCGAGGGAGACATCTTGGGACATGTTTGAGCTCTCTCCACTGAAAATTCTTCAGAGTGAGCACTTGTTTGTGTTCAGAACATTGAACTTCATTACTAGTATTGAGAAGGAGGAGAAGAACTAGAACAAGAGAGAATAGAAGACAAGTTACTTCTGCCATTACTAAGTGTTGTTAATGAAAAATGGATTACAAGAAATGGGTTTCATAGAGAAGAGAGAGAGAGAGTGAGAGAAAGAGAGAAAGATTCTTGAGGTGTTGGAGTTTGGCTTGATAACAAAAGGAGAAGAGCTGGACGTAGGACCCATTTGTTGCATGAGAATTATTGTGGTTTCACGTGCAAGAACTCAACAAAATTACCTGTCTTTTAATTTATTTATTTAATTTTTTTAAAGGTTGGTTTAGATGAATTGTTTCAGTGTGGGCCTCCAAAGATAAGGCAAACCAACAAAGTGGGCCCATCATGGAATCCACAGTCATATACTTTGCTGATTATAATGGCAATGTCAAGACCCACTTGCCAAGTTGTTCACATTTTACCTTTTTTTTATCTCCTAATGACAAGAACAAAATTATTTTTTATTCATAAATTACCTTTGAAAGTATACTTTACATCAATGTTTTAAGAAAAGATGATTAGACCAAAATTTGTCGAATCGATTCAATTTGGTCAGACTAAGTATTTCAAGATTTTGTATTTTGAAATGGTTCACAAAAACCAAGCAGTTCGGTTCAACTGCGATTCTTTCAAAGAACTGGATGAACCGGGATAATTTTATTACGAAATTAAACTTCACTCAATTGGGTTGGTCTAGTTTTTAAAATACTGGTTACAATTAGCAGATTATATTGATATTTTCTTAACAATTATGAATTTCATTAGCCAATATTGCATTCGGAACAAAAACCCTTTTAAGGGTATTTTAGGAAATAAAATACGGAATTACGTGATTTTTGTACTTGGTGTGTATGTATGGAATTTAAAAAAGATGAATGGTCAAGATCTATGTTACCCAATTTAATTGTTACTAAACCACGAACCCAAGAATTTTGGTTGGGTTCGACGAACCAAATAAATTTTTAATTGATCCGGTGGATCAAACCGATTTATTATACTTTATTCATTGTTCATATTTAAAATTTGAATTATTTTATTATTTTATTTTTATTCAACTTAGAATTTTTTAACATTATAATTATAATTGTACCTATAACTTGTATACTTGAATTATATAAATCCACAAAGTGAACCAAGAAACCAATTATCTCTACTAACCCTTACAAATCAGGTTCATTCTAGAGTGATGAACTACAAACTCTGAACCCGAATTCGAACTGAGTGAACCCACAAACCAGGTAACATATATTCTGAAATTTGCATCATTCACATATCAATGGAAATTCCAAATAGATCATATATCAATTCTCTTTCTCTGAAAATATAAGAGAAAGGAGTTTCTGCACCTTAAAAAGACCAACATTGACATTAATATGATTATCTAAAACTTATTTAGAGAAATAGAGAGAGATAAAAAATAAAAAAAAACTAAGGTCACACACATCATGGCCAATTTGTTGAAGGAGCGATATGGAAACCTTGATATACACTCGAGTACGAGCCATTTGAGCCCACATATCCCGAGGCCATTGACCATAATAGTTATACAGGTTCGAAACACATTCTTGTAGCTTAAGATCGATCTGTTCTACAATATTAATGGTTTCTTTCATATAACGAGCGTACCAACTTAGTGGTGCCATTTGAAATTCATAGGGTGCATTGTGAAATGTACTTGAGGAACATTTTACGACGGAATCCTTAAATCACCATTTGAATGTCTTGCCACTAGATCAATGTAGTTTAATAAAAGTTGAGTCTCATTTACTCCACAATTCATCCCGACTCTCACTAGCTCTTAAACACTCCTTAGTGGGCTATCGAGATCTCTCATGAGACACCTGATACATTCATCGACCTTTGGTTTACTACATTCTGATTGAATCAATGCGTCTTCTTCCCTAACCAACACAATGTATCGAGAAAATAAGATAGTGAATCTAGGGGAAGAAGAATAAGAATAGTGAAGAAGGCCGTTAGAAGCAGCAATGCTTGTAGCCTTCTTTGCTTGTAAATGAAAGATGTCAATTGTAGAGTCCTCTTGTAATTTATATTAAACAAAATAACATACTATACTTACCATGGTTGTTTAGGATTTAAAAGGCAAAAAATCTTGGACATTTAGGGAAATTTAGTTATACTCCTTCAGTGAATATGTTGGGACACCCCCAAGTTTTCAAGATGTGCACTCCTTGACTGTGGTCTTGTGGGAGAGACTAATAGAAAATGATGGAATGCCCTTGACTTTAATCCACTTGCCAAAAACCCTTAAAAGAGAGAAGAAAATAAAATTTTGGTGAAAAATCTGTATAATAGTTTTTTCAGAAAAATTCTACCCACTAGATTAAAATGTTTACACTAATGATCAAACAGGTTGGAGATAATAGATATTATTATTGGAGGGCAAATGGGTGTTTGGCACAAGGTTGAAGATGAGGCTTTTCGGTCATTTTTTTGCCAGTATCACATAGAAGACTAGAGTCATACTAGAGTGATGTCAAGCTGGAACCTCATATCGCACTTTTTGACGTGAAAGTGGATAGGAACCACAGATGCTTTTTCACTCGTATCTTGATGAAAAGCATCTATGATTCCCATACACTTTCACGTCAAGAAGTGCAATATGAGGTTTCAGTCTGAGGTCACTTTAGCATCATTCAGAAGATTATACCCAAAGGATCTTGGGGAGGGTAGGGCAAGGGGGGAGGGGGTTTCCATTGACTAAAAAAATAACACAAGATCTTGACTGTTTAAGCACAAAATCCAATGGTTGACAATTATCCTTGAGATAAGCATCAACTGAATATGATCCCTGTAAAATCTCAACCGTTGGATGTAATTTTTAAATGGCTGGGATCTTGTGTTATTGTTTGAGTCATATTTCTTGAATTAACGAAACCGACCCATGTCTAAATTACCAATTTTTTTTTATAGAAATTTATTAACCATTATTAGAGAGATAACTTAAGGTGGATTAGTGGGTTATCTAACATCCATTTTAAGTTATTATCTAGGAATGTGATGGGAGATCATGATTCTGAAATGGTGGGCCTTTCCATTAGGAACCTCAATCAGGTTTAAATGAACGGTTGATGATCCATGTTTGTGTTGGGGATGATACACCTTAGGTTGGTGTTATAATTTCTTAAATTTAATTGTTTAGCCTAAAACATACTGGCACAACAGATATGGTAAGTGTTATTTGGTTTAATTAATAAAAAATCTAAAATATATAAAAATAATGTGTCACCTCTACTCAATGATGTGTCATTGCTGACTATTTACGTGGCGTGGCGTTTAAAATTCTTATTAGGTTGCCAAGAAAAAAGAAAAAAGAAAAAAGAAAAAAGAAAAAAAGCATTTTCTTGGGATTGAATCGCTAGAATCACTTCGATTAGATATTCTGAGCCATTCGATCAGCCATTGATTTGTTCCTTATTACTAGCATTTCATAAACTAGGGAGTGTTTTGATTCCATTCAAACGAATGAGTGCATCACATGCATTATTTAAAAACTTGTCCAATATCCCAAACAACCCTTTCGATATGAAAATATGGGACGAGCTTATAAAACTCAACCAAATTAATTGGATTTTGTATTTTTTATATATAAAATAATGATAAATTGACTAAAAAAAGATATTCAAATACACTCAACCGACTCGAAATGTTTATAGAAGCATAGATTTTTTCTTGCGTATCTTGAGAAAAAATATATGATTTTGTGCACATGTCACATTAGTTGTGTATATATATATTTTGCGTTAGCTTCATACTTTGGTCCTCCCTCCATTGTATGTTTTTTTTTTATATCATGACTCAATAATTAATTTTTAATGTGATTGTTTCCCATTTATATAACAATAAAATTTTATGGTGCATTTATCTTATAATAATAAAATTATAAGGTATGTACATATAGTGTTCCCGACCTATATAGGGGGGCGTTCAATGGCCAACTTTTTGGCAAAACATTTTTCAAAACATGAGTTAGAGGTTTTTGAATAGGCTGAATTTTGGTGAGGATGATATCTACGGTGAGGAGATCATCCTCACAAAAAATCAGCTCATTCCAAAATTTCTAAGCCCATCAAAAACAGTTTACAAAAAATGGACGATCCACGATTTTTCAGCTTGTAAACATGGGTTAGAAGTTTTGGAATGGGCTGATTTTTGGTGAGGATGATCTCCTCACCGTAGAGATCATCCTCACAAAAAATCAGCCCATTCCAAAACCTCTAACCTATGTTTTGAAAATGTTTTGCTAAAAAGTTTGCCTTTGAACGCTACCCATATATATATATATATATATATATATATATATATATATATGGATAGAAAGAGAGAGGATTGTTAACGTCCGAGACCTCATAAGAATATTAACATTCTCCATCACATTTTTTTTCAATGATACCACTACCTATTTTGTTTTTAGTAAAAAAGACAATAGTATACAAGTCTTTTCACATAATAAATGTTTGTCTTTTACGTAATAAATGTTAAGGACATTTAGTCTTTAGATTTAAATATATTGTTTGTAATAAATGCTTTGATAATCAATGCAATACAAATATTTATTATGTAAAAGACCAATGTATCCTTGTCTTTTTCATTAAAAGACAAAGTGACAAGGGGTGTTATTGGGAAGTGAATGTTGTGGACAATACTAACATCCCCATGATCATGTGGTCTTGGACGTCAGTATTGTCCACAATATTTACTTTCCAATAATAATCTTTCTGATTTTATTTTTTAATGAAAAAGACAAGGGTATGCCAATTTTTTACATAATAAATATTAAAAATATTTTAATATTTTGATTTAAATACTTTTTTGATAATAAATATTTTGATAATCAATGTCAACATAATAAACGCATTTTAAAAAAATGTATTTATTATGTAAAAAACTAGTATATCCTTATCCTTTTCAGTAAAAGACGAAATGATAAGAGATATTATCGAAAATAAATGTGATACAGAATGCTAACGTCTCCATAAACTCAACTCGATATGGATGGGTGTTAGGTATGTGTGAATCCAACCCAAACCCAGTCTGAGGTAGGTTTCTCCCAAGCTAAGGTTGGTTTAATCCAAGTTGGAGTGTTGGTCCCCCTAATTATGATAAACAATCATCACTTAGTATGGTAGGAAAATGCTAATAAGCATTACCTTAATTACGTGCAACCCCTTGAAGGCATTACTTTATGGCATAAAGGATATGAGCATCCTACATAATCCAAACTTGGAATAAGGGCTCATTCATTGATTTGATTATGATTGAAAGATAACTTTTTTTAATCAATAAGTATTTTTGAAAAAAAGTTATATCATCCATAATAGTATAATCTAACAATTCTTATTCCCAACATCCAAATCAAAATAATATAAAAATTTACTAAGAATTCTTAATATAAAGATATGACTATGTGGTCATCGTAACAAAAGGAGTACACCAATTTTTATTGTTCTTAATGGAAGCGGATCCTCTGTAACACATCTATCATGAGCACCTTGTAGCACTCTTTCCACTAATGAGAGAGAGCTATAGTATGAAAAACTAACATTACAACCATTTTGTGATCATGGTTTAGATCTATTTTTTTTTATATATAAATAATATAAAAAAAGAAGTTTTTTTATAGGTCAAATTCACGTCTTTCTCAAGTTTTTAAGGGTAGGATTTTACTGTATTGGTGATGTGTCGCTCTTTCAACCTTCCAAATGTCGCTACAGAGGTGCTACATGATAGTTGTGCTATAGAGGATCCGTATCCATTCTTAATTGTGCAAACGTTATTATCAAGGATGACTTTATATATCTCATGTTAGAAAGTCACCTCATGCTCATAAATTATTGTTTTAAAATGTAATGTATTTGAGAGTTGAGAGTCGTTTTGAATCAAAGTTTCCTCATGACACTTTAGGACTTATTAAAAAAAAGTGTAAAAGCTTGTGAAGCATATGTATCATCCATTGATACTTAATCATGTAAGTGGTGGCAATTTCAAACAAATTTAAAAATTCAATTTTAGTTTCTACTTTTTTATGTGAGAACACACTTAGTTATTAAATAATAACAATGTTTCTAAGAGAAAAATATAATAAAATAAAGAGTTGTGATAATATTATGCCCCTCTCTAAGATACGCTCCCCATCACAGCATCGTAGATCATTTGTCTTGGGATGCATGAGATAAAGATTTATGATTATATGTATCCCGAGGTAAATGATCCATGGTTCTATGATTGGGGGAGACGTAGGTTAGAGAGGGGCATCATAAAATCATTACATTAAAATAAAACACATTTCTTTCCTTACATGAAATGAGTCAATTTTGTGATAATTTTATTTTTTTTGTTTTAATTTATATTATTATTATATTATTCTTTTTAAAAGGGATGCTCATAAGGCTTACACTCCATTTCTTAAGGCTTACTCTTGCATTTCAGATAACTAAAATACTTTGGTCCACCCTTCATGTTTATAATCATTGGCACCATTATCAATCCTTATCTTCTTTCTTTCAACGCATAAGACAAAAGTTTGTAGTGTTAGTTGAAAGTATTTATCAAAGACCATTCGAAATTGAAATTAATTAAAATTCTAATTAAAATCAAAACTCCAATTATAAGAAAAAGGAATAGATCCACTTGAAAGATGATTTGCATCGATATAGCTCTAATGTTTGCTTTTATAACATTAGAAAAAATAATTAGAGATCTATACACATAGGGAGTTTTTTCTTGTTTTGGTTTTGTTACATTTTTAAAATTAAAATTAAAATTGATCCTTCTTATATAGATAAATGTCTTAAAAGAGATGTCTGTTTTGTTGTGGGTTTGGAAGAATCTGTTGGGCATATCCTTCAAGTTATGAGTTCTTGAGGTGATCGATGTTCACGAAAACATCGAGAAGTCTATCAACCTTTCCATAAACATGGTCATTTATACCTCCTGTAGATTGTTAGATTCTGAATCCACATTTGATCTTAGATTGCAAAAAATAGATTATGGAAATTGATTTTCAGAATTTTTAATCTCATTGAACTACATTATTTCCGAATCTGATTTTAGAATCTATAAACGTTAATCTTCTTTTGCAGCCCCCTATTTCTATAGTTGTGATCCGAAGTATTATACATCTAAACACAATGACAATCCTTTACAATTGTGGGTGTATAATTACATTTGATGACGTAGTCGAACAAAAGACTTCCACATGACCACTAATGTATGAGAAGGCTAAGTCAAGACGAACATGCGTTGAATTATTAAATTAGAAACTCTAATGATTGGGTTAAGCCGAGACCTCCATATATCAATCCGCCCAAATCTTAAAAAGGACTCAGTCAAAGTGACATGTGACAAAGTAAAAGAACTTAGTACAATCGGGTGATTTTTACGTTAAGCAGGAGTTACGAAAAATAGTAACGTAGAGAAATGGAGAGAAAAAAAGAGAAAATAAATGAGTATCTCTCCATTTCTCTTATTTGGATTGTTAAGTGGGGGAGAGAAGAGAAAAAAATGTAAGTTTTCTTTCTCTCCAATAGTGGAGAGAAACCCTTTTAAAATATTTTATAATATCAAGTCTGCCCTTAGATCTCTTTTAAGATATTTTAAAATTTCAAAGTTGTCCCAAGTTCTCTCCTGTCAATTCAAACATGGTATAGAGAAATTGAATTTATCTTCTCTTCTCTTAATGAGCTTCTCTTCTTTCTACTTCTCTCAATTTAGACACAATCTAAAGAGGATCCTAATAGAAAATTTCATGAGATCTTCAAGATTCCAATTTTAGTGCTATTCTTAAATCCAATTAGTAGGTGATCATTAATCGAAAGAATTCTAATATGTTAATAAGATAACAATAGAAATATCCTAATCCAAGTAAAAAAATTAGAATATTTGCATAATTTTTGTCAAATAGTTATCAATATGAGAAAGATTCTTTGAGTAATTATAAACAAGGAAAAAACTTTGAACCGCCCATCCCGTTTCAAAATTTCGGTAGAACTCTCTCTTAAAGGAGGTATCCAAAATATCGATAAAAGTAGGGGTGTGAAAAAATAGAAAAAACCATGTGTCATGTGACAATGAGGGTTCCTCCAAAGTTTTGAAGTGGCCTGGCCGCTTCAAAGTCGAACTCTAGTTACTAATACGAGAAGTATTCTTTGAATCTATAAATTAGGAGATCAACACGAGAATGAACTTTTGACTCGTTCTCTAACTCAGCTCCCACCTCACTCACACTTTTTACTAAAATCACAGAGAACTCTTTATAAAAATACAAGTCTTGGGGGTGATTATAGAAAAAATGTCTTTTTTTTTTTAAATCTGAAAAGAATATAATATTAGGTTCTAGGATCAAATTGTGGGCCAGAATCAGTTTTGGAATCCAATCCAAATGCCTCATAGAAAAATAAAACCAAATGGAACAAGTGGATTTCATTTAGTAGTTGGTTGGATCAATTGTATGAGTGCACCACAATGCTTCCTAGACCTTAGTACCAGAGCAAACTTTCTCCACATGACGACAAAAACATTTTCCAGCTTTATCCACAAAGGCAATAGCATCCACTCTCTTATGTCATACGTGGCTTCCGACAGATGCCAAATTTGACCATTTATCACTTGATATTTCAACACGTGTCACTAAGCCAATCGCAGCCGTCGTACAAAAGAAGCACTTGTAAGGAATAATGGGTCCCACATTTATCCGCTACCTCGAACGTGTGCCGGCGCACGTGTCATGAGAACTTCCTCTCACTACATTTTGCTTGAAGTGGCGATATGACGAAATAACCCATTCTTAAAACTATAAAGTATGATCACGAGAGGGCCTTTTGGTAATTATAGTATTAATAACTAAGTTGAAGTTTTCGCTGTTCGTACGTGTATTTTGTGCGTACGTGCCGTTAAATTTCTCCTCCTTCTCCTTCTTGTTATTTGTTAGGCTTCGTTTAACATTTCTTAGCTGTCGTTCTGTTTTTTTGGTTGGAAGGTAGGGTTTCGGGATTTTTTATAATCGATCAAACAAGGAAAAAAAAAATCTAGGGTTTCATTAGAGTTTGAGTTTCGAAGGATTCAAAGTAAGAGTTTTGTTCTTCTGTTTCTACGATCGAGGAGCTTCAGCAAATCTATAAGGGAAATTGAAAGTGGATTCCAGGCTTCTAGAGTTTCTCTGTTTCTCTAGGTTTCATTCGTTTTTATTTGGTTGGAAGTTTGAATCTTGATGGTTCAGTTAATGAATTCTGGCAATTTTCGATCAAAATCTGACACCCAGTGTCCAAAGAAGTCACTGGTGAAGGTAGAGATCGAGGACTCTTTGGATGAAGAACACGGTCCGATCAACAAACGATCTAAGCTCTCCTCGCCTTTTGAGCAGGTTTGATTTTTTGTTTATCTCTGTTTGATTTGATTTTCGTTTGTCACTCTGATCTTCTCATTTTTGTGTTATTTTTGAAGATCAAGTTTTTATTTTATAGAATCTTTGGTGTTTCATGTTTTTTTCTCTGTTTTTAGGTTTTTTAGGGTTTGTAGATACTCTGTAAGGTGCTTACTTCTGCTTTGTTTTGGCTCTATAGTTGTAGAAGTTATATTTTAGAATTTCAAAATTTTGGAAAGATTGAAAATCTATTTTTTCAAATGGGTTTTAATGAAAATTGATTTTTCTTTGGGGATTTGGTGGTAACACAGCAATGGATCAAGGGAGGTAGCACCTTTTTGATCCCACCTCCACAATACAATCCACTTGACGAGCCTAGCCCGTTGGGTTTACGCCTGAAGAAGAGCCCTTCTCTTCTGGATTTAATTCAAATGAGGCTCTCTCAAGGGAATACTTTTACATTAGGAGCTACACATTGTGAAAATCATGACTTGGGGAAGAAGACGACTGATCTCAAGGGTTCTATTGGCACGAGCGTGGTCGACAAGCTTAAAGCTTCCAACTTTCCTGCTTCACTTCTCAGGATTGGTTCTTGGGAGGTCTGTATGGATTTATTTTGATTTATTATTAGCCTAGATATCTGCAAATTTTAATTATGTGTATAACACACAATTAACCGAATCTTTTATTGGTAACAGTATGTATCAAGATATGAAGGTGATTTAGTGGCAAAATGCTATTTTGCGAAGCATAAGCTTGTGTGGGAAGTTCTTGATGGTGGCCTTAAGAGTAAGATGGAAATTCAGTGGTCGGATATTACAGCACTGAAGGCGAATTGCCCTGATAACGGACTTGGGACCTTAGATATAGTGGTATTTTATTGCCTTCCTATTTGAAATGTGTCTGCACTTGTTAATTTTTTTATTCTTCTGGTGATTGTATTTCTTTTGTGAAGCTGGCTAGGCAACCCCTTTTCTTCCGCGAGACCAACCCGCAACCTAGGAAGCATACCCTATGGCAGGCAACTTCAGATTTTACGGGTGGGCAGGCAAGCATGCACAGGTGAACATAGAATAAAGTTTTCTAATTATTTTATTGATAACTGTCATTTAAGGGACGAGTGTTGGAGTATGTTCTTGTTGGTTTAGTGGATCAATTATACTTTTTGGATGCTGTCAAGCTTTTGACACACCTTGTTCATTGCCAGTACTCTCTATATCTATGATTTAAACTTATGTTACCTGATTTGTGGGTTCACTCAATTCGAATTTGGGTTCGTGGTTTGCCACTCAAGAATGAATCTGGTTTGTAGGGGTAGACAGAGATGAGGGCATTTGAAGGTTGAAGTGATGAGTAGGATGAACAAAAGATTGAATGTGGCAGACTTTGGGAAGAAAAAATCAAGTTTTTTTCATTTATATGTTGAAGATGAGGGTATTTGGTCATTTTTCTTTGGTCTATTAATAAAGACCAAGGTCAAAGGGGCATGCTGTTAGTTTTAAATTTTTAGGGGATATCTCAAATATTATCAATATGTGGATGGGGATGTAAAAAAATTAAAGTAAAAGGGAGTTCGTTTGGTTCCTGCAATTCATGAACTCAGAGCAAACCATACCGTGAACTGGTTTGGTTCGAACCGGTTTGTGGTTTGGTACTCTGCTAACGAATTGGGTAACCCTGATTTAAACTATATTAAGCTCATTTGAGTTACCCTATTGAAGGTGTGGACTTTTTTATTGCCAATAGACGGTGCAAATAAGGGTATTAGTTCCCAGGATATGTGACAAAAGTTCACGTTTTTTGTGGTTATAGGCAGCATTTTCTGCAGTGCCCACAAGGATTGCTAAGCAAGCATTTCGAAAAGCTTTTCCAGTGTGATCCTCGTCTGAACTGGTTGAGTCAACAACCAGAAATAGTGTTAGAATCTCCTTACTTCGAATCCAGTGGTTCTGTTTTGAAGGACCCAGATGAAAGCAAATGCCATGGGTTTGATCACGTGAAAAATGAAGATGTACCCACTTTCCCTTGTTTCCGGGATGCTCGATCACCTTCTGCCGCTCAGTCATCCTCCCCAAAGAGTGAATTGCGGGATCTAGTTGGTAGAGCACCTGATCTTTCGTCTCGAGAAACTCCTTCCCCAAGCTCAGGTGTGTTCAGTTTGTCGTGTAATTTATGGCTGAGAATCTTGTAGCAATTCTTTCCATAGACTTAGATAAAAATGTTGATGGATGCATGCCTAATACCTTTTTCTTTGCTGTAAAGAAAATTATTGATTGATCTAAAAAATGTGGATATTGAGATGATAAAAGTAATTTTGATTTTCCAAAAATGTATTATTGCACTTTATTTCTAGTTATTTTGGAGAGATTATATTGACACACCAGCTTTCACTAATGCCACCCCAAGATGTGTGCTAATTCTTGGTGATTTAAATATGAATTGGAGTGGCATTAGATAAAGTTGGTGTGACAATAGAATATCTCTTATTTTATTGATTTTAGTTTGAAACTCTTCGTATACTCTCATACCTAGCACCATATGCTTAATCATCTAAGGGGAGTGTGATTAGAAGGGAGTATAAAATGAGTAGGCATACATTACTCAACCAAGGTATTGCTGGTTTTTTCCATTTTCATACAAAGAAGGTAAAAAATACAGAAACAAAATTCAATAATTACATTTTTCATCACGTTGTAATGTTGAGGTCTCATAGATATTCTTCCATTTTGCAAATGAAAGTGTACCTGTAAGTATTGAAGTATCTAATATTTATAGTTCATTGAGAATAAGGCCTCCACAGCAATTTTACTACGTTCTCTAATTTTGCTTCTCCTCTTCTAGCGATGGATTCCCATGCAATTGAAGAATATGGAAGCATTAAAGCTGAAGGACTAAAGGGGCCGAGCAATTGGGATCAGTTCAAAGTACCTGGAATTCACACGTCCATGTCTATGAGTGACCTTGTGAGCCGCATCGGACATTGCATATCCGAGCAGATGACCTCTTCGAACCTGCTTTTCTCCGAAGGACTGCAGAACCATGAGATGTTGGATGATCTTGCACAATACCTATTCAGTGATTCTAATCATACATACACATCTGATGACCCATCCCTCATGTCGAGGGTCAATTCTCTTTGCTGTCTGTTACAGAAGGATGCCACCACTGTTCAAAACTTGCAGCTTAACAGTGAAGGCGGCAACCCCGACAGACCTGTTGATGGCAAGCATATTCACCCTAAGTCTACCCTTGATTCAACAGGTGCGAATAGGGCCAGTGCTGATGTTCCACCACCCGAATGTGAGTTTAATAATGATGTCCCTGAATGCAAGAAGCCTCCTGCTATGCCAAGGATAGACTCGCTTGGTGACCTGCTACTTCATTTCCCCCGTATTGCATCCCTCCCTAAGTTCTTGTTCAACTTCCCTGAAGATGGTGAAAATCAAGCTCGATAATTCAACCCAGACCCTGATCTTGCCTTGATGTAAAAAATGCGTGTTTTTTTTTTCTCTTCTTTTTGTATGAAACAATGAATAGTTGAATGTTGGGATTCAGAAATTTGTTTTGATGATGAATCCTCACCGACATTGTGGGGATGTCGAAGCTCGAATAATGATACCTTATTCTCTGCAATGCAATTTCAAGTTGTAAAATAGTGACCCCTTTTGAAGCAGTGTGAATCAACAATTGTGAATTGGCTCTCTTCCAAAAGATTAGTTTGGGGTTTGTTAATGTTGAGGAAAATATATTGAATGTAATTAATGGTGGGCCCAAAATACTTTAAATGTCACTATTATTCTAGGTTAAGTCAACACTCATGATGTAGATATGCATTCTATTATACATTCATTTGATGGTCTAGATAACGTCTATGGATCCGATGATTATGATTATAATTTCTATTACATTTCTTCTTTGATTTTGTGGGGGCTGTGATTGATGTATTGTAACAAATCTCAAATATCTGTGAAGGTGTAATTGAACATCATTAATTTTCCTCTCTACATTTTTAATGGTTGTTTATTGTATTGTGGTTTCATAACTTATTTGTCTCTTATCATTTTCTTAAATGAACTTATTTTATCAATGCATCTATCAATTTCATAACTTGTGAAATGAAGAAGCGTCATGCTAATAGTTTGAGCTTAGTAGACAAAGAAATAAAATTAAAAAATGCAACTCCAATAGACAATAAATTAAGAGAAAGTCGATTGACACGATTTCAAGCATGTTCAAGAAAGATCGTTAAGCAATAATGAGAGTCCCTCGGTTATGTGTTTGATACCTAGTATGAATAATATTTCCTCGGGACCTTCCACAAGGGCACTCCCTCACTTACCTGGTATGTGTGATGTGTGGGGCGTTGCACGTTCTCTAAGGAGGAATCCATATGCCTTGGTTCGGCCTAACTCATTACCAAGAAAAAAAGATAGTTAAGCAATATGAACACCAAAACACTTCCAATAAGAGAAGTGGCTCTAGATAGAATTGGATGGAGGGACAAAATCCATTTAAGCAATCTTAAATTTTTGGATCAAGGTTTCAATGATGTTTTAGAACAAACATAATAAACACCAAAACCCCAGTTTAATATCTTTAATCCATAATATTTGTCTCTATTTTTTTTTTTTTTTTTTTTAAATTCAGCAGATTTGATCCAATTCAGTTATTGGGTCAATTCAAAATTAACCCGATTCGGTCCAAATCTAATCCATTTCAGCCCTAGTCATAAACCATTTACACAATTGAAACTTTCCAAACAAGAGCGTTAGCATTTAAACCCTCGAATTCAACCGTCCAGATTGATTTCTTATGAATTCAACGATCCAGATTGATTTACTATATATTTCAGTGCCACGTGTGAGAAAATCCTTTC
Organism: Akebia trifoliata; assembly: GCF_017979445.1. Taxonomy (NCBI): domain Eukaryota; kingdom Viridiplantae; phylum Streptophyta; class Magnoliopsida; order Ranunculales; family Lardizabalaceae; genus Akebia; species Akebia trifoliata. The sequence continues at coordinate 48,581,511 of NC_141382.1, forward strand.
TTACGAATATAACCAAATCTCCCAATACTGGCTGTCGTTCTAGGGTTACCTCTGCAACCAAACACGCCAAAGACGATTTCCCCTTATTCGAGAGTAAGGTTAACCTTGCCGATCTTCTCAGACACCAAACTGCAAACTCTTCCTCTCTATTAAGAGGTTGGTTTTTTTTTTTTTTAAATCCTTTTTAGTATTTGTGACAGTAATTATTCTTCATGATTTGTGAGAGTTTTTCTGATTTTTGTTTCCCTTAATGGGTCCCTTGGATTTGGTTAGAATAATTTGTTATCAAGGATAAAACCTGGTTATCGATTCACCCATTTTAATCAGATTAATGCAAATCAAACTTGAAACTCAAATTGCTTGAAGGGTCTGTTTGGTTATTGCAGTTCATAGTTTGATAGTAATCGAACAGAATTACTGAAACATTTATTAATCTGAGAATAAGAGTTCTTAATGAAACATATTCTATTCGTTCTGTTAGGCAGTTTAGTGAATCTTAGACTGATTGAAATTTGAAATTTGATCCATAACAGTCTATTTCAGTTCGGATGTTATTTGATTCACATTTTGGTTTTGGTGACTTTGAACTTTGCTTGTAAATTGCAATCAATCCAAAAAGGGGTAGTTCAGTGTTCCTTGAAAATTTTAGAATTCAATGTAGTAGCAACCAATGCACTATTAACGGACGAAACACAATGTCATCTTTAGGAAACATGATTCAAGAACCAATCAGAAAACATTAAAATCTCTGTAGCCAGAGAGATTTTTCATGAATTGATTGAAATTATGCTATAAAAAATTTCGTTGGATGATAAGTTGCGGCCGCTTTAATATACTGGTTGAGAATTTTGCACATATATGTCTTCAAGTGATACTAGATTCCAAAGTCGAACTTTTCTTGATCCAGTACAAGCACGGAATCAAGTTCGTTACAGTCAACAATCAGTCCCGAATCATGTCAATGTTATCTTTACTTACAATTGGACAAATATAAATTCACAGAAGTAATCCAATCACCATTTATTAACTGTCTACCATTAATGTGCAAGTGCAAGAGTATTAGTGACTATTTAATGAAATACTGATCAATAGAAAATAGTAATTATGCACAAATATACAATGTTATTTAAGGATAATGTTTAAAACAGCATTTGAGGCCTACGCCTCAAGGCATCATGAAGCAAAGTGCGTGCAAGAAGCCTCGAAGAATGTCCTAAAAGGTGTACACAAAATAAGGAGTACCCCTCTAATGGTGAGGTACACGCCTGTTTTATTTGTTATTGGTTTTAGACTATTCTATATATCTTTGGTTAATTATAATTTGAATAATGCTGGAGTGACCTCAAGATTGATCTCAATTTACACTTTGCTGTCATGGAGGTGTGTATGGAACCATAGATGCTTTTCATAGAGATACAAGTGAAAACTGAAAAGCATCTATGGTTCTGTTCGCACCTCCATGTCAGCAAAGTGTGAATTAAGGTCAATCTTGAGGTCGCTCCAACACAACTCTTATATAATTTTTATTACCTCCCGCATTATGATGTCCCAATCCTTTCCCTCCATGTTACTTATTATGCTTGATAGCAAGTTGATTTTAGGGCTCGTTGTTTTCCTCTCCATGTTAGTGATTTTCTGACATTTCTTTCTCTGTATGAACATATACCTGCCACCTCAAATCGTATTGTAGATTTTTTTTTGATGAATGAATAATACTTTTATTAATGGCTTCGTTCAATTTTTAGGACGACGAATGGGTAGTCAAGCCCTGACAAGTAATGATCGTTCTAGGACATATTGGACGCCCACAATGGAACGTTATTTCATTGATCTTATGCTCGACCAGGTGCAAAGAGGCAATAGGGTTGGTCATACATTCAACAAACAAGCATGGGTGGATATGCTGACAATGTTTAATGCAAAATTTGGAACTAAATATGACAAAGATGTTTTGAAAGGCCGTTACAAAAATTTGTGGGAGCAATACAATGATGTAAAGATTCTTCTTGAACAAAGTGGTTTCTCCTGGGATGAATTACGACAAATGGTAACGGCCACTGAGTATGATTGGGATTGTTATATCAAGGTTTGTAGCTTGTACATTAAATATTTTAACTTGCACATGGTATTGTTCATTGCAATTTGCTCATGTAATGTATGACACATGCAGACACACCCTGATGTGGGATCCTATAAAAATAAACCTGTGCTGAACTTCAGTGATTTGTGCGTGATCTATGGATATACAACTGCTGATGGAAGATACAGTTTTTCGAGTCATGATGTAGACCTTGATGATGACATCCCGGGAGTGAAGATTGGTATGTGTTTTATTTTCCTTTATAAACCTAAGATAACTTGATATGCAATTCTTCTGTTGAAAGATCTCCCAAGATCCCTTGGATAAGATTCCCACAAATGCTAGTTTCCAAATAAAACAAATTCTTTCTTCTTATCATTTTACACGTTCCATCTATTTTTTTTTTTTAAAGAAAAGAGAAAGAGTCCAACAAGCCTTACTGAGTTAGTAAGGATTTCACCCTTACTAAGGACTCACTTTGTAACTAATGTAGGACATCTACAATTCTAAATAGTTTCTAATTCTATTAGGATTTGTTTCTATTTTCTAGTTACTTTAGGAGTACTATTACTTGTTAGTTTCTATTTTTGTTTAAGTTCGTTTTTATTCTTTATGCTATAATTAGAAGTGTTTCGAGTGTTCAAATTGAATTATAATAGGTTTAGATAGTTGCTATTATGTTGTAGATAGGTTAGGAAAGTTACTTTTTACAATTTTAGAATGTTTCTAAGTTGTTATATGGAGTTATCTATATAAGGAACTACAAAAACGAAATTCAATAATTTAATTCAAACATATCAATTCAATTATATTTTCTCTCTTAATTACTTTTTAGCTTCATGCTTTATTTTCTTTTAAGCTATTGCTTGTTTACTTATTGAATATATTGATTCACATGTTTTCACTACGTCAGTAGCATCCAAAAACATGATCCGATGCTTCAAGGTTGTAGAGGACAAAATTCTATGAACTTTGAAAAAAATAAATAAATATATTTTTCACCATTCAATTTTAATTTTAAATTTTGGAATTATGTGGAAGTTCAATAGCCGTCCATTTTCAAAACCTTGGATCAAGCCCAAAAGAAAATGTTTTTTGAATATTTTTTCTTCCGGATCCAAGTTTTTTCCGTGAAATCTAGAGCGCTGTGGTGTTGGATTTCTAATGTGGTAATCCATTTGAGCAAAATGACCCTTAGCAAGGTTTAATATCTTACTACGTTAGTAAGGAAAATGTTTCTTAAAAAAAAAAAAAAACCTCAAATCCAACGTTGGATCATATTCCCCAAAACTGGTTAGTTTTCTAAACATTTAAAACAACCCCCTTGAATTAAAAAATAAAAAAGTAAAAAATCACTAACGTTGGATTATATTCCACTTAAAATTTTTAACCTATTCCATTTAAAGTTAAAAAAAAAAAACTCAAATCCACTCACTTTGGTTCTGATTCTCCAAACAATGGTTACTTTCCAAAAAATTTGAAAACACTATCTTGATACTTAAAAATAAAAATAAAAATCAATCCACCCACAATGCCATTTAGACTTAAAAAAAAAAAAAAAAAAAAACTAACCCATTCCATTTAAATTTTTTTGTTAAAATATATATATATATATTCGAATCCACCCTCAGATTCCCCAAAAAATGGTTTGTTTAATTTTTTTATTTTAAAACAGCCCTAACTTGAAACTTATAAAAAAAAAAAAAAAAAACTTTTAAACCTTGAAAATGATATGTTAGTAAAATTTGAATATAAAATTAATTTTTCATCTCAAAAAGCAAGAAGAATAAATTTTAAATATTTTATTATTATTTAAATAGATAATTATTATTTATATTAATATATTAAATATAAAAAGGGCCTCATTTTAAGATTTCGCCTTAGGCCTCAACTTGTATCGAGCCGGCCCTGATTAAGATGGATGAAAGATGAAAATGAAGTATCTTTAGTCATGGATATATACAAGGATCAATCTATGATGGTAGTTTCATGGATCTCTGTGACTCTTATCCAAGGGATGAATGAATTAGCATTAGTGAGAAGTGTAATTGATATGCATCAAGTATTGTTGAGTGTTATTTTCCTCCACATTTGGGTGTGTCATATTCCCGTTAACCTGTTATATTCATAGTTCTCCCCCCTTTTAACAAATCGGTTTTTTGTAGTAGTTGGTTGGTTAACATGGTATCAGAGTGCTAGGTTCGTATAGGTCATTGGTTTGATTCTTTCCACCCTTATGGGTGAGGGGGAGTGTTGAGTGTATATTTCCTCCACTCTTGGGTGTGTCATAACCCCATTTAAGCCTCGTGACCCTTTTATATTCATAGTTCTCCCCCTCTCTAACAAATCAGACTTTTGGAGTAGTTGGTTGGTTAACAAGTATGACTAGTGTGATTGATGAATTTCTAGAAGCATAATGCATTTTTACAAATGAACGCTTCTTTTTACTGATAGGTTTTCTCAATTTGTAGGAGAAGGAATGGTTGGTCAAACCCCCACTAATGTAGATCGTTCAAGGACATATTGGACTCCAACAATGGACCGTTTTTTCGTAGACCTAATGCTAGACCAGGTAAATAGAGGGAATAAGATTGATCATACATTCAACAAACAAGCATGGACGGAAATGATTGTGTTGTTCAATGAAAAGTTTGAATCCAACCACAACAAAAATGTTTTGAGAAGTCGATACAAAATTTTGAGAAAGCATTACAGTGATGTGAAGGTTCTTCTCAGCCAAAGTGGATTTGCCTTGGATGAGTCACGACAAATGGTAATAGCCGATGATTCTGTCTGGGATGCATATACCAAGGTGAAGTCCTTATATTTAAAATCTTACAAGCTTAAACATGACATTCTTGATTGCTTGTTGCTTATGTATGATAGATGCAGGCACACCCTGACACACGATCTTGTAGAACTACAACTGTGCCAGATTTTAACGATCTGTACATGATATATGGAGATGAAATTGCTGATGGAAGAAAACTTCGTTCTGTTCACGATGTAGACCTTGATGATGACATCCCAGGAATGAAAATAGGTTAGTTATTAATTTTTAAGCAATCCTCTGATACCTTTTTTTTCCCCTAATGTTTGGGCCATGTTTATTTTGCATGTCTGTCATGAACTTTAGTCAAGAAATTAAAATGTTATTGACATTGATTTGCTAGTATGACTAACATTATTAATGCATTTAAGGGAAACATTGGCTCTTTTGATGAATAATGATTACTTTTAACTTATGGATTCTCTCAATCTTTAGGAGAAGGAAAAGATACCCAAACCCCTACCAGTTGTGACCGCTCAAGGACATATTGGACACCGCCAATGGACCGTTATCTCGTTGATCTTCTGCTAGACCAAGTTCATAAAGGGAATAAGATTGATAACACGTTCATTGCACACGCATGGACAGACATGACAGAATTGTTTAATGCAAAATTTAGATCGCAACATGACAAAGATGTTTTGAAAAATCGGTACAAAAGTTTGAGGAAACAACATAATGACATAAAGGTTCTACTTGACCAAAGTGGGTTTGCTTGGGATGAAACTCGACAAATGGTAAGAGCTGACGATAATGTCTGGGATGCTTATATCAAGGTATGCCACATATTCTTTCAAAATTTAATATAGCATTTACAGTTGCAAATTGCTTATGGACAATGCGTGCAGGCACACCCTGATGCAAGATCGTATAGAGTTAAAATTGTGCCACACTATAATGAATTATGTGTGATATGTGGGAGCACAGCTACGCATGGAAGATACAATCGTTTGGATCACGGCATAGACCACGAATACGATATCCTGGAAGTGAGGATTGGTGCGTTTTTACTTTCTCTTGTGAGCCCGGGATAACTTTATTTTTAATGCATGAGCCAAGTTATAATATTCATAAGGTTGATTGGGGAAAATTGAATATGGTGCCCCATGAATATGTACTTGGACCAATGTGGTGAGGATTGTTTTATTTATTTATTATTTATTCTTGTCTTTTATCTCAGTTGTTAGATTAGGTTTTAATCCAATGGTTAGGATAAGTTCTTTTTGTGGGAGCCCTATAACTAATAATGTTATGGGATGTTATAGGTAGATTAGGACAAGGCATTAAATTTCAATTTCGATGTCTATTTCGGTTAGTCTAGAAATGGAAATATTTCGATGAATGTGGAAATGAATACATTTTTTGGAAATAACAGAAATATTGATAAAATTTTCATTAACCCTGTAGGAAACGATAAAATAAGCATTAAAACACACTCATTAAGTCATCAAAATACAATAAACTACCATGTGGAGTGAGAAATTGAATATCAACAACATTGTGCTACACATACACACATGTATTGAGAGGCTGATAATGGAAATAAGAATAACAATGTTGCATTAACTACATACAACTTAATATGTAAGACATTAAAATGAAGAAACTATTAAGTATTGCATTCATGTGTAATTATATTTCTTTTATTTTTTGAATAAGTATGAATAAATTGCTAATGCATCCAACTAATTGAAACATGGTTGATTGTATGCGTGCTTATATAAACGTACTAATATACTTAGAATAGATTAAAATAAGCTGATATATATAACTAACTAATCATAATTCCTTTATACTAATGGATGAATGTTCTATACAATTTTTATTAGTAAATACTATATGCAATTTACAAGTTCTTCCTAATAGCAATTATAAGTTTTTTCAAAAAAGGAAATGTTTCGGTCGAAATTTACTATTCATCGAAATATTTCTACCGAAATATTGCATTTTTATACTTAAAAATGATAATTTCGGCCGAAATTCACTATTCATCGAAACATTTTACGAAATGAATAGTGATTTCCACCGAAATATATACAAAAAGAAATTGTCGGTTAAATTTTGTGTCGGAACTTGTGGAAATGGAAAATTTTCGGTATATTTCGTGGAAATATGTTGAAATTTAATAATATGGATTAGGGTTTTCTTCTTCTAGGTTTTGAGAGACATAGGGAGATGGGTGTAAAAGGGTTTTAGGGCTTGGGTTTGAGATAAAAGCTTGAGTGATTGTTTTTTATATTGTTCTCCTTTGATTTTTTAGTGAAGAAGATTAGATCTTCCAGTGAGGCATTGTTGTCGAACCATGTAAATCTTGGCGTTCTTTATTATTTTTGTTATTTTCTTCTTACATGTATCTCCAAATTCGCCACAGATTGTGCTTGCATTGCTGAAAAATTTAACTGAGAGACTAGTGAACTATTATGCTACAGTCAATTTTAATTGACTGCATTGGATTGTATGACTAATGTATGTATATAGTGCAGTATGATGTTTGAATGGTTATTTTTACTGACAAGTCTTCTCGAATTTTAGGAGAAGATATGGACAGCCAAGAAGATCCTATTAGTTGTGGTAGTTCAGTTACATATTGGACGCCACCAATGGATCGTTATTTCATTGATCTTATGATAGCGCAGATGCACAAGGGGGATAAGATTGCTCATACATTCAATAAAGAATCATGGTTGGTTATGACCACATTATTTAATGCAAAATTTGGATCTCAACATGAGGAAGATGCTTTGAGAAATCGGTACAAAAATTTGTGGAAGCAATACAATGATGTACGTTTTCTTCTTGAGCAAAGTGGATTTTCTTGGGATGAATCACAACAAATGATAATAGCTGATGATGACATTTGGGATACTTATATACAGGTGAATTTCTCATGCATTCAAATCTTATAACTTATGATGTTCTTCATTACAAGTAACTTTACATATGACCCTTGCAGGCATACCCCGATGTACAATCATACAAAACTACTACTGTGCCATCTTATAGCGATTTGTGCTTGATATACGGAAATTCAAATGACGATGGAAGAAATAGCTGTCGCAGTGATGATGCAGACCTCAATGATGATGTCACCAGATTTATGGTTGGTGAGTTAGTATCTTTTGTTGTGAGCCTAGGATAATCATGTTTAAAATTCATGGTCCAATTTCTGTTATCTAAAATAAAGAGAGCTGCTATATGCACCCCAACTTGGGTCAGCTCGATACAAGTTGAGGCCTAAGGCGAAAACTCTAAATGAGGCCTTTTTTATATTTAATATATATAAATAATATCAATTTACTATCTATATAATGAAAACAATTTTAATTTTTAGTTTTGTTTCCTAAAATTATTATTGTTATATTTTTATTTTCTTGGGATGTTAAGAAATTCCATTAAAAATTATTTCTGACCTAATATCTTACAAAGACTTAATGAAAGTATAATTTATCAATAACATTGCGATACGCATGAATCTTGGGGATTTCTATGATTGTTAATTACCGTTCACTGAACCTACAAATCCAATTAGTTGATTTGGTTTAGTATCCTCAATAAATAATCGGCAAGTGGTTACCCTAATATCCAAATTTCCATTCAATGGATATAATGTAATTATATAAACCCCAACACTCATTGAAATTTAGAAAGAATGGACTAATCAGACGCATTCAAAAATAAAAATTGAAAAACACAAGATTTGAAAAAAAAATTCCTATCAAACCAATAAAATCTAAGAAGCACATTGCATGGAATAAAAAATAATTTTTTTTAACCTAAACGCACTAACGAAAAGACAAACAAATCTAAATTAAGATTAAAAAAACTTTTAGTTAATTCAATCAATTTAAATTATTTTTAGTTAATTCAAATATTAAATTTACCTTTATTTATAAGAATACCTTATTGGTTCCTCGATAACTCCAAACCAAATCAAAAGTAGAAAATTTTCTAAAACAGTATACTATTCATTTTAATACTGAAAATGGTAAATGGCCGTCCATTTTAATACTAAAACAGTATACTCTTGGATCTGAGTTTATCCATGAATTCTAGAGGCTATGGTTCTCATAGGAGATTGATGGATATGGAGTTTTTACGAACGAATGAGAGTTTCAATGATCACAAGTTTTAACTGAGGAACTAAAGCACTATTAATCATTAATGACTAGATTGGATATTGATTCATGCTCGTTAGGATGATAATTGTTTTGATGAACGAGTGATTTCTTTTACTAATAGTACTTGTCAACTAGTAGGAGAGGGAATGGACAGCCAAGCCCCAACCATTTGTGATGGTTCAAGGACATATTGGACACCATCAATGGACCGACATTTCATTGATCTTATGATGGACCAGGTTCATAAAGGGAATAAGATTGATCATACATTTACCAAACAAGCATGGACAAACATGGTTGCATTGTTTAATGCACAATTTGGATCTCAACATGATAAAGATGTATTGAGAAGTCGGTACAAAAATTTGAGGAAGCAATACAATGATATAAAGATTCTTCTTGACCATGGTGGGTTCGCTTGGAATGAAACTCGACAAATGGTGACAGCCGATGATGATGCTTGGGATGCTTATCTGAAGGTTCATGATCCCTTATTTCATTAATGTCTTAATTATGCTACACATAATTTCAAGTTGCTTACTTGTGATACATGCAGGTACACCCTGATGCACGGTCGTACATAAATAAAACTGTCCCGGACTATAACAGTATGAGGGTGATATATGGAAATGAAATTGCTAATAGAAAAAACATTCATTCAGGTGGCAATTCCGAACTCAACAATGACATTCCCACAACAAAGGCTGGTGTGTTTCTTTTTCTCGTAATGAACCTCAGATAATTTTTTTATAATAATATGTCAAGTTATATTGTCTCCTAGAGTCTCAGGCATTAGCTAAAAGGGGTGTGACTTTGAAGCGGCCAGCCCGCATCAAAATTTTAGTAGGACCCTCCTCTAAATATGATGGTGGGGCTTTGGTGTTTAAACCCTCTAGGTTTTATGAATATTTGAGATACCTCTCTATGGTTTCAAACCAATTACATGTCCTCCTTGACCATAGTCTTCTCTCATGGATTAATATAAAATTACCTTGATGCCATTCTTGTCATTATCATCATGACCACCACCATCATCACACCATCAAGAAGATAGATAATTAGTGTTGAGAAATAATCAAGAGTTTATTATGAGTAATTTTTTATTAGTCTTTAGGAGAAGATCAAGTCAAGGGGTATGTCATTAATGTGAAAACACAGGAGTATCTCAAATATTAACGAAAACGTGAAAGTGCCACATGTTTTTCTTGGGTTCTACCAAAGCTTCAAAGTTTTTTCCTAGCAACGCGTGATTGGCACATATTTTCTAGTATGACTAATGTGTATACTGGAAGCATAATATGTTTTGATAACACACTAATTTTACTGAATCTTCTCGATTTATTGAAGGAAAGGGTAATGAAGTCTTCACCAATTGTGATCGGTCGAGAACATATTGGACACCACCAATGGATCGCTATTTCATCGACCTCATGCTACAACAGGTGCACAGAGGGAACAAGATTGACCATACATTCAATAAACAAGCATGGACACACATGATCACATTGTTCAATGTGAAATTTGGATCTCACTGCGACAAAGATGTTCTTAAAAGTCGGTATAAAAATTTGAGGAAGCAATATAACAGTGTAAAGATTCTTCTTAACCAGGATGGGTTTGGCTGGGATGAAACACGTCAAATGGTGACAGCCGATGATGATGTTTGGGATGATTATATCAAGGTTTGTTACTTATTAAATTTCTTTAACTTTTAGTTTAAATATGTTAATAATGAGTGGCTTTCATATGATATATATGCAGGCACACCCCGATGCACAATCGTATAGAACTAAGATCTTGGCGAACTATAATGATTTGTGTGTGATATTTGGAAATGGAATCACTGATGGAAGAGACATCCATTATGATCATGATGTAGACCTTGATTCAATTGATAGAGTTTCGGGAGGTTTACAATCTTCAGCTACATCTATTTCTCTAAGAGAGACTATGAACGATTTGGAGTCAACACCACATTCGGGTAAGGACGTGGTGGTTATATCAAATCAACAGAAGAAGCGTCAATCCGTGACATCATCAGCCTCTCAGAATTCTAGAAAAGTGCGGAAGAGAACCAAGAATGGTATGGTCAATGCTCTTAGTGAGATGACGGAAGTAATCACGTCATTAGCAAATAAGAATAAAAACAATGGGAACTCAATCTCAGTAGAAAATGTGATGAATGCACTTCAAGCTGTCCCTGATATTGATGAAGAACTCATATTAGATGCTTGTGATCTTTTGGAGGACGAAAAGAAAGCGAAAACATTTTTGGCGTTGGATGTCACGCTACGAAAGAAGTGGTTGATGAGGAAGCTCCGACCGTAATAGTCCGGGTATGTGTAAATTTGTCGAGTTTAAATCTCTTTTCATTGTACATGTGTAGTTAGTATAGTGGGCACCGTGCGGGATCATTTATATATTTTTTTGGGATGGGTAAACTGGACTTGAACCCACAACCTCAAAAGTTGTTTTGCAATGTGTCGAACCAACTGAGCTATAGGTCTCTAAGCCCATCATGTGGGATTATTATGATCAACTCGAATTGTTTGAATTGTTTTTTTTTTTTTTTAAATTCTAAGCGTTCTAGAACTAGTTTTTAGAGAAAATCTTTTCATGAAGTAATCCTACTTGTTTTGGTCTTGCTTTAGCTCAATATGGGAAGGTGTTAGGCCCTGGCAGGATCCATGTAAATGCACATAGCAATCACGCCCGGATTGTGGGACAAAGAGGCCTCATTTTGGGTGGATGTAATCTGAATAAGAGAATGATTTTATGTGCCTCATACCCATTCACACTAATATTTTCTTATAAGATCCCAATAACAAAACCAAATATATTTAATCGATGTGGGGATAACTATTTTTGAATTTTCAGCGTGACATTTTTTTTTTCTTCGACTAAAATAAAGGGTAGAGAGGTAGGAGAGGGAACAGTGAAGAGGGAAGGAAACTGTAAATCAAGATAAATAAAGGGGGAAAAGACCAAGAAAGAAAATTAGTCCGAAGGCTATGATATCTCCCAATGTTACCAGGTTTGCAGGTTCACTCGATCTGAGTTTTGGTTCATTGTTCATCACTCTAGGATGAACCTGGTTCACAAGGATTGAATATGATTGGTTTAATTAATCTGTTTTTATTTATTTATGAAATGGATATATTTTTGTAGTTTTCTTTTAATTCATTTAAGGTTATAAAATTACTTTTGTGAATTATTGAATTTTAAAATAAAAATAACTTCTTCATTTCCAAGAGCTTTTTAAAACCCATTAAAACAAGACGAAGACAAGAAACTCCGAATATGGGCTTACAGCTCGTTTTGCTAATAGAGTAGGTCGGACCTTGACTCTATTCCTTTGGCAAGGAATAGCGGTCCGGTGAGGAACCCGTTCCCCCCCCCCCCCCCCCCCCCCCGACCCCTCTATCCCTTCTAAGGAACGTTATCCCCCTAACCCCCTTTCCAAATCCCTTGATGATTATAAAATTACTTGCACAACCCGTTGAATCATAAATAGATATATTAGTGGAAGATCAAGGCCTTGATATTAGGGCTTTGATGACAACTCTCTCTCTCTTTCTCTCTCTCTTTCTCTCAATTCAAATTTCAGCAAATCTCAACGTTTGGTTCACAATCTGATGAGTTTGGTTTTGTAGCCATGGAGCAGTCTGCCCACTTCAAAATTTTGGTGAAACCCTCTCCATTACATTACATGTGGCCATTTTTATTTTCAAATGTTGCGTCCATGGTTAGGCAATATTTAAAACTGATAACATACCCCTTTAATCTCGATCTTCTCTTATAAACTGATGAAAAATGACCTTGGTATCCTCATCATTATCTTATCCAAGTGAATGAAAGATGAGAGAAATTTTTTTAGGGTTTTAGATCCAAAGTTAACACATCCGATTCCATCCATTGATATAGAACCGATCTGAAGTCTGGAAATTAGAAATCAGACTCCAGAAGCTTCATCCAATGTTCCTCGTTGTTGGTTCAAAACATCTGAATTTTGGTTCCGAAGTCTAAAATCTGAAATCTAAAATGAAACAAACGGAAATAAGGTTTCTGAAGTCTGAATTTTAAAGGTGGACCACCTCCATTGACTTATCAAACACACACTAAAGCCAGCTGTGGGTGTAATACACATGGGGGAAGATTTCACACAAGATGAAGATACTCATGCTATATAATATAATGTAATCTCGAAGCTTAGCAAAAAAAAACATATAATATAACCTCGTGAAAAATGTGCTGTATCTGCCAACAACCTCTCTACGTTTCCATCTAAAGTTTTATTAACCATAGCAAACCAACCTACCACACCCAACCCAAATGTCCCTCTTTATATAATACTACTTGTCCATCAAAGCTTATAGATAAAGCATCCCCTCTCATCACCACTCAAGCCAACCTATCAGCCATTTGTCATTATGGGTCACACTACCACCAATTCTAATGCCGATGCATACACGCCTCGTTCCATCCTAATCATGGGTGGTGCTGGGTTCTTCGCATCCCACATAACCAATCGACTCGTTAGAAAATACCCAAACTACAATATTGTAGTTCTCGACAAGCTAGATTATTGTTCTAGTCTACGTAATCTCTCACCTTCCCAATCCTCCCCGAATTTTAAGTCTATTTGAGGTGATATAACAAGTGCTGATCTAGTCAATTACCTCCTCATCACCGAGGGTGTAGACACTATAATGCACTTTGCAGCCCAAGAACAATGTCTATGGAACCCATGTCTTGTTAGAGGCTTGCAAGGCTGCATGCCCCGAGTGAGGCGTTTCATCCATGTTAGCACTGACGAGGTTTATGGGGAGACTGAGCCAAATGCCATAGTGGGCAACCACAAGGGGTCTCAGCTACTCCCCACCAATCCTTACTCTGCTATCAAGGCCGCGACTGAGATGCTTGTGATGGCCTATGGCCGCTCATATGGTCTACCCATTGTCACTACTCGTGGTAACAATGTGTACGGCCCAATGCAGTTCCCCGAGAAGCTAATTCCCAAATTCCTGTTGTTGGCTATGCAAGATCAGCACCTCCCTATACATGGAGAGGGGTCCAATGTACGTAGCTACCTCTTATTGTGAAGATGCAGCAGAGGCATTCGACATTGCCCTCCACAAGGGCGAAGTCGGTAATGTCTATAACATCAGGACACATAGGGAGCAAAAAGTGATGGATGTTGCCAAGAACATTTGTGAGCTCTTTAAGTTGAATCCTGATGATACTATTACTTACTTTGAAAATCGCCCTTTCAATGACCAACGCTATTTCCTTGATTTAAAAAAACTTAGTGACCTCGGGTGGTCGGAGAAGACGACATGGGAAGAAGGCCTAAAGAAAACCAAAGATTGGTACGTGGAAAATGCTGATTGGTGGGGGGATGTCTCTGGTGCCCTCATTGCCCATCCCAGAATGCTAGCTATAGCTGGTGAGCAAAAGGTTGATATAAGTGTGAATAAGGTTCAGAATTCGACCAATTCTGCAAAGAAATCGAAGTTTCTGATAAATGGGAGAACAGTGGATAAGGTGAAGTCAAATTAGATGGCTTAGCATCTATTTAAACTATTGTAAGGGATGTTTTCACTTTGATTATTCCTATTTTTTATCAATGAATAAAATTTCAGTCCACTTCTAAAACTATTTTTCTATTTCCCAAATCATAGACTCTCTCTCTTGTGCCTATGGTTTTTACTCTTCTAAGTTCCCTATTTGTAATCTATATGCATCCTTAGAGACTGAATTGAGATTAAAATTTGGATAAAAGTCAGCTTAACATTCATGAAGATGTGGGCATGGTTTTCAAACTCATTTTGACGTCTCGTCTCGTCCATGAATGAGACCGAGTCATCTCGGACGAGTTTTCCGATACGTTTGAATCGTCTTGATCAACAACAATAAAAATGAACTGTGATTTTAATCTCTTCCGATACGTTTGACTTGTCTATCTGTCTCATTGGTGGACGATACCAAGACATATGGACGAGTCGTCTTAGTCTCGGATGAGATTTAAAACCATGGATGTGGGGTTGGTACAAAATGGTAAAAAGATAATTTTATTTTTAAAATTTTAAATTTAATAGAAATAACAAATGATGTAATCTACGGTCAAATGAGTTTCTGATCCAATTCAAATGCATTTTCAAGATGACTTGGCCAATTTTTCCAAGTTGACTCAATGATTGGTTCCATCAAGTTTTGGAGCTAAATGAGTTTTAAAACTATTTTTTGTTCTCAAAAAAACACCCTTAATTGATTTTTAATTCTAAAGTACCATCTTGTACTTAGATTTGAATGTTGAAAGAGACAAAATCTTCAAACTTCCCCAAAAGCTCCGACGAAGGAGTACTTGAGATTTGAACGTTGAAGGACAGAATCTTCACAGTTTAAAAAGACGGGGGTACATCTAATTTTCATCACAAACAAGAAGATTACACCAAAAGATTTATTTATTTATATTTTGTCATTGTTAATTTAGCAGTCTCAAATCATCATTTGTGTGTGTGTGTGTGTGTGATTTTATTATCTTTGCATTTCTTTAGTATTTTTGTTCCTTTTTTGCAATTTTGTTATCATTTCTCATAAACATTGATTTTATTATCGTTGCACAATAATAATAATTTTGTGTTTTATTTCGTTAGAGGATAAAATATAAATATTTTTAAAGATATTTATTAAAAACATATGTTCTTAGAGGTTGATATAATAGCACTCCCCTAACAAAGTAGTTTAACATTTAAATTTGAATAGGCATTTGACTCATATATTCCCAAGGTCAAGATCAAGTCCCAATTTTGATGTGATCTATTAATAACCAAATTTTATTTATTTTTCCACAAATTATTCTGTCTTTGATCTGATTTTGTCAAAAAATAACTTTAGAAGTGTGCAACACTTGGCTCGCTTTTCTTAGCCATGAGAGAATCAGGATCAAAACCCCACATTCAACATTTTATCTATTAAAAACACGAATTCAATGTGCATTATAGTTGAAATATTCAAGTTGAAGATTATAAAAGAAGAAGAAAAAGATCTAAAAGAACGTGATTAGAGATAATACAAGCAGAGATGAATTCACTTTCAATAAGAGTTACAGTGGCTCTTGGGAATCCCTAGCATCTCAACCATCTGTCTGATGAAGAGATATGTTTTCCTCACTAAATTAATATAAAAGAAGTAACAAGTCACTTGGGACAAAATTCAAAGCATGTTATGAACACCCACACCCAAAAAAAAAAAAAAAAAAAAACTAATATATCTGAGGTATGATCAATTGCAAACTAAAGGGCATTCAAATCTTGTGAACAACCCAAAATATCCCAAGTAATAGATACTTTTTGCGACATGCTCTGTTAGAAGAATTTCAATAAATAAACTAAGAATTACTTTTTGCGGCAATGACATATGAGACTCTGCTAGAAGAATTTCAATTTTCCTTTGGCTACAGAAGTTCTTGCCAGCTCCAATTGACACAACGCCTTCTCGGTCCCAGCCAAATCTGAACATGTTTTAGTGGCCCCTAGAGTGACTGCAAAGTAGAGATAAACAATGCACAAGAAAGCTAGGAGGACTAGCATTGTAAGAAGGAAGCGGTGCCGCTGAATGAGAGTAGAACAGCTGCCCAGCTCCTCAGGGGACAGGAATTGTTTCTTGAACGAAGGTGAAGAAAATGGATTTTGGGGCCTCCTATGTGGAGAAGATATTCCATCGATAACCATATTTTATCCTGACCTCCTCCTGCCTATTCCACTGGAAATCCTGCACCCCCATATAGAATGAAATGAGCCTCAACCAAGATTTCGTGTATTTCTGAATGTTTCCCATAACATTTGTCAAATGCAATGTTTCGGTATTAAATTAATAATTTGTATAACTTCTAAGATTCATTTAATCAAATAAACAAGACTTATACAATATTATATACATGGTTCAAGATTTCATACTGTTTCGGAATGCGTTGGCGGCACTTTTCAATTTCAGTTGAAACTGGCAGGAACCATTGGTTCCGAAACAATCAATGTTTCAAAAACATTTCAGATTTCTCAAAGGTTTCAGTCAAGACCATTTTAGTTTCTCTCTTGACTGAAACATTGCCTTGTAATGAGATTTTAAACCTTGATTGTACATTGAATACTGCGTTTCAAGGTTCCCATGTTCATTTCAGAATGTTTCACAGCAATTCCTATGCACGTCGATGTGATTTTTTATTCCAACTTTTATTTCAACACTACGAAAATATTTTTCTATATTTTCTTTAGATGGGTAATCCATAATACCAACTACCAAGGACATACTTGGTGGATTATGGAAGGTATGTGAATGTACAGATAGTCAGATTTCCAAACTTATGTTACCTGGATACTTCAAATTGGGTGTGTATTACTACAATTTTAAGAGTGGGGAAGACCATCAATGACCAACGACCTATTTGTTGAATTGTGTAAACTATATGACAATGTAAAGATAGTTGAATTTCTAAACCCATTTTAACCAGAAACTTCAAAATGGGTTTTATGTCGGATATTTCAATTTTAAGTGTGCATGAAGCATCCATGCTATGTTATGGTCGTGTCCTTGGTTTACCTGAGTAACATAGTTCTAGACCATCCAATTGTAAACAACCTAATAATGGATCAGCCGATCAGCTTCTCCCTATAACAATTCCAAGTGTGTCATTGTAGATTTGATCTAGCTTAGCTCATATTCATGACATTCTCTCCTATATTTCAATTCTATTTATCATATTTTCCCTACATTTTGATAACAATCCTTCGTTTGCATTATTCATAAGCTCCATTACAATGTTGTAGGCATTACCCAAGTAAAACATTGAATGATCCTTGATGAGCTGCTTTTGTACAATTTTGTGGGTAGAAAATAAATGCAACCTAAAAGATCAAATCGTGTGAACAAACAGAACACAACTTAAACAAATGTTAATTATTATACAACAAATTCCTTCTAAGCTCAAGAAAATAGGATTTTCCTCCTCTCCAAAATCCCAAATTGGATTTGAATACTTCGTTCACTTAAACACACATTTGTGAAGCCAGGAGCACAATGAAACACTTTTTATTGAGCTAATCTATCTAAAATATCTCCTATTTTGTGGTCTAACACAAACACTTGTATTAAGTTAAAACTGATTAGGGCTGCTTCATGTGTTTCGAGGCAATGTTTGGTTTGGTTAAGAAAAAAATATCGAGACGGTCTCAACCGTAACATTAAATGTTTTGGGGTCAATAATTCATTCTGGTCTCAACTAAAACCAGAATTTTCTGCCGAAATATTCTGAATCAGAACAAAACTTAGAACTATACTTGAGAGAAATGGTCGATCATGCTCTAACTATCTAAGGCGTGATCCGAGTAGATCGTTTAATATAGTAAAGAGATGATCGATCGTGCATGTTTTTCTTACAAACGAACAGCAATTAAGATCATAATATAATCAAGAATGCTTGATAAAAGATAAAACTAGGAAACAAATTAGAGAGTAGCGCGACAACACAATATGTTCCTTAAGAAATGAGTTGCATTGTTGTCCTGTTGAGAAGGATCGATACCCCGACATCCAGATCTGTCACACTTTTTTCTCAATTTCATCCATGAAAATCAATCTTCCCACATTAACAAGCATAAAACCAACACAACTCACGCAAATTCACAATGAAAGCAACTCAATTAGGATTATTTCAACGAACACATCGACATTCACCATGAAATTAAACCATCAAAACATCCAGAAAACAATATTCTAACCTAATCATCAAATAGAAATCAAACCAAACCATCAAAACAACGATCATTAGCTCATTATAACTATCACAAACAGAAAAATCAAGAAAACAGCTCAGATCTGATATAAAAACATCAAGAAAGACGAGAGAGAAACCCTAGGTATCAGGAATGGAAGAAGAACCTGCAGCCGAAAACAAGATTCTGGTTACTTTGGTTGATTTTGGTTGCTATTTTGACCGAAGTTCCTTTCTCTTCGTTATTGTTCTTGTGTGACCCCTATTCCGTGTGTCTCGGTTTGACGAATGGATGTCCGCGCATGGACAATTTTCTAAAAATCTAGAAAGATAATCGCATACCGAGGGAACAGGTGTTTGCGGTTTGAGCGGAGTTTGATCCGCACATCTAACAAAAATCTGCCACGTAGTTTATTCTATCAGACGCATTGAATCATTAAAAAAGTAAAAATAAAAAATAAAAAAAAATTGGTGAACTCTAGAATATTGATTCTAGTATCTTTCCATTACCAGAATGAGTAGAAATTACCAAATTTGGATGGTTAGTGAGTGGCAGCGAAAAATTGTGTAAAGAAGTGGTGCCATAAATCAATTTGTTGATCTCGATGATTTGAATTGTTGAATTATCATAATTCACGTTTAAATTTTGAGATCGATGATTGGAACAAATTTGAATGTTGATCCCAACGAATCATGTTCAATTGTCAAGATCGATGAATTAAACAAAGGTCAATCTCAGTGATTTAAATTGTCCATCTCGATAATTTAAATCATCTATCTCATCAATGAAAATTGAGTCCGGGAAGGTTAAGAAAGAAAAATATTCACTAAATGAACCATCAAGTTATTATTGTGAAAAATGCAAGAGGGGATTTAGAAAGAGCCCCTTCCCACACCACATGATATACAAAATTAAGCCCATGCCTTTTTGAAAAATATTAGACTCTACATCAAAATGACTGTTGGGATGCTAGGGATTCCCAAGAAAAACGTATCCCCGGGAAATTGGAATTAATCTTGTAAAAATTTGTATTTTTCCTCAAATTCTATCAGTCATGTGCATGGAGAGCGTCAACGGTGGGTGAGACTAGAAAAGTCCTTCCTCTTTTTATTTTGAGTCGTGATATATGATGTGCACCCTCTCACACACGCGCCCCTACACCTCCATCACATAACCATAGATCATTTACATCGGGATACATAAGAAAAAGATTTGTGGTTATGTGTATCTCGGGACAAATGATCTATGCTTCTGATGGGGGCGGGTGTCGGGGGCGGGGGGGGGGGGTTAGAAAATCATTACACTTATATTTTCTTTGGAACCAAGGTATCCAAACCTGTTAGAGCTCCCAACTAATCCTCTTTGGGGTTGTAATGCACGCCAATGTTCTAAAACCTATGTGACAGCCAACTTTCTGGTTACACTTACATTAGTATCCTTGCTTCGAGGCTCCTAGGTAGTTTTTTTCCTTACAAGTTTACGATGAATTTTCACTCTAATACCATTTTGGGGGTCCAGGTTCTCCTTCCACTAATGTCATCGGTCGTGGCCATTTTCACTTGGGTACCCTTTTTGTAAGGTGTTGAGGTTGCCCTTTCCCTAAGTCTTTCCAAGATGTAGTACCAACAGCTCTAATGTCAAATGAAACATACCCTTTCAATGCATGTTCAGTGGTGCGGAAAGTTAAACCCATATCTCTTTGGAGTCATAATAACCAGCTTTTAAAGGTGTTAGAAAGACGTTCTTGCTTCTTTTCTATAGCACCTTTAAGCCATAAAGTCTACTTCATTCCTATCAAAATTACTTAGAAATATTCAAACAACAGTAACAAAATTTAAAAATTTTCTATATAAGAATAAGGACAGAAGAACTCAACAAAGCCCAAAGCATTCAAAAACTCAAAAACATCTGTTAGTTGCCCATGAAGACACCAGGATAAGGTCTTTTGCTTGTGTGACGAGTTGGAAGGAAAAGGTAACCACAACTTCTGCGAAAACCAAGTTTATGGTCATTTGATCATCATTGTAAAAGGAGAGAGGGAGAAGGTTTGGAGTCGGAGAAGAGGAATGGAGATGTAAGCAGCAACCCAAACTTCTAGGAGATGGCAAAAATACAATATCATTAATATGTCTGTAGAGGATATTTTTCGTTGAGTATCAAGGAACGACACGTAACACCTAAGGATTCAAATTTTGTATGGAGATCCAAGGGTAAACTTGGTGGTTTGGTCACAAATCAATCATGAGTTCGGATCTTGGTTGGTCGAGGAAATATTGGGTCAAGGACGCATGGTAAAGCCGTTCAATTAGTTCAAATCCCTAAAAATTAGGGATTATATCAAAAGTGGTTAAAATCCTGATGAGGGAAAACCCCCAAAAAAGAGGAATGTATGGGAACTAGATATTTATTAGATACATTCCCAAATCACCAATTAAGATTTATCTTTTAAATTGGATAAGGGTCAAATCAATAATAATAGATGGACATAAATACTAAAAGATATAGAGTTCTCCCCCTCTAAATTTTACGCTATTTTTACGCTAGGATTTTGATTTGAACGTCGAAGATGTATTATTGAAGGTACACCCAAGGGCACAAGGAGTGGAGATCACGAGACATTGTCACAGATCCCAATGTAGTGCAAGTTTTTGCATCCACAATATCTATGAACGTCTTGTAATTCTAATTCCAAGCCAAAGTCATTGAGTTTTTTAATCACCTCCATCAAGAAACATGATAAGTCAACGAGAAATTTATTCTATTGTTTAATCGAATAACACTAACATTAACACCTTTGTAATCTTATATAATTTGTATGACCCAACATACACAACTATTTTACATTAATCCTTTCTTTTGGCTCACAGTCTCCTGTGATTCCTAATGAAGTTTGTCGTGTTCATGGCAATGGCACTAGAACAGGCATACACTCCAGCCAAACACAATGTTGTCGAAACGACAAGAAGGGTCTTCCACTGTCTACCCGACACTAGAATAGCTAATGCAGTAGAAGCAAGAGCCAAGACAAGAAACGTATTTTTCCATGCTTGGAAAGCTTGAACAACACCTCTGCATCCCTTGCAATGGATTACATGACGGAAGTATCGGTTGGCATGATTTGGAGCATACATGCTTCCAATCCCCCCCTTAGCTGGCAAAGAAGCAGCAATTCCCGCAACCAACCCAGCCGGTGCATGTTCCACCACAGCAGGTTCTTTAGGCAGTGAGATGGTGTTGTGCCCAAAATGATAGGGCATCCCATGCCCTACCTTATCCATCCATTTTCTGTACTCCGCGACCCAAGTGTCAGATGACCTCATGTTAAGGTACAGCTCCTTTGTTGGAACCTTTTCCTTGATTAGAACTTCGTTCTGTGATGAAAGGAAACCCATATCTTGCTCAAAAACTTTACTCGCATTTTGGTGGAAGTACCACTTAGGAAAAATTTTTACTACCGGGGACCTTTTCGTGCCTCCAAACCTCACAATTAGCATGGACTTACCTTGACCAGAAGGTCGACAAAGGAAAAGGCCTGAGAAGTAGTCTTTCTCCCCATTCTTGCCGATTATCTCTCGGTTGTTCTGAAGAACACACGGTGCTTCAAAACGTAAGAAGTTTGGTGTGGATTGCTCCTTCTCTTTTCCCCATTGACCAGCGAATCCCCTATCTGTTCGCTCGGTCACATTGAAGAGAAGTGGTTGAGCATCTTCCCTCTTGGCAGTCCAATCTGTTCGATCATGTGAGATAGGGACATGGGCTGGATCCATGAGGTTCTCAAGGAGAATTGAGTGATCATACGGAAGCTCGTGAGTGGTGGAGACATCTTGGAACCCTGGTCGGGCAAAGTTCTCAAACCAAGGTAGTTTATCTGGGTTGGGTGGGTTCTTGTCTGACATCCATACCCATATAACTCCTTGAGAGTCTCTCACTTCATATGTCTTGACACATGCAGATTTAGGAATTTTTGATCCAGCCGGAAGCTGTGGTAATGTAGTTAGAAAATAAATCTATCAGAATTGTTCTTTAGGAACACCCAAGTACATTGGGAATGCATAATATAGAAAAAAACACAACGAGTTAAACAAAGACAAACCTGAGGTATCTTTGCGCATTTACCATCACCTTCAAATTGCCAGCCGTGGTAGAGGCATTCTAATCTTCCATCAACCAACTGACCTTCAGAGAGTTTCGCTAATCTGAAACAAATTTAAGACTTTCAAGAATAAGGTTTCCATGATCATGGAATTACAATTGCAAGATTGTTATGTCCATGGACATATTAAGTGGCAAATTAACTATCTAGGACTACATAATATGCTTTTTTAAAGTAAATAAAAAAACCATAAGTGTATTCTACCCCTTTGTTGGAAACTTCTCCAATTACATGAAACGAAACAAATAGTGAGGAAATTACAGGGTATTTCCATCAAAGCACATTGAACACCAAAACACAAATGTGCAGATTCAAAAACAGCCCACCTTCTTTTAGGATTCATCGAAAGACACCCAAAATTTATTCCATGAAAACAGGAAAGAAATGATGAAAAAAATAGAGTGAAATTAGAACTTATCAATGAAGCAGAGCTTTTATGCTTTGTTATTGTAATTTTTCTCAGTTAGGATTTTAAGAACACTGCCTTTAAAGAGGGGGTGGGGGATTCCACAGTCTCATATTCAGAATAAAGCATCATATACTACTCTACAGTATAACCCAATTAGAAATCCATCCAGAAATTGAATCTGACATATAAAAGTAACACTAAGAACCTCCATTTCTCATTAAAATTACCAAGAAACATTCAAACAAAAAAAAACCATTTCAACAATTATGCAGAAAAGTAAGAATTGGAGAAACCGAACAAGATCCAAGTGACTAAAATTTCAAAATCTGGTGTTAGTTACCTATGAGGACACCGATCTTGGTAACATCGAAAGACACCGTTACCATCTCGATACAACACGATCTGTTTGTCGAAGACAGTGAGGCCCAAAGGAGCATCATCTGGAACATTTTGAGTAAGATAGAGTGGATACCACTCTTCTCTCCAATCATAATTCACAGTTACACTTTCTTCCTTCTCTTCCTCCCCAACAGTAGGCCCCAACAAGACCTTGGGATCATCTTCTGATTCTTTCCCTTCTTTTTCATCAATGGAGACTCCCCCACCAACCTCAGCTACTGCAGAACACTGATGAAACAATCCCTTACTTCCTTTTTTCAACTTTGGTCTCAGACCCAGATCAGTAGTAGAAGAGATTATCAGTCCTTTAACAGTAATAACTGTCTTTGTTCTTCTCTTTGTTGTGTTGGAGAGGTTGTGAGAGAGTGGTAAGAAGGGGAGTAGTGTCTTTGAGAGATAAGAATGACAGAAGTGAGGCTGTAATAAGGTCATTTTGTTGTTCTAAAGAAGAAGAAGAAATGATGAAGAAACAATGGAGAAGGCCAGGGGGGGTGAAGCAGAAGAAGAAGAAACAAAGAGACGTGAGGATGTGGAGAGGTGGTTGAGTGGCAGTGCAAGTTTTCTTGGTGGAGGACTTCTGACCACAAACTTTTGAGGAGAGTTGAATTTAGATTGCTGAGTGGGACCCTTGTTGGTCATGGTGTCTTGTTTTCATTGGCAGCCGTATCATGGCTTGATGCAATGAAGACATCGAATTTCCAATCATTGGGAAACTTCCATTTGATCTCGCCATCGAATTTTCAATAGTGAACTCATGATTTTTTTTTCCCTACGCAAGCGAGATTAGTGGTCAGTACTTATTAACAAAAATAGACCCAAATCAAACAATAATTTTTCCATCACAGCTTCTCATCTGCGAGAAGCTAATTATTAACAAATAGACCCTAATCGTTTCCTTTGGCTCAGAGTCTCCTATGCTTCCTAGTGAAGTTTTTCGTGTTCATGGCAATGGCACTAGAGCATGGATACACTCTAATCAAATATAATGTCATCAATACCTCAAAAAGGTCTTTCATTGTGTATTTTGAGAGACAATTGTTCAAAGAAACGTGTGCACCAAATAACTGGAACAAATCTGTCTTAAAAAAAATTATATTGGAAACAAGCTTAGATCATTTTCTTATCTTCTTTTTTCTTCTGGGTTTGGATATTTTTTCTTTATTTCTTATTTTTAATTTTTTTTCTTCATTTATGCTCTTTTAGTGAAACCAGATTCACGGATTCTTACAAGTACCACTTGGGGAGCAATTTCACAATTGGGGACAACCTTTTCGTGCCTCCAAGCCTCACGATTAACATTTACTTACCTTGACCAGAAGGTCGACAAAGGCGATGACCTTTGATGTAATGTGTCTCCCTATTCTTATCAACAAATTCACCTATGTTCTCAAGAACACATGGTGCGTAAAAACGTACGAAGTTTGACATGGTTTCATCTTTCTCTCTACCCCATTGTCCAACAAATCCCTTCTCTATTCGCTTAGTTACATTGAAGAGAAGTGGCTGGGCATCTTCCCTCTTGGCCGTCCAATCTGTTCTTTCATGCAAGATTGTGATCAGAATTGATCAGTAGGAACACCAATACACACTAAGCAATAATAAAATCAAATTTTCACAAGAATATCAAGAAGCAGTTCTCAACTTTATCCACCCAATGTTAATTCCATATATCAAATCCTCACCGATCAATCAATCAATATGGAAAATTAAACCTAAATAACAAAAGAATGCTTTGGGCCATTTCCAGACTATACAGTTATATGGCTTTGAATTCACTCCCACACCTAAGGAGTCGGACTGGCAGATTGTGTAAAACTCGTCAACTATTCTTGGGATAAGAATGTTGACTATAGCAACAACGATCAATTATTAAGAAATCCAGCAAAGTTCTGGTTCGGACAATTCTATGTCTATGCCCTAACCTAATCCGATTTGATTTTGTCAATTTTTATTTTTGCCCAAACCTGACCCAAGGTCAGGTTGAACTCATAGGGTTTGGGCTTTGCCCACCCAAGTTGTAGCCATAATTTTAATTTCCAAAACATGCATGAACATGAGGTAACGAGATCATGAGAGTTTATTCTAAATTTAAAGTGATGATCTGGCTGGTAAAAATTAAAATGTGAAGTATTTATTCTAAAAGTAATGATCTCGCTGATAAAAAAACTAAAACGTGAGGTAGCGATATCATGACTTAATAAATCAAGTATTTTAAAATCAAATAATTTTAGATATTTAATGGCGAGGTCACTGGTATTTATTCTAAAAGTGACGATCTCACTAAAAAATAATTCCAAAACCGCATATTTTGGGGATTAAAATGAAAAAATCCTTATCATTAGTGCTAGGCATCTCAAGCAGTTAGACATAATTGTCTCTAATACTGGTAGGATTTACAAATTTGAATAACACAATCATCAATCATCAATCATCTCAAATACTTAGGACAATGGTTATAATTAAAAGAATTGCTTATACTGTCTTAATTTTGTTTTATACACCAATCAAACCTATATGGATCAAGCCCAGACTAATTCCAATTTCAAGCTTGATAAAGTTTCATTATGAGATCGGAGTGCAACCTAGGCGGGTTGGAAGGTAAATCGGGGCTCAACTCATATAACAAAGCCCTCAACCCGAGCTTGAGCCTTTAAACTGGGGTTAGCCCGAGTTAAGTAGTTTTGGATGGATTGTGCTTGTTGAACGAGTTTAATTTTGTTTTGATTATCAAAATAATTTTATATCATAAGTAGAAATAAAATTTATATATATCAAATAATAAATAATTAAAAAATACTTTAAAAGTAAATAAAGATGATATAAGCATGTTTATATATTAGAGTCGTGATAATATAATGCCCCCATCATAAAATCGTAGATCATTTACTTAAGGATACGCAGAATCATAAATCTTTTTCTTGTGTATCCCAAGCCAAATGATCTATGGTTCTGTTATGGGGGTGTGGGTGGAGTTTGTCAAGGGGGAGTGTCATATTATCACGGTTCTATATATTATTATAATCATGATAAATTAATGTGCTTTTAACGCATGCACTTGACGCACTTTTTGTTGATTCTAATGCATAAATTTGAATAAGAAAAATGTTATATTAAATTAGACAATAAGAATAGTTGGAATGAACTTTTCGGTTGGAGTGATTGAGGCACAGAAATTGTTGTCCTTAAAACCAATTTTGCCTGCTTAGGATGATATTCACAGTACAGTCGGTCTCAGACGATCGATTTCCAAATATTCAACAGTCATAAGTCTGTTAACCACGCACTCAAAAATAATAGACCTGCTACGAACTCGATCGAATCAGTCGATGTACGAGTAATGAGAATTAGAATAATAGAATAGAATAGAGGAAGATCAAAAGTTTATGTTTGCAGTCTATGTTTCTATGTATAGAATTCTAGGGTACACTTCTCTTTTATAATAGTTAAAGTCCAAACAGTTCAAAGAAGTCCAACGGTCCAATTAATTAAAGAGAAAGACATTTTGGCATTTATTGGCCGATTTCTAAACGTTAAGGGATCCAAACGGTCAATAGAGATTAGATAGATCAACTGTTGAGATGCAATCTTTAAGTAAAAAAAAATCAAACAAATTTGAGCAAAAATGGACCTTTCATGCCACACCTGCATCGCATACACACACGCGCATTAAGAGTTTTTCACAAGTTGACCCCCCTAAACACAATGGACTCCAATCTTATGATACCTTGGGCCCCCATGTGCGCGCGAGATCTAGTCTCTTTCTTTCTCATACTGCAAGTAGGAGAGTGAAAACATTTATAAATTGCATAAATCTTATATTTACCTAATGTGAGATTAAATATTTAAAAAATTATCTCTACAACTCTCAAAATAAAAAATAAAAAATAAAAAGAATCTTTGACCTTTCAACTATCACAAATAAGAAAAATTTTCTCTTAACTAAACTTTCACCAAAAATGAAAAAATCCTACACTAACCACACTTAAGAGAAAATAAGATATTGAGTTTAAATTTTGCCCCCAACAAAATCCAATAAATAATATTAATTGTAAATACTACAACACTTTTGGCGTGGATACAAAGGTAGGGATTCAAAACGGTGTGTCGTACTTAACAAAGGTCAAGTGGCACCCCATTTCATGCCACGTGGTATTTGTGGGATCGACTGACTGTATGTATATGTGGTCCATCCCTTAGTGAACCAACCCACATAATATCAATTTGATTGGTGATGTGCATCTATTGATGTTAAGAATGATTTTGAATCGTTGGATTCAAATTATTTTTCAAGAGCTTAGATCCAGTGGATACAAGCTATAAAACACTATGATTTTTGGTACGTAAGTTCACCAAGAGATGGACCACATATCCATACGGTCAATGGGTCCCAAAAATACCACGTGGCATGAGATGGGATGCCACTTGACTTTTATTAGGTACGACACACTATTATGGGTCCCTACCATTTGTATCCAAGCCAAAGTGCGTCGAGTACATGCGCTAAAAACGCAGTAATTTATCAAGACTCATTATTATATTGCCTTGAGTTCAGTTCAATGTGAGTTCAACTTGAATTACAGGCGGTAGTTACTCTAATTTTATCCAATCTCGCAAGTCTCTTAGTTTAATTACTAATCAAATACTTATTCTAATTGCTTTAAATTTTATAAGAAAATGGTTGATGGATTGATAGATCGATCATATTAATTTAAAAAAAAAAAAGAAATATAGTCTCTCATTTTAATTGCTAATTGAATACTAATTCTAATCTAATGACTTAAAATTTAGTAAGAAAAGGATGATGGATGGATAGATCGGTCATTTTAATTTAAAATAGAAAATAAAGAAAGAAATGGGAAAATAGAAATATGTTGATAGAAAAGTATCGTTGTACGTTGTGGGGCTGTGACAACTGACACGTAATAAATAAAGATAGAAAAAGAGGGAAGAAGGGACCCACAACGTGGTCTCATCATATCAAAATCATCTTTGTTTTAATCTCGAGGGCACTATCACTACTCGTCAGTAAAAACGGCGGCTCCATTTACGAGGTACAAGTCAGACGAGAAAAACTGAGATGTTGATAACAAATACCTGTCCAATGTGATGATTATTCACTAATTGCCACGTGGTACATCAATGTTTTATACGTGTTGTGTTGTGTTGTGTTGTGTTGTGTTGTGGGTGCTTGATCTGCTTACCTAAATTTGAAGGGTGTTTTAAGTTGTTACCATTTTCTTCTAGAGTACAGGATTGTTTTAGAATAAATTTGTATGAGATCAAATTATTAACACCCACCATTTGTGCTTATTGCACCTACCTAAAGCACATTTTGAAAAGATGTGTATAGAAGAAAGACAAAGGTGGGTGCAATAATATATTTTATAACATTTAAATCACATCATATTTAGAGATGCTGACTTTAGTTTATGATAACGTTTTCACACGATGATTATGTTTCAATAAAATATTTTAATCTATCTAATCTAATCAAGATAATATGCGTACATGATTCAGAAACACATCCACCATTGCTTTTGCAGTCAAATTTTAAATTAGGGATCCTATTACTAAGCTCCATAATCAAAATTTTACTTTACAAGACATCCAACAATCAATTGTTTCTCAACAATTAATCGGTTCATGCAACTCCTGAACTTGGGGGCATATATATTCCTATTTGTATGTATATATTATGATGAAATAGGCTTAGATCATTGATCAAAAATAAATCTACAATTTTTTACTCATGCAACATAGGGGATAAATATTCATGTCTAACAAATAAGATTTCCACTTAAATATTTCCGCTGTGTTTGACCAAACATCTCCTTTTATCTTTTCTTTTAAGCTACTTTCGTTTAGATAAGTATATTTCCTTAATTTCACACTTTCAGTTGCTATCAATAGCAAACACAGCACTTCACCTGTACTAAATTGGCCCCCGTTTTTCTCTGAAACTACAGATTTACCATTGACTACTTACTCAGAGTGGTATTAGTAATTTCACGAGTCGAGTCTACTAGATGACTTGCTTGCAGTTTCACTTGGTGCATTTCCGAGTGGACTTGCACGATATTCACATAAGTTTTAAGATCGATAACCTCGAAACGTAACCGAGTCGAGTCGAATCGACTCGACAAGTTTTAAAGCTATGGTTCCAAATGCCAACTAAAGTCTAAAGATTTAAAGTGACGACCTGAGATAAGAGATTTATAAATCCTATCTCTGGACATAATACAAAAGCTTTAATGGCGTTTCGTTCATTCTTCGATCTCTGGAAACCAAAGCAACCACACCGCGCGATTTGATGTTAGGGTTTTCATGAACAAAACCACGAGCAGCATTGCTTGATTTCATTACGTAGAGATCTTGCCCGCATTCCAAGTTTACACAGATAGATTTCAATCGCTTTATCTGTAAATATATGTTTATAATCGGTTCGATTCAGATCCAGAACAAGAAACTGTTTCGATTCAGATCCTAAAAGGTACGAACACGATCAATCTCTTTTACTTTGATTTTGAAGATCCTGATCGAAAACGACTCTCTGTCAGATCTGAAATCTTTCAGAACGTTTCGATGGAGACATCGCTATATATTATATCATATATGGTGTGAGAGATTTCGAATCTCTCGAATATCACAACTTTTCTTCTTCTTTCATCTTCATCTTCATTTTTATTTTATTTTTTCTAAATATTTTATATTTTTTGTGTGAGATTTAATCAGAACCGTTGAATCAGAGATTCTGAATTCTCGTGCATTTCTTTTTGGATTAAAACTTAAAAGCTCTCTCAGGTACTATTCTTTCTTGCTTCTCTCACAGAAACCTGGTAATCCGGATCTGTTTCTTGTTTCCTTCAGACATTCCGTGTCGAATACTGTTCAACTTCGTTTCTTTCAAACGTACAGGAAATTAAAAATATACAATGCTTAACAGGTGTACTGAGGATGATACTCCCTCAGTCAATCAGTCTGGTTTTGAGTGTAGATGTCCATGGGCCCACTTCAAAAAAAAATTAGGATTAGAATTTGATGATAATCAGATCAAAAGCAAGTGTGCCAGTCAAATCTTCGATGATTGAGTAATCAGTGGTTGGTGCAAGATTTAGGGTACTGTGGCTCCACCCAGTTGTGGCTTAATAATTGGGCTTCATGAGGGCCTATATAACGGTTTTGCCCTTATGCCAGGTTATGTGAGCTCCTTCGTCCATACTCGCTCGTTCTGGTACGTGTTGGAAATGTGGAAGTTTGGGTAACCCAAAAATATGGGGATGTTTCCCATCACATGTTCTTTGGACAGTTCTTGTCTGTGATTCTTATCTTAGAGATTTTATATTTCCATAGGAACATACCATTCTAACATTTGAATAGATTTTTAAAAGTGCCCGCATTGCAAGACAATACTGCAACGTAGCAATGATTGAGTGCATCTCATACAATTTATTCTCAGACACACATCGTTCACTTGTTAAATTATTTGCACTTAAACACTTGTCTGTGGGGTCTCACTTTTAACACATTTTAAAGTTACAATTAGATTAGAATTGCATAGAATGAAATGAGAGAAATAAACATAAATGGGCCAAACTGTGGGTGGTATGATCAGCAAGTTGTGCTTCATATTTTGTAGTGCAAAATATTTAAATTTTAGATTTTTTATTTTTATTTTTACAAATTATTTATATGTTAAATCATGATATTACCTTCTTAGATCTAGGTCCTAGTAGATCTTTTGGTTAGTCTATTAATGGTTAAATTATACTTGTTTTTGCTAATAGCACATCTTGGCCTTATATTATTAATTAGATCCAGAACATAATCAAAACAAAAAAATTCGACTCAAACATGTTGGATAGTCGAGTCTCCACTGCTAGCTTTTATATACATCAAGAAGATCATCTGCCACAATCTCCCCATTTTTCACACTTATCTATATTTGGGAATGAAAAAACATAAGTCATTTTCTACTTTAAATTTGAAGAATCTTTTACATTAATTTTACAAGTATTTCAAACCTCAAAATTACATAATATTACCATCTTGTCATTACCCTTTTTTACATCTTGTGTTCATTTATTTAATTACAAACACAATATATCAATAAAGATGGTATTACAAATCTTTTCAAATCTCAATATAATTATCATCTTGTCATTCTACTTTTTTTAAAATAACTTTTATAAATGAGAAAGAGGAGAACACTATGACACCCACATTTTTTGATCTCCCCAATTGCTCTTTCTTTCCTATTTTTTTATTATAAGGAAGAGAAGAAACCATTGGAGATGTTATAAGAATCTAACTAATGTACCAAAAATAATAATTGTGTAGAATTACACTTTACAGTTGACATATGCAATTGTCCACTATGTGATGGTTTTTATTCCACTTCCCTTATTTTGGACTCACAAGTAGTCATTTCCCTAGGTCTTCACTTTCATCGATGTTCAAAGTAACTCTAATC
This sequence comes from Akebia trifoliata, assembly GCF_017979445.1. Classification (NCBI taxonomy): domain Eukaryota; kingdom Viridiplantae; phylum Streptophyta; class Magnoliopsida; order Ranunculales; family Lardizabalaceae; genus Akebia; species Akebia trifoliata. The sequence goes on from NC_141382.1 coordinate 48,613,740, forward strand.
CAAATTCTATTGCAACTTTCACTTAACTACCCCTCCTTTTTGGATTTCCAATTGGTGCTTTCATCAAATCATCCTATCTGAGAATTAAACCTGAGACAAGCACATTCATATATCTTCCTTGATTTTCAGTGATCATGATCATCATTCTTCCATGAATAACACTCTCAACTAGGTTTTGCTAACACTTCACTTCCTTCAAGTTCTTGATCACTAAGCCACAATTTGACATTGTAGGTATGTTATAGGGTGTCAAAAATCATCCCACCTCAACCTAGGCAAACATAGGAACAATGGGGGATCCTTTCTACTTTTACCCAAACACAACCAATACACCAAAACCTTCTTTTAGAAGATAAAGTAGAAGGAAGTTAAAGCCTTTCTTTGTGTATTGAGGTGGTAACAAATTTTTGGGTCAAAAGCATAATCTTTCCAATCCATATGATTTGATTGCTGGATTAAATATCTGCATTTTACTCTCTTTAAATATTAATGTTCAAGTAATAATATAAGCCAAATCATTTCCATCTAATTCAAATATTTAGAGGTCACTTCATAAACATTTTTACCCCTTCAAGTCCGTCCCACTTTCGTGCAATTGAATGGTTATGAATCAACATGGGTATTAGGATATTTGCTTCTAGGACCCAGAAATGATCCGTTAATCAGGATCCATGATCAAAGAAGATGGATCCGAATCCAGTACGGGTCGGTCCAATAACCGACACCCTCCTGACAAATACTGTAGGCCTAGCTATAGTTCTACAATGCATACTTTGTGTGCTTCGTGGTCGCAAATGAGAAACTGGTCACGGGTTGTCATTTTGTACATCTTTAAAAAATGATTTTATTTTTAATTGCCTGATAATTTTGTTGGACGTCTCGAAAAACCTCGACCCTGATGCCTGCTTTTTTTTTTTTAATTAAATAAATTAAAATAAATAATTGGACAAAATGACCTGCTGTTATGGACCGTCAGATGATCCCCACATAAGTGTGAAGGAGAAAAAGGCCATATGCGTAATTTCACCCTTAAACAAAAGGCTGAGACGAGAAAGCGAAAGACATGTTGCTTGCACAAATCTAGGTAATCTGGGCTCTGGAGTGTGTACCCACGGTGGTAAGGAGAAAGGTTTACCATGCCGGAAGACTCCGAAATCGTACAAAAAACACAAAACACAAACCCTTTACTTCCTCCTTTCGCCAATCCTCCATAGTACACTACACACTTTACACACCAAAACAGACTAAAAAACCCATCAAAGGAAATAGTCGACTGTCGAAGAAAAACGTACCCTTTCTTCCTCTTTGGTTAAAAGACCCATTTTTACCAAACTACCCCTAAATCATACCTAGTGACACAGATAAAGAAAGACTTTTGTTTCAAAGAAAGAAGACTTATTTCTTTCTGTGTTTTGAAGTTGTGGTGGCAGAAGGATGAGCAGCAACAAGGAAGGGAACATGGTGCAGGGATTTCTTGTTGAAGGTGGTGCTAGTTCATGGAAAGATTGGTGTTTTGGTGCGAGGAAAATGGGTTTCTTTGGATCTTTTCAGATGTGGATCGGTGGTAGAAACCCAATCATCCACCGATTCCGATTCCCACAACTCGGTTTTCTGTTTTTCTTCTTAGGCATTTAACGAGTGGTGGTGTGGTGATTGGTGAAGAGGATGACTGTGGTGGTGTGGTATTGGCGATATACGGCTCAATCTATTGTTTTTTATTATTATTGATGTTGTAGCTAATGTGTATATGGGTGCGCACTATACCGGATTTTTTTTTTCCAAACAGGTTGGTTTCTTCTTCTTCTTATCTTTTGTTTGTTAGTGTTATGAAACATTTGTCTCATACTTTATTTTTTTGTTTGCTTTCGTCTGTTTGACACTTCCTTAAGCAAACTCTATATTATTGGTAAGGAAGAGACACAAAAACCCATTTTGAAAACTCTTTTATTAAGATCAAGTAGAGTATTTTTGCCCTAAGAAATGAGGAGTGTGTTATACGCACTTAGTGCAAATTAGGTCACCCCATTGTTAACACGAGAATTAACAGAGGGAATGTTGTGGTGTTTTTTTTTTATTATTATTTAATTTTTAAATGTATTATAATTAATATTTAGTTGTGTTAGATAAATTAAGCTGAATCTTATGCCATAATCCTTTGATGAATTTATGTTCAACATATTTCTGAATTTAAATTTCGTGTTTCCTTCTTTTTTATTTTTTATTTTATATAACTCTTTCTATAAAGAGTTTTTTAATTTAATTTTAAAAAATAGATATATTTTGAGTTTAATTTACTGGACACCAGCACTGTGCTTTATCTGTATGTAATGTATTTATATGTACGGCATTGTGGTTTATGTGGTCTGTTGCTGTTTAAACAACCAGGAAGAGACACGTGTATGATCATCCAATTTCTCTTCATTGTAAATTTTAACAGCAAAAGTAGGATCACGATGAATTCGATCATTTTCAATGCCAAGGAATAAATCAAGAAAAGTATGCATAAATCGAATGGCTGAAAATCTCTTATCAAATTGATTTTCGGTCAAAGGTGTAAACATTTATGAGTGGAAAGAGTGTCCCTTGTGGTTGATGTGCAGCCAAAATCTTACTCATCTATATAATAAAAACTACTAACCAACCAGTTTGGATGATTGTGTGACCTTCCTAGCTGTAAATTTTGTCTTTATTGATAGAGGTATAGATTAGGATCATTTGAAATTAGTTGTTTAAAGGACATATCTTTGACTCATTGATATGACCTTTCCCACATAAGGTTTCAACCTATGCTACCTGGTTCGCTCTGGAATGAGTCCGGTTTTTAGGGGTAGCTAGAGATAATTCGTTTATTTGGTTCGCCTTAATTCCCTATATTGGTTTGTTTGTTCAGTTAATAAGCTCAATTACAATGTTAAAAAATTTCAAGTTAAATAAAAATAAACTAATATAATCATCCAAATTTTAAATTATAACCCATATAAATTGATTTAGTTAGAACCAATTAAAAAATTATTTGGCTCACCTAATCCAATCAAAATTTGGTGGATTCATGGTTCACTTCATTTTAATACCGTACCACAAATTGGTTCAGATTGGTAACAACCAATTGGGTAAGATGGGTTTCAACCAAACGATTGAAATTCATCTTCCATGAATTTTTCCTGTGGCAAAGAGGTGAAAGATTTTGAATCAAACAATAAAAGATGTTGCAGATTTTGGACAACTTCCATGTGGTTTTTCTATACGAAGAAAGCTCACAATCGAGTTAAACTTCCCTCTTAATCCAAAATGGAAGATGGTTTTTCGTGGAAAATAATTAAGGGTTTTTAATAAGAGTTTGAAAATGAGGGTGTTTCCATTATTTTGAAAAAAAGCATCCCACCTAAAAACAGAAATCTTCGAGAAAAAGAAACCCCAACATCATGAATAGAGCTCAGATCATTTGAAAAACAAAGGCACAATCAAATGCTCTAATAATGGTGGTGGTGAGTTTTGTGAAAATTTTCTTGAATCTATATGTAGAAACAGGAATTGCTTGTTTCAATCACAGTAGTCGCCATTTTTCTTTTTTCGCTTGAGGTCTTTGCCAAAATTATTTATTTTCTTAATAGATTACATATTCCAATATCTTATTCCTTCCAATCACTTAAATTTGGACCTCATGTCGAAACCATGTGCATCTTCATTGGCTATGGTCACAACCAAAAATGATAGTATTGTTGAAGTCCGTCAACCGATGGGTCATGTTTATCTTTCTCATCACGTGCTCTTTATTGAGACCCCCCTCGATGTTTTTGAACTTGGAGGGATACGTGATTTTCCATTTTCATCACATGTAACTTGCTCTGAGAATCTCCAACCAACCCACATCTTCAAATTAGCATCTTCTTCAAAGGTCCCCTCCAAACCACTTTGAACTCCAACCAACCCCCTCTAAGGTCCCCACCAAACCACTTTGAACTCTTTAAATCACTATTCATTCTTTAAAACCTTAATTATTCACTAAAAAAGAAAAAAATTGATTGTGAATAAAAATGATATATAAAACATGTTACATGAAAAAAGAGGTCAAAAATGACATTTATATGGAAAGAGATGGACAAAATAAGTATTTAGAACAGGTGAATAGTAATTTTTAGAGGCTGTCAGAATTTCTCCCCCTCTATATTTGAAGGTGTGAAAGCACCTCCAATTGATCTTTAAAACTCTAAATATATAAGGAGAGATGTCTGAACTAATTTCAACCATTCTCTTTTAAAGAAACCCACTCTATATCTTTGTTCACATATTTAAATATGAAGATTGGAAAAAATTTGAAGGGCCTCTCTAAATAGCTATTCACCTTTTTTTTCTTTTTTTAAATATCCTGTTTTTTTTCTTTCTTTTCGTTAATGTCATTTTTTCACATTTTTCTTTCCATGGAAACTGTTTTAAATATCATTTTTGTCCCCTTCCCCTTTTCAATTTGTTCAAGTGAATGAATAGTATTTTAAATGATGAATTGCATTTTAAGAAGGAACGATTGGAGTTCAAATTAGTTTGGAGGTGAACATCTTCAAATTTGAAGAAGATATCAATTTGGAGGAATTCAGAGACGTGGTATACGAAACTCGTGGTATACGAAACTCCAAATATTAGAGATACAGACCTTGGAACGTAGCTCCTACCGGTCTTCATTTTTTAAGTTACCCCCTTTATATCATATTCACACCTCCAAATAAAGAGGGGCAGAGAAGTTGTGAAGGGCCTCTAATTTATTTTTTCCCTTTTTTAAATACCATTTTTGTCCCCAACCAACTTCTTTGTTTCAAGTGAATGGCTAGTGTTTGGAGAGGACATCTATCTTCAAATTTGACGAAGAAGCCAATTTGATGGGAAATTTTGAAGATACGGGCTAGAGATGCTCAATTTTTTTGTTTTTTTAACTTTTTTGGTCACAAGCTGGAGAGGAGACAATGACCAAAGAAAAAACATGGGTATACTCGATAGGATGCTTTTAATTCGCACCCATTTTCCTCTAGGCAATCACCGACTCTTCCACGAATAAATCAATTGTCCATTCTCTTTATAACACAATCCCAAATAATCTTTGGATATATAAGAAGCCTTGAGAAAAAAGACATGCAATGACAGTTATTCGCAGAGTATTCAATGTCAATAACCTCACCCACTCCAATAGCTTGCTTTTCAATAGGATAATAATCTTCAACCCCAAAACAGCTTCATAACAATAGGGGAACCCCATAGGAAACAAAACTGAGGTAACAAGGCATATATGGAAAGCAAGGTTTCTTCCACAAATTGTAGCTCAGAAATGACACCACCTCCGCTAGCTTTAGAACCATGCAACTTGCCTTTGTCCTCCACCTTAAATATTGATCTTCCCAAACCTTCAGATGACCAAATCAAATAAGAAAAAGGAAAGAGGATGTTCTTGTCATGGATTCAGCTACTAAAACCCATTAACTAAAATGAGAAAAGATGCAGCCAACACATGTTTCAGTACCCAAGCCCATCCTTCCAAAAAGATGGTCTAGAAACCTCTAATTTGCAAACAATCCTTAGGTATCTCACCAGATCTTGAGTCAATGCATTCATTTACCTCTAATGATAACCTCTGCTCGCCAAAATCATTAAGGAGGGACTGCTCAAATTCTCAAGGCCAACGATTTGGCAAAAACGTATATATACATCCAACAAGCTGATACACATATAATCTAAAATATACTCCACCCCTTGTTTCATGGGAATGAAAACCACAAAGGTAATATCCAAGCAATGATCTAGATAAGTTTAATCCTAAAATTCATGCATTGCTTTCATAAAGTTGGGGCCAATAATGTTTCAGCATGCTTGATGAATGAAAAGGGAAAAATCATCCAAGCTCGGTGCTTTGTCTCCATAATGGTGGCAATGACCACCTCCTCCTCAAATGGTTTTTTCAACCGACTGGTTTGATCTTGGGAAAGGCTGCCGAACTGTAGTCCATCCAAATGTGGGCTATATGATTGTGATTCTGAATGGAGCCCCGAATCAAAATTTATTGCCGCTTGCCTAACGACCTCCATTTTCATTCATAATACCATATGTCCTGATGCTTGAAATGAAATTTCAGACAATGAAAATTTTTGGTGTTATTATCCCCGTCTTTCATCCATTGAACTCTTGATTTTTGCCTACAACTAATATTTTCAAGGTTGGTTAGTTTGTGGAATTCAAACTACAAGGCCACTCTCATGTTTTTGTTCTTCCAGGGGAAACTCTAATATTCCTTGCTATTGCTCAAAAGAAATTTCCTTGGACCCATAGCTCAATTGGTTGACTTATTGCAAAAGAATTTGGCCATCCACCTGGCCACAATTCCTCTTTATTCTAATGTTCATTTTCTTTTTTTCATTTGGGCCTCCAGCTTCTCAGACAAGACAAATTCAGCCTCATGTCTTGGACCCGTAGCTCGAATGGTTGACATATTACGTAATGGTTCAGGGCTCAAGTAAAGACTGCTCAACATTAAAAAAACCAATAACAGAAAGAAAAAGAAGAAAAAACCTATCCTAACCTCAAAATTCATATTGTTCCACCATACCCACCTTTGTTGATAAACTTAGGATGAAAGAGCAGCAAGTTCTCAAATCTAAAAGGTGTGGGTAATGTAGAGATAACCCCTATGTCCCTAATTTATTAGGTTAGATGTGAATAGTGTTCCTCTCAAGATACTAATATTAAGAATCTATCCAACCTGCATAAAGTGGGGTTATTCTGATTGTCCGTCCACGTGTACAATCCTCGCCTAAATGGTAATTCCATTAGGATAATCCTCTTAATGAAGAACTTCTAACATACTACTCATAACTTGACTACCACCTTTCGTATTGGATTGTGAAAATGAATGTCCGCATCCACAGTGTTTTATTTTTATTTTTTTGATAGCCTTTTTCATACTAGAATTATACATTAATGATCATAATGATTATACTTTTAGTAAATAAACATAATAAGATGTCTAACTAATCATTACATTGATCTTTATTCCCTCAATAATTTGACCTGTAATGAACTACCACGTTCCTTAATCTGGCCTTGTAGGAGCCTCTACACCTATACACTAACTTCATTGTGCATTGTATAGACAATTAGCTACTATGTTCATGCATCATTTATTTCTTACAAAAAATTATATTTTTAACTAATTAGAGTATGAAATAAATAAATGAACTTACTAACAAGCTTCTAATAAATTATATCATAGAAAAAGTTTTTTGCAAATTTTTTTTAATCCAAATGGATTAGTTATTTTTAACCATAAATTCAAGTAGGAAGCATTTTTTAATAAAAAATAGCAGAATTTGGATGAGTTTTCGAGTATCAAAAAGTTTGATTTCCCTAAATCGCAAATTTTGTTTACATAATATTAAGGAAATAATACAATTCATGTTTCGATTGAAATACAATTAAATTTTTGTAAAATGAATAGTTAGCATAACGAAAATTTTGCAGAAAAGAAATGTAAGTGCCTTTCAAAGCGTATTTAGGGAAAGAAATATTTAGTGAAGCATAAGGTTCACCGTTAACAACACACACCACTTTATAGACACCTAAACTGTCTCCTACCTTTTCTCCCCTGATAAAGATAAAAGGCCTTTAAAATCCTTCTACTTTTGCATTTTTCTAGTGTTGAAGACATAAGGTTGCAGCAATCTAATTAGCTAAAAAGAGGAGAGTGAATGCTGAAGAATGAACTCAAACAATCACATCCAAAGGATTTAATCTCCTCTTTAAAAACAAAAACAATCGGTTTTGTCAAAAGCTATCAACGTGTCAGACAAGATCTTTTTATAGGTAAAGAGTCAACGGTTAGCAAGGTGAAGGTGGGTTCAATGGGGTTTGAGCCTACGACATGGTAACAACACTCCACACGTCTTATCAAGGTAGCTAAGTTGGCATTTCAAAACAAGACCAATTCGCAAGAACTTCAAAATTAAGAATCGACAAGCAGAAGTACAGTGTTATTACAATAACTAATCCAAAAACTAGTAATTACTAGAGAAAAATACATATTCAAACTCATAATTCAGAGCAAAAGCCATTTAATTCTCCCGATCGCTTCAGTACAAATAAACACAACAAGATCACTGAAATCTGATAATAAAAACTCTAAAGGTAATTTAAACAACAATATGACCACAAATAAGATGTCTAACTAATCATTACATAGATCTTTATTCCCTCAATAATTTGACATTTAATGAGCTACCACCTTCCTTAATCTGGCCTTTTAGGAGCCTCTGCACCTATACGCTAACTTCATGTTAACACATTGTGCATTGTATAGACAATTAGGTGGCGTTTGGATACAACTTGTCAAGTACTTCTGCTCCTGCCAAGAGTTAGAAGCACTCTTAAGTGCGTTTGGTCAAAAAAGTTCCATGTGCTTCTACCTCCGCACAGGAGCAAAAGGCTCTCCAGCAGAAAAGTAACAAAAAGGTGCTCCTAAGATTTCTCTTGTGGGGAGCACTATTTATCGTAAGAAAATGGCTCCTAATGACCTTTGTGCCCCTCATATATTTATGAAATTCAACACATGCCCCTTCTTTAATTACACGAACTCATCATCTTCTCCATTAATCCCTCTCTTCTCTGATTTCCATTTCTAGATGCCGTGACTTCCATCATCGTGTTCTCCTTCTCCATCGCCAGAAATGTTATTTTTATTTTGAAATAAAATAGAAATCGATGAAGAACGATGACGAATTGGTCCTTCCATGAAACCCCCAAATGCATTCGATTGATATTCTACTAATAGAATATCAAACCCCCAAATGTGTTTTCCAACTCATGATCTCTATCGATCGTACAAATTAAAGATGTGTTCCATCGATCGATCTTTTACTAATAGAAGTTGGGTATTTTACACTCTTTGTTGTTGTTGTTGTGTTTTTTTTTTTTTCCCCTATTAAGCGATATGGATTGTTTGATCTTAATGTATCCAATTCATTTGATGCTAGTAATTCTTCAAAAAATTTAGATTATTACTTCCATGGCAATCAATTTCTTTCAAAATTTCCCTTTGAACTTCCAACTAATTTTGTTTGGACATTTCAGATTTGAATTAATTTGTTCAAATTTAGAAACAATAACTAATTTGTTCGCCTTTGATTTTACTCTATTCCATGGCAATCAATTCATTTGAAACAAGTAGTTGTTTCAAAATTTTCTGATTATTGCATCCATCGCAATTAATTTCTTTTATAATCTCATATGTGCAGAATGCATCTGCTATTTTCGTCTCTTTTGTCCTCCAAACTTGAAGGCCTCTGTATTATGGAAGTAGTAAAGGTTGGGTTTTGTTCTGATTAAAATTTGTAGCTAAAAATCTCTCACAATAAAATTCGAACACATAGGTCTGTTTTTTCAGTATTATTGGTAATTTTAGGAGTTTCAGTTAAGCTTGATAGGAAATGCCCTTCTCAAGAAAGATCTCTTCATTATATATGAAATTCTCTAAGTAACATGTTCAATATAAGGGTATTCTAGTCTTTTTCAAAAGTCAGAATAGTTTCCAAATGTAATTCCAGCACAAAAGTACTTCGTAGAGTTTTGTTCCCAAACACATATCTTGTTCCAAAGTACTTCTCTAACTCCTTCATAGAGTACTTCAACTCCAACTCTCTGGCAGAGTACTTCTGACTCCAGCATCCACACAGGTCCTTAGCTACTATGTTCATGCATCTTTTATTTCTTACAAAAAATTATATTTCTAACTAATTAGAGTATGAAATAAATAAACGAACTTACTAACAAGCTTCTAATACATTATATCATAGAAAAAGTGTTTTGCAAAAAAAATTTAATCCAAATGGATTAGTTATTTTTAACAATAAATTCGAGTAGGAAGCATTTTTTTAATAAAAAATAGCAGAATTTGGATGAGTTTTTAAGTATTGGAAAGTTTGATTTAGATAATATTCAAGCAACGATCTAGATAAGTTTATGGTATGTCTTCTCCAATTCATTTGTCCCATTCTTCAATATGAATACCTACAATACTAATTCCCATATTTTTTTGTAAGGAACTTTTTTTAAGTAGTACTAAGTTTATTTTTATTTTATTTTTTGAAAAACAACACAAAAGAAGGGATAATTAGATATCATCCCCAATACACTAAGATCCCCTGAAAGTGTCATCATTAATGAGCCTATCTAGTTTTGTAATGGCACTTTGAAGATTATGACTATAAAAAATATCCAAACTATCAAGAAGATCCTTGATTAACCTAGAGTATTAGCAAGCTACCAAGATTTGATCACCTTCAATATTTAATAGGTCCTCAAAATATGCAATATAAATATTCAAACCTTGTAAAAATGCTCAGGTATTCTTCTCATTGGAATTTTTACCTTAGACCCTGAATAAGCTATGAGGGTAAACCCCCACAGACCTTTTTTGAAAATGCCACTGATACCAACTTCTCTTGGATTACTAAGGAACCATGAAGATTAGTTAAATCACAATGGCCTTCAAATGAATCAACCTTGAAAAGTGTAAGAATCAGTCAGCCACCTAATGGACAATGTAGGATTTCTAAGAGAGCCCTAATGACATTGATTTTTAGATAATTTTGCATTCTAAAATGCAAGTTCCATGAAATAGCACTTTCATATTTGATCAAGCAACCACTAACCAACCATTCTTACTTAAAGAAATTGCATAAATAGAGGGTAGGCTCTTTGCGTGTGTGGATTCGATGGTCATTAGGCCTTTGGGGGTGGATGCACACATTTGGGACCTGGTAAGAACGGATCGTTCACGGTCAAATTCTTCCATTGCAATTTAGTGGGTTCACAGGAGTGCTCATTCCCAGTGGCCAATGTGTGGGGCCCGAAAGTTCCTTCTAAAGTTGCCTTCTTTGTTTGGGTGGCATCTTTGAGTAAAATTTTGACCTTGGACAATGTAATGAAGAGAGGGGTCACTTCCGTGAACTTTTGTGGGTTATGCAAGGTGAATGGGGAGTCCGTAGATCACATGTTCATTCATTGCAAGGTAGCTTACGAGATTTGGTATTATTTCCTAAGGCGTTACGGGGTGATGTGGTGCGCTCCAGGTTCTTTGCGGAAGTTAGTGGAAGAATGGTGTGCTATAGGGGCGGGATTCTCGGCATTTAAAAGAAAACTATGGAGCATTACTCCCTTCACTATTTGTTGGGGAATTTGGAGGGAAAGGAATTTTAAGACCTTCGAAGGAAAAGAATGCTCGGTCCAAAGTATTATTTTAAATATCTTAGGGACTATCTTCTTGTGGAGCAAGATTTTTATTGAGTCAAAGGGGGTCTTTTTTGAAGACTTCATTGCAAAATGGGATTGGGTGTGTAGCATCGAGTCGTAGCTTGTACTTGTGGTTTTTGGTGTTTCTCTTTGGTTTAGTTTTCCTTTTGCTCTTTTCTTGTTACTTTGTTTGGTACTTTGCTTCATGGGCTCCTCGACCATGCTTTTAATAAAGATCTTTGATTAATACAAAAAAAAAAAAAGGGAAACAAAACCCCGAAGATGGCTGTCTCCACATCATACATTATCCTGAAAGCTCAAATTTTCATCTATGATCAATGTAGTTAAGGGTGAAAGGCGAAAGGCGAGGCGATCACTTGAGTGAAGTAAGGTGCAATAAAATTAAAAATATCATATACATAAAAAATTACATAGTGAAACTACGTTAGGCTACTTTATAAATTTTATAAATATTACAATTACAACAAATATACAATTTATATTTATATACAAGCATTTAGTAGTTCAATCTCTATAAATAGGTTAGGCTAAACCACAATAAGCAAGTAAAAAAACAAACAATAAAATCAAGAATGAATAAAATATCATATAAATAAGGGACTATGAATAGGGCTGCAATTTGGGCGGGTTGGCGGGTAAACCCAAGCTCGACCCAAGTTGTAGAACCCTCCAACCAAGCTCAACCCATGATTGAGCTTCTAAAATCGGGTTGAGCTCGGGTTAGCCCGAGTTAGGTAACTTTAAACGGGTTGGGCTCTTCATCTTCAAAATTATGTATTATTGTACATAAACACATGTAGCAATAGATTTAAATATAAAGAAAAATAAATAAAAAGATATTTTTTTTCTTAGTTTTACAAATATATTTAGGAAGAGATAACTAAAAATAGATTAAAGATAAATAAAATATTTATATGTTAATATATAGCATTGGGTTGAGTTGGGTTGCACGAACCCTCAACCTGGGCTCAACCTGAATTGAGTTCAGGTTGAGATATCCTATCCCAGGATCAACTCATCTTCTACATAACTCAGCCCAGGCTTGCCCATCAATCAGGTTGAGCCCAGATTGAGTTCAGGTTTGCTTGCCCAAGTTGCAGCCCTAACTACGAACCATAAATTAAATTAAAATTTAAAACTTAAAAGTTTAAGACACAATCACAAAATCCCAATGAAATTAAAATTGTCATTGCAGTAGTTTAAGAAGCGGAGAATCAGAAATTCGTGTTTGAACTAATCCTGAATGATCCCTTCCTATGTTTTTCAGATACCAGCATTTGGGGCATACAAAATTTTTGGTCTCACAAAAGGATTTGTCTTCTGGTTCAGTGGTAATTGCTATTGCCCATTTTCTTATTATTGAGTCTATACTCTATAATATGTCTAGTAAGCCATACAATAATTTGTTGTGGCCATGATGCACATAATCATGTCGTTTTCCTGCTGTTTAGGGAGGCATAGAGGATGAAAAGAATCTATCCAAGCTACATAAAGTGGGGTTATTCTGGTTGTCTGTCCACGTGTACAATCCTCGCCTAAATGGTAGATCCATTAGGATAATCCTTTTAATGAAGAACTTCTAACATACTACTCATAACTTGACTACCACCTTTCGTATTGGATTGTGAAAATTAATGTCCACATCCACAGTGTTTTTTTTTTTTGATAGCCTTTTTCATACTAGAACTATACATTAAATGATCATAATGATGATACTTTTAGTACATAAACATAATAAGATGTCTAACTAATCATTACATTGATCTTTATTCCCTCAATAATTTGACATGTAATGAGCTACCACCTTCCTTAATCTGGCCTTTTAGGAGCCTCTGCACCTCTACGCTAACTTCATGTTAACACATTGTGCATTGTATAGACAATTAGCTACTATGTTCATGCATCTTTTATTTCTTACAAAAAATTATATTTTTAACAAATTAGAGTATGAAATAAATAAATGAACTTACTAACAAGCTTCTAATACATTATATCATCGAAAAAGTTTTTTGCAAATTTTTTTTTTATCCAAAAGGATTAGTTATTTTTAACCATAAATTCAAGTAGGAAGCATTTTTTTAATAAAAAATAGCAGAATTTGGATGAGTTTTCAAGTATTGGAAAGTTTGATTTCCCTAAATCGCATATTTTGTTTACATAATATCAAGGAAATAATACAATTCATGTTTCGATTGAAATACAATTAAATTTTGTAAAATGAATAGTTAGTTTAACGAAAAATTTGCAGAAAAGAAATGTAAGTGCCTTTCAAGTGTATTAGGGGAAAGAAATATTTAGTGAAGCATAATGTTCCCCATTAACAACACAAACCACCTAATAAACACCTAAACTGTCTCCTGCATTTTCTCCCTTGATAAAGATAAAAGACCTTTAAAATCCTTCTACTTTTGCATTTTTCTAGTGTTGAAGGCATAAAGTGGCAGCAATCCAATTAGCTAAAAAGAGTAGGAGAGTGGATGCTGAAGGCTGAACTCAAACAATCACATTCAAAGGATTTAATTTCCTCTTTAAAAACAAAAACAACCGCTTATGTCAAAAGCTATCAACGTGTCAGACAAGATCTTCTTTTTATAGGTAAAGAGTCGGCGGTTAGCAAAGTGAAGGTGGGTTCAAGGGGGTTTAAGCCTACAACATGGTAACAACACTCCACACGTCTTATCAAGTTAGCTAAGTTGGCACTTCAAAACAAGACCAATTCGCAAGAACTTCAAAATTAAGAATCGACAAGCAGATGTACAGTGTTATTACAATGACTAATCGAAAAACTAGTAATTGCTTGAGAAAAATACATATTCAAACTCATAATTTAGAGCAAAAGCCATTTAATTCTCAACAATCGCTTCAGTACAAATAAACACAACAAGATCACTTAAATCTGATAATAAAACTCTGAAGGTAATTTAAACAACAATATGACCACAAATAACAGATGGTCAACCATAATTTCTTATAAAAAAATGCTGAATTCAATAGTGAACAGACACATAACAATTCATGAGGGAAAAAAAACATTGAGAGATCACCTGCATTATTGCTTGACATTCTCCAAGTACCATTTGTAGGTATCAACAAGCCCATCCTTTAACGAGATCTTGGGAACCCATCCCAACGCTGCCAACTTCGAACTATCCATGAGCTTCCGCGGTGTCCCATCAGGCTTGGTCGAATCCCAAACAAGCTCTCCCCCAAACCCAACAACTTCCTTAACTAACTCCGCGAGTTCCTTAATTGTAACCTCCTTCCCACTCCCCACATTAACATGCCCTAACCCACTATACTTATCCATCAAAAAAACCACCGCATCAGCAAGATCATCAACATGGAGAAACTCCCGAAGTGGCGAACCACTACCCCACACGACAACCTCCTTCGCATTTGACACCTTCGCCTCGTGAAACCTTCGCATCAATGCCGGTAACACGTGTGAATTCTCCGGATGAAAGTTATCATTCGGACCGTATAAATTCGTGGGCATCCCTGAAATTGCATCCCAATTGAATTGCAATCGATACGCTTGGCACATTTTGATTCCAGCGATCTTCGCCACAGCGTACCATTCGTTGGTGGGTTCTAAGGGTCCAGTAAGGAGAGCATCTTCGGTGATCGGCTGTGGTGCCATTTTAGGGTAAATGCAGGAGGAACCAAGGAAGAGAAGCTTCTTGACGCCATTGATGTAAGATGAGTTAATGACATTTGTTTGGATTTGGAGATTAACGGAGATGAAATCTGCTGGATAGGTGCTGTTGGCATGGATTCCACCAACCTTAGCTGCAGCTAAGATCACATATTGGGGTTTTTCTTGAGCGAAGAAGGATTCGACTTCGGATTGTCTGGTGAGATCGAGTTCGTTGTGAGATCGAAGGATGAGATTGGTGAATCCGATTTGGTGAAGTTTTCGGGTTATTGCAGATCCAACGAGGCCTCGATGACCTGCAACGAAGATCTTCGCCGATTTTTCCTCCATAAATGAATCCATTGCAGAGACAGCGAGGAGTCGAAATCGGAATCGGAATCGGAGTCGGAATCGATTGACTTCTTTTGTAGAGCCAAGAAGTAATGGTGCTCTCCATATGAATGACATGGAGAGGGCATTTTCGTCATTTCAGCAACCAATTCCTTGGAGGGCATTTGCGACAATTGCTGTGGTTTTTTATTTATTTCGTGCAAACCGAAATTAATTTCGTAAATGGGTACTTATATATGCCAGTTCACTTTCACTAAGGACGACTTAATCGATCAAGGAACGAACTCCTTTCTCGAGCAAGGAAAGGACGAGCGACTGAATCGAGAAATTCAAGTCTTAATCCCTCGAGCAAGTCCGACTTAATCAATCGAGCAGGTCTCGAGCGAGGTGATTTAACCACAGGAGTCAAAGTTAGGAAACGAGAGCGTAACGAAGGACCGATCGGGGAGAGGTTTGGAGACCTCATATTGCACTTCTTAACGTGAAAGTGGATAGGAATAATGGGTACTTTTTAATCGTATCTCGATGAAAAGCATATATGATTCTCATACACTTTCACATCAAGAAATACGATATGAGGTTCCAAGTCAATATCACTTCGATGTTACTTTTACTTATATTAATGAGAGACGGTGGAGTAGAAGCGGTGTTGTCACATATGCTTAATGCAATGAAGGTCATTTCGTTAAAATCCAACAAAATTGCAATCCATTGCCCATTACTTAATTTTTAAAATTATAAAATATCCTTCATTATGTAACGTTACTATGATAAAGTAGGTCACTAATGAGGCCAATCGTCCTAAACAAGACAGGTGTGCATGAACACTCGCCAAATGTCTTGACGCTTGTCAGATTATCATGACTCTTTATTTTTTGATATTGCACTACATTTCCACACTGCCACACCTTCAGGATGAGCTTAGTCCCCACTGTCATACATCTTGATCTCGAGAAAAATTTTCAATTTGCATTAAAGTAAGTTGAAATCACCCGATTTCAAACAAACAATTAGAAAGAGCAAACCTACATAACTAGTTTTACCACTAAACCAATTTTACAATTAGAATTGAAAAGTTCACAGCAAGAAAATTTAACTGCATATTTTCTTGAGATTTGCATCATGAAATTTGGAGCATCTTGTTAGGTCAAGCTCAAGCCAATTACGAATGTTCAAACAAGACCCAATCACTATCCAAAGATGAATCCTGACCTGGATTAACCTGGTCTCGTCAGATAGATCCAGATCCGAGTCATGGACATGAAAACTTGCATGTAAAATTCCATTTCTTATGAGATTCTTAATCTATATAGGTTACATGCATCTAGACCTAGGTTACTTAATTCGACGGCAAGGTACCGAACTATGAACTGGTTTGAACCGAATTAATTTGCTCTCAATTCGTGAAATGTAGCGAATTGCTTTTCTCTATGAATAATGTTGAAGTGACCTCCAGATTGCACCTCACATCACAAACCCTGGCGTGAAAGCATGGTTTCAAAACTCGTCCAAGACTGAGACGTATCGCCCGAGTCGTCTTGATATCACCTAGCAACAACGACTCTTTTCTTGTTCTTTTTTACATGCCCCTCCCTCCACATGTTAATAATGTTTGAGACATCCCCAAACAACATGTCCATTTGACCTTGGTCTTTATTAATAGATTGATAAAAAATGACCAAATACCCTAATCTTCAACCTCTTTCTCATCTTACACATCACTTCAACTTTCTAATGCCCTCACCTGTCTACCCGTAGGAACCTGATTCATTCTCGAGTAGTGAAGCACGATTTGAATCGAGGGAACCCACGAATCAGGTTAAATGGATCTCGACTCTTCTCTGATTAGGTTAAAAACAAAAAACATTGGGGAACTATTTATTGTGATGGGAAGGAACAGTGTGGCATTGTCGATCCAGCTACATGGGGGTATATGGGGAAGTGTTTCCATGGGTATATTGGGGAACTATTTATTGTACATAGGAAAAGTCCCCAATCATCTTTTTTGGGTAATCTAAGTTTGAATAGTGGGGACCTTTTATCTTGTATATATAATTCGAAATTATATATTCATATCTTTTATTTAATAATAACCGGTGCATGGCATTTGTGTTTGTATATGAATAACAAACAATTGGTAATTAAAAAAAAAAATTAACTTAAGAGAATACTCTAGAAACTACTAATAAATTAAAATTCTTTACGCTTAATTTAAGAGTATCTTTAAATTTAAATACAATCATTAACTAGTGAAGGTGAGTTTTGAAGGCAGGACTCATTAACCAACTTACTTTTTCTTTTTTCTTTTTTCTTTTCTTTTTTTTTTTCCTTTTTTTTTTTTTTTTTTTGTGGGGGGGGGGGGGGGGGGGGTGCAAGTTAATTCGGTTCAAATCGAAAATCGAACTAAACCTTGAGATTTGGATTGGTTTGATTCGATTTAAATTAATAATGGTTCGATTTCGGATTGAAAAAATGGAGAATCAATGGATTCAGCTCGGTTCTCGGTTCAGACTTTATATATAATCGAATCAAATTGAAAACTGAACCCATATAAGATTTTTTTTTAAACCCTAAACATCACTCGTTCTTTCCCTCTACTCTCACTATCGCTCTCATCTCTTACAGTCAACCTGCGACTGTGGACTCAAATCTGACGATCGACGTTCGACAGTCCTCTCTCTCTCTCGCAGTTGTGTGCGACTGTGCGGCATGTTACAACTCACCTACCACTGCAACCTCAAATCTAGCGACCGACGGTCAGCGATCATCTCTCTCTCTCTCTCTTGCAATTGTTTGCAACTATACGGGCATGCGACTGCGACTATGGCTGTGGACTACCTCAACTCCGCCAGCCAACGGTTCATCTCTCTCTCTCTCTCTCGTCTTTTGCATCGACAGTAAGATGGCCTGTAGAATGACCTGTAAGATGGTAGGTAGCATGACCTGTAGAATGACAATAGAAGATTTATTTTAAAATGATTTTTTTTTTTTAATTATTGATGACATGTTTTTGGCAACCCATGGAACCGACCTGAACCAAACGGAATGAAGGTTAGTTCGGTTCTACATCAATTCGATTCGATTCTGATTTCAATATAATGGAATCGACCTTGATCAGTTCGATTCTAATTTTGCTCGAAACCGAATCAACCTGAACCAAGTTGCACCCCTAGTACCTAGCACCTTCCAACACATGCGGAGAGATGTTTGTTGCTGTGTAGGATTTGCCCCAGTGTTTTAATACTCAAAACTTGGCTCAATCAAATTCAACTCAATGGATTGAATTTTGAGTTAACTCAATACTAAAATCATTTGAACCAACTCATTTAGTTAACTAGGGAACGTAACTCTTGATATTCACCAAGTCAGATTAGACTAGCTCCGATTTTTATTATAAAAAATAAATATATGACTCTTAATCTTTACTAAATAAAGTATATATTTAATCAACTTACCCAAGCCAAAATAGATCCGACGGAATTTTAAAGAATAGGTGCGAGTGTATGACCAAGAACAGTAGCAGCCCATTGTGAACACCATTTTTTAACTTAATATAATTGAACCTTATTATTAGAGAAAGAAAAGAAAACCCACCAAAGATCCTTAAGGAATCTTCTTTCAAACACATGAAGCTTCACCAAAATAAGAAGAAGAATGCTCAAGTGACCTCAAAGATTCACCTCATTTCACACTTTCCTGATGTGGAGGTATGTACAAACATCAAGATACGAGTGAAAAGCATCTCTGGTTGGTTCTGTGCGTGCACACCTCCACGTCAGGAAAGTGGGAAATGAGGTCAATCCAGCACGACTCAAATAATGCTAACATGTAAAGACGACTCTTTTGAAGTGTGGATAACAAAGTTTGTCATTAACCAACTCTTTTGCAGTGGTATTAAACATTTTTTTCCACCTGAGAGATTAGAGGGTAAACTTGTTCTCACAATAACCTGGTTTTCGCGAGCCTTTCATTTCATTTTGGGAGTTTGATGAAAAGCCTTAATAAATTAGCTTCATGAATTACTTGCTTCTTGTCTTAATAAATTTGCCTCTTGATGCCTTCTTCTCCATCTTTTCCCTTTTCTTTCGACTCTTTTCATCCTCCATGCCTCCCTAAAACATCATGAAAACAACATGAGTATGTGCATCATGGCCACAACAAATTATTGTATAGCCATACTAGACATATTATAGAGTATAGACTCAATAATAAGAAAATGGGCAATAGAGATTACCTCTGAACCAGAAGACATAAATCCTTTTGTGAGACCAAAAATTTTGTATGCCCCAAATGCTGGTATCTGAAAAACAAAGGAAGGGATCATTCAGGATAAGTTCAAACACAAACTTCTGATTCTCGGCTTCTTAAACTACTACAATTACAATAGTATTTAACATGTGCAGATGTTTAGTGTCAAAAAATCAGGAAACTATTGTCCAATTGGGTATGTATCAGCACTCTGCACAAACCATAATTATAAGTATTTTGATACCTTGTTTGTACTATTCATAAGTAATGTAACCATAGGTTGGCCCATAGGCATGGTCTTAGCGACACATAACAATTAATAATAGACCAAAGCGTAGTGGTTCACATGGCGCAAATGGGAAGATATTCCATCCAAAAAAAATAGCATAATCCAATGATTTAAACCAAAGTTGTGGGAATAGATCGTCAGGAAAAAAATGTTAATAGATTGTGCATTTTGATCATCCAACCGGTTTATTTCCTTGGGCCTCTGAACATGGATGCACTGAATATGGGGTACAAACCCAAATGTCTTTGGTGGGTATCAGTGTTCAAGTTGATGGATTAATCCCAAATCTCAGTAGTTTGTTGAACTGATCTTGAGGTGTCAAGAATAAAATTTCCCAACCCACAGAATAATTCCTTACTTCTTTTTTTGGTGGGTAAGCTGGACTCGTATCCACGCCTTCAAAGTTGCATTGCAATATGTCAACCACCTGAGCTATGGCTCCATACCCCACAGCATTTATTACAAATAACCATTTTCTAAACTTGTTCTCTTTTCTTTTTGTTGACTTGCGTGTACACAACATATATGTATGGAACTATATGTTGCGTGTACGCAACATATAGGGTGACATAATGTGCTTGATATTGACCACCACAAAATAGGTGCAGAGATCTTACCACTATAAGGTGAACAGTGTTTCAAATCATTTTACCATCAAACTTAGGTGCAGATATCTTACCACTAAATAGGTGTACCAAAATTTGCCGGAGACAATGGACATCAGTTGCACAAAGCTCGTAATGTAGATTACATCATGTAAGTAACTGCAACATATCAACAACTGTCAAATGAGATTTTATACTAAGTTTGTTATATATACATACAAAAGGAAAATGACAGCATTGTATAGCTTTCAACTCAATCTCCCAACTGATTAAAATTGATATTAATTTTGACATATGGCATTCCAAAGAAAGACAACATATTACCGAAGATCAGAAACTTCAGACCTAGGACTAAAACATAGATCGATATAAAAATTAAAGTTAGGACTTAGAACGTGAGTATCCCAACACCCTACCTGAATATGTGCCATGTGTACAGAACTAGGAAGATAGCTTCCCACTCATTCTCCCTACAGCCTACAGAGTAGGATTGCTTTTCTTTTTCATATATTGCATGCCAGAGGAAGATGAAATAAGAAATCTGGGGACAACGAAGTATCAAAGGAAATCACTTAGTTGCTTTAATAAATGCCTAGATACCTACCACTGACAAGGATCTAGGCACTCTTATGGAAATGGCTATAAAAATTCAGAGAAGGAAGGTGCATTTGGAGGAGGGGTAATAGTGGGAAAGAAACGACATCCATGGTCATTGTTGGAACACTTTAATCCAGCTATCATCCATGGTTCTAGCATTTGGAAGGGAATATTGAGGGTTTTTGACCTTTTACAGAGGTGTTAGGTCTGCTTGGTATGAGGTAACCAAGTAGAAAAAACCTATGCATTTCCGCGATTTTACTAACATTTTCGGCGCTACCAAGCAGGGCCTTAGTGTCACAGACAATGTTATCAAGGCGTGTGCCTCAGTGCGCCTCAAGGCGAAGCGCAGCAGCAACGCCTTAGTATAGGAAAGGCAGGGCAAGTTTTTCAAGGCAGAGGGAGGCACACGCCTGAGCTGCACCTCAGGCAAGGCGCATGAGGCATACGCCTCACTTACACATCAAATAAAACATGATTTTTTTTTTTTTTTTTTTGGTAAATCTCTTTTGATTGGTTGATGTAACCTATTAAGTTACATCATGATAAACCACACACACACACACATGGTTGATGTTTTTGAATTTTGAAATTTATCTTTTGTTTATCATATTCTTGGTATAAGGATATTAAATGGGATTCTGTGATTGAGTCTTAAACTTTTAAGTTTTAAATTTTAATTTAATTTATGATTCATAGTTAGGGCTGCAACTTGGGCAAGCAAACCTGAACTCAACCCGGGCTCAACTTGACAGATGGGCGAGCCTGGGCTGAGTTATGTAGAAGATGAGCCGAGCCTAGGATAGGATATCTCAACCCGAACTCAATAAAGGTTGAGCTCAGGTCGAGGGTTCACGCAACCCAACTCAACCCAATGTTATATATTAACATATAAATATTTTATTTATCTTTAAACTATTTTTTAGTTCTCTTCCTAAATATATTTGTAAAACTAAGAAAAAAAATATCTTTTTGTTTATTTTTATTTTTATTTCTAGTGCTACATATGTTTATGTACAATAGTACATAATTTAGAAGATGAAGAACCCAACCTGTTTAAAGTTACCTGACTAGGGCTAACCCAAGCTCAACCTAATTTTAGAAGCTCAATCATGGGTTGAGCTCGGGTTAATGACCTCAAGCTTGATGGTCGAGTTGAGTTGAGCTCAATTGGAAACTTGGGTTGAGCTTGGGTTTACCCTCCAACTCGCCCAAATTGCAGCCCTATTCGTAGTACCTTATTTTTATGATATTTTATTCATTCTTAATTTTATTGTTAGTTTTTTTACTTGCTTATTGTGGTTTAGCATAACCTATTTATAGAGATTGAAATACTAAATACTTGTATATAAATATAAATTTTATATTTGTTGTAATTGTAATATTTATAAATTTTATAGAGTAGCCTAACCTAGTTTGACTATTTAATTTTTTATTTATATGATCTTTTTAATTTTATTGCACCTTACTTCACTCAAGTGAGCGCCTCGCCTTTCGCCTTTCACCCTTAACTACATTGATCGCAAATGAAAATTAGAGCTTTCAGGATATTGAATGATGTGGAGACAGCCATCTTCGGGTTTTTGTTTCCAATTATTTATGCAATTTCATTAAGTAAGAATGGTTGGTTAGTGGTTGTTTGATCAAATATGAAAGTGCTATTTCATGGAACTTGCATTTTAGAATGCAAAATTATCTAAAAATCAATGTCATTAGGGCTCTCTTAGAAATCCTACATTGTCCATTAGGTGGCTGACTGATTCTTACACTTTTCACGGTTGATTCATTTGAAGACCATTGTGATTTAACTAATCTTCATGGTTCCTCAGTAATCCAAGAAAGGTTGGTATCAGTGGCATTTTCAAAAAAAGCCTGTGGGGTTTACCCTCATAGCTTATTCAGGGTCTTAAGTAAAAATCCCAATGAGAAGAATGCCTGAGCGCTTTTAATAAGGTTTGAATATTTATGTTGCATATTTTGAGGACCAATTAAGTATTGAAGGTGATTCATAAGATGCATTAGCATGGAAGAAGGTCAAATCTTGTTAGCTTGCTAATACTCTAGGTTAATCAAGGATCTTCTTGATAGTTTGGATATTTTGTATAGTCATAATCTTCAAAGTGCCATTGCAAAACTAGATAGTCTCACTAATGAAGACACTTTCAGGGGATCTTAGTGTATTGGGGATGATATCTAATTCCCTCTTTTGTGTTGTTTTTCAAAAAATAAAAACAAGAACTTACAAAAAAAAATATGGGAATTAGTGTTGTAGGTATTCATATTGAAGAATGGGACAAATGAATTGGAGAAAAACACATACCCACAAACACCACCAGTGCTCATATCGAAACCGCCATCAAGAAGCTCTCCATCATCAGCATAACTTGGGTTTGCCATTTTGGCTAGTTGTTGATAGGGAATAGCATAGGCCACTGATGTCACAAAGAGGCCAACCCAATGCTTCCAGGTGAAGGTAGAATGGAAAATAAGCATCCTCACCAAGACATATATGACCTGCATGGACCAAAGAATTATAAAATCAAATCTTGTAAGTCTTGACACTCTATCAATAACTCAAGAAGATCTCCGAGGCCATGAACTATTTTGTGGGTCCCATCTGGGGAATCACCAAGGCCATAAACCAATGGGATCAAACGATTAATAACAATCCGAACCATAGTTCTTCATTTTGACCACCATACGTTCTATGTACAAAAGAACAACAATCATCAAATTGAGTCAATTTTTGGCAGATGAAGTCTCATAGAGAGAGTCATCCAATGGTAGATCTGGTTCCCAATATGTGCTCCACATCTAAAGTTGTGCTGCTTAAAGAGAGTAT
This sequence comes from Akebia trifoliata, assembly GCF_017979445.1. Taxonomy (NCBI): domain Eukaryota; kingdom Viridiplantae; phylum Streptophyta; class Magnoliopsida; order Ranunculales; family Lardizabalaceae; genus Akebia; species Akebia trifoliata. Next base: position 48,637,589 of record NC_141382.1, read on the forward strand.
CTACAGTTGATAAGAAACAGACAATATAGGGAAAAATTGTGAATCTTTTTGTTTTATGTATAGAAGCTACTCCAGTCCTCCTTCACTCCCTTATTCAGTTGAAGGTTTTTATTTATAACAACAGAAAAGTAATGTTATGGTGATTTTTCAACCGAACTTTTTCAATAGGTTAAAAGATTTAGAAAAATGTTCAAACTAAAAAATATCCCAGAAGTAGTATATCTATCCAATGAACCTGAAGACAGATGGTATTTATATTTGATAATTATCATGTCCATGTTTTCAAAAAGTAGAATTAGCTCAAGAGACACAACCATTGCTAGCAATTCAACAAGAGAATAATACATATTAAAGTTTAAGTATAATTCAGTTCCTACATTCAAAAGAAAAAAAATGAAAAAATGACACCATAAATTCATGATTGTTGAGCAATGACCCAGGAAACTTCTCAATCAGAGGGAGAAAGGGGCTCAAGAAAAATGTACGTTGGTTTTTTTTTTTTTGTTTCTTTCTTTCTTTCTGCATACCTCATTTGTTGACCATACTAAATAGAAATATGCAAAAATATGCAAAAATAGATGGTTGGATTTAAAATAAGTGTATTTTAACAAATCATTGAATATGTGGGATCACGCTTAATTTGTTCCCCATTTTCACAAGCCAATTCAATAATAAACACAAAAGAGAAACATGGTTTGTAGGCAATACAAACTATTAAACATATCATGCTCTTTCGCCTAGTATCAGCTAAAAAAGTGCTCAAAACATAGTTAGAAATTATAAAATAACTATACTACTATAGAACTCTATTCATTGTCTTTTAGTAAGAAAGTTGGGGTGCAAGTTGAAGGAATCAAAAGATAGGAGACCAAAAAGCGCATGTATTGAGGTACTGAGCGTAGATACGAACACATTTGAATTAACACAAAACTTGCCTTTAGATTAAAAAAAAAATGAATGGAGAAACCGGATTCGTTCACCCAACACCAAATTTTTGGGATGAGTATTCATGATGATGATACATATTTACATAGAGTAGGAGTGATTTCCTCAGCCTCATTGAGGATATCTTAAGTCGACTACTCTATTCTTAGTCAGTAGATTTTTAAGAGTACTGTGGTGAACAATTCACAATTTAGAAAACAAACAAGGATGAGCTAGATCGGTCTTGTCCTTTGTTGATTGACAATGTTGAGTTCTTGACATGACCAATTTTTTTATTTTTTTTAATAATAATAATTAATTCAAGAATAACAGCGCCAGTTTGCCAAACTGGTTAAAGTATGTGAGTGTCAATACCACGATCGGTTTTGTCCTTAGTTGATTTTATTTCCTATAAAAATAAAAATAAAAAATTAATTCTAGAATCAGTGACATTAACATAAACATATATTTCCCCATGTGAAATGCAACATTTTTTTTAATCATATTGTTCATTTCTCCTTCACACACTTCTGCATTTGAAAAAAAAAATTTAATAGAGAGGAGAAAGGAAATTAGATTTAGAATAGGTGGAGTAACACAGAATGAACTTGAAAGAGTAATAATAATAAAAATAAAATATTTCTTGACAAAACCTCAAAGATCTAGTTGGGGACATCAAGAAATCCAGGTAATTGGGCACAATTTTGGATGGGTATGGGGTACCACCTAAGAGATCTTCGAGAAAAATCTAAGAAAATTGCCCAATTATGGCCTAAAAATCGAAACTGAATCAGGTCAAGTTGTAAAAACTCAATTGAAACAATAATAACAGCCAAAAATCAAAAGCAAAGCAAATCGATGATTCAAACAAAAAATTGAGACTAAAAGATAAGTTGGGATGATTAGGGTTTAATTCAATTGAAACAATAATAACAACCAAAAATCACAAGCAAAGCAAATCGATGATTCAAACAAAAAAAATTGAGACTAAAAGAGAAATTGGGATGATTAGGGTTTAATTACGTTGCAGGCGATGATGATGCGTAGGATTTTGGCCATGTGTCGACTATTCTCCTCTTTTCGCTTCTTCGCTCCTTGGTTCGCCATCTCCTCTCTAACTTTGAAAGAGAAAACGAACTACGAGTTTATGACCTTTTGTTATTTTAAAAGAACAAAATTAAATTTTAAACAATTATATTAATAAATATTTTGAGGTTCAGACGCTGAAACTGTGGCTTCAAAACGATGTAAGTAAATATTACTTCTTTTTATCTTCTAAATATTACGGAAATAATTTAAAAATATATTTGTAAAATATTAAATATTAATATCCTCTATGTCTTTTCTCTTAAACGAGCGTTTTTTATATGATAATATTTTTAAAAATTAATTTTTTTTATTTTAAAATATAAATATAAATTAATTCAAAGTAGGATTCTATTCTATAAATTATTTTTAATTTTAAAATAAAATTAATGTAAGGTCTATCCTACGTTTTTTATTTTATTTTAAAATAAATAGAAATTAACTTCAAATAGGATCCGATCTCACGTTTTTCTTTGAAAAATAAAAAGTACGTCTATATTAAAAAAAATCATCTATCTTCTTCAGAAAAAGTAAGTTAATTTTCTTACTTTAAAAAAAATAGAAATTAATTATAAAAAAAATTAAACATATATTCGTTAGATATCAACTTTTACCAAATTTTTCATGGATTTAAGAAAAACCAAGAGTTCATATATGAATTGATTTTTATTGGATATTCGAAAGAGTAATTGAATTTGATGTTAGAATTGAAGCATATCATTAATGATGATTGATGTAATTTCTCTTTCACTAAATTTTGTTTGAAATTTTATTTTCTAAATATAGACACTAGAAGTTGGAAAAAGAAAATTAACTATTTAAATTGTTTTATTATTTAACTATTTATTTTATTATTATTTCTACAAAATGATGAAATTTCAGAAGAAGAAAGTCCCAAAGATTCTTAATGACAAATATTAATAATGTAATGGAATCTAAAAAGGCCTCTAAGCAGGGTATAGTGTAGACAACAGATCGAGCCTGTATTTGAGTTTGCCATTTCATTGAGTTAAGGTGCATTGAGAAAAAAGATTTTAATAACCCCTTGTTAAGAATTAGGATACCCCCCACCATTTTTGGTAAGTGCACCAATCACCTTAATATATGTATAATCTTCTTGTTCATTGCTTGCGTGTAAAAGGCGAAGTGAGCAACTCACATTACATTTTTTTTTTTTTTTTTTATCGTTGTAACATCCCTACAGCTTCTAAGATTACGATTTTAGAAGATTACATCAATGAAGGTACTAATTTTACCGTTTATTTTTTAATAAAGGATTTTTGTTTGTGTGTCAAAAGGTGTCTGTAGACACATTGCTTTTTGTGTTGATAGATCAATGTCAGTGTAGTTCTTGCCATGTTGATAGTTCAGTATCATGTTAATAGTCCAATATCAACATGGCTTTATGCATGTCAACACTAGGACTATCGAGATGGCAAGATCAAATATTTTTTTAAATGGACTTTACTGCTCATATTCTAATACCATTGCTTTTTGTGTCATGAAACCCTTGTAGAAACCTTCATTATTGCCGATAAGAATGAAAATAAGAAGATGGGGAGAAGAAGTTGTGAAGGAGAATTTCATTTTTGGTTGGTGCACTTAGGATGTGGGTCTAGTTACTAAAATATTATAAAATCATGTTGTGCATTTTATAAATGGGTGAACTAAACCGCAAATATTAGGTGCAAATATGCTCCCCTTTTATTTTTGGTTTATGTACCCTAAATGAAGACAAGGATTTTGTTTTCGAAGGAAAAAAAGAAAATGATCTTTGAAGGTTTCAACTACCCATCAGGTTTTGCTCAATATAAAGAATTTTCATTAGTAGAGTAATTTCTGCCAAAAACTGAAACCAAAATCAATTGAAAGTGTGTAGTGGGGCAGGCAAAGGAAGATAAAGCCCGATTCACTTTGGAATAACAGAGCTATTTCTTCATTGTTTGAGATGAATAAAACTGTAGACAACACAAAAACTCGAAACCATCACCAAAAGACTTCCTACTATTTGTCCACACATATTAAATCTGCATAACTGCTTGCCCTTTAGGATCATTTACAATTTTACATGAAGTTCTAGCCCTGGTATGAGACAGAATATGACCCTGTGTTTGGATCTTTGACAGCCTTGAAGTTGTCTACACTCATCCCAAAGCGTCCTAATAGGGAGTTGCCCATTTCTTTCAGCTTCCCTGCAGACCTCAGTAGAATATGAAGTTAGTTAAACAAGTTTTACGAACCAAAGATTACAAAAAGAAAGGAAGAAGAAGAAAGATAATCCAATGGACAGTGTTAAAGGCACCCAGAAATTTAGATTGGGGGCCCCCACATATTTTTGAAATACCAAATTTTTGCTTAAGTGGGGCTAGATTTGGGCACCCACATGTTTTTTCAAAATTTTGGCTACCCTGCCTAAGAAAACTTTCTGATCTCCTGTCAACATAGAAGGTTTAAAAAAAAATTAAAAAAATTGCTAGTGTTGACAGGGTCTTGTCGTCATGGCCTTAATGGTGTCAACAAGATCCCATTGACACTGCCTAAAAAAACTTTTTGATTAATGGTGCCCATGTGATTGTGGGTGCCCTTGCTAAACTCAATAAGTTATAAAACATGGGTGCCCTTGTGAAATGGGTGCCCCAACTAAATATATGTGTGCCCTTAACATGAGCCTCCAACGACAAGCGTTAAAGACCAGCCCTAGCCCACTGCATATCATCTGAGAAAACCTAACCAGGCTATCTACGTCTCAATTTTTCTTTTCTTAAATCAACAGCAGACCACACTGGTAGCTAAGGAACAAATATGATGATACTTAAAAGACATTATTCCAATTAGATAACCCAAGCTCAAAAAAGGTCCCAGAAAACTTTCCAAGGTGTGCAAGGAGCAAAGATAAACTCTACCATACAGTGGTTTCTGTTAGAAATTTTCTATCTAATTTTGATTTATTATATTTATTTACCTAAAAGTAATTTATTTGTTTATGATTTATTTACCTAGGCACATTGGGCAATTTAGAGGCGCACTTCGCACATACGCATTGTCGCAAGGAGCATTAAGGAGCTCTTTCCTATTTGCTAAGTGTACCGTCAAGGTGGTTCAGAGTGGTTGATCGTGGTCAAGACTGCGGGTCAACATGGTTTGACCATGCAATGAATTGTCAATAGGTATGAACGTGAGTCAAATAGAGTTGATCACCGGTCAACAAGGTTTCTGCAATTGTTGGAGTCAATTCCAGAAGGGTGTGATTATCTTCTAACAGTCATGGTGCCTATTCAAAGAGACACAATCCCTCTTTAAATTCAAATTTTAAAACCTTTTTATGCACATTGAAAAATCACATATTTCCTGCAATTTTAAATCTCTCTCTGTCTCTCCTTTTCTTGGGCATAATATATTAGTGTTTGGATCTCTTTCTGTTAGTGCAAAAAAGTGGGAGATAACAAAGAGACCAGGCTTCGTTGTATCTTGGGAACGTGTTTGTTAGAACCCTAATTTTGCATTCTTGATTTAATTTCGGAAGGAGGAAAATAAAGTTTAAAGAAAGTGCAGTTACAACATGCCTCGAAGAACAGTAGATCTTCTTTTATTGCTTCCATACAATTTTTCCAATGGTTTCTGCTTCCATGGCAAAATCAAGCTCCATAATTTTGTGGTGAAGGTGTATTTACAAGTATAGGATTTCCAATGGTAAAATAGAACTAAAAGAGAATAATACTTGATGCAGTCAGAGGAATGAGTCCAACAATCAAGAGGCCATGCATCTGATTTCCTTTATGAAAAGGTGTGACACACAGCAACCCAACTTCCCAAAATATATTATAACCTCCTTTCTTCCATCCCCAAGCATGCTAAATGTTTATTCTGGCCAAACTAGCTGTCACAATTAGCTTACTCTCCATCATTTACACACCTGAGCATTCAATCCACCACCTAACGATATAGCCCCAAGTACTCCATGACCAAAACGAATCTTACAGACAACCACTAGCCAACTTGTGTCCACCAAGGTATGTAGTATCCCCATTGCTTATGCAGTATTCAAACCCCAACTTCCTGAAACTAATTTGAAGAGTGGGTAACTTGAAAATGTTTTCTGTTCCATCAAGCCACAATGATCGTAATTCAAGTCCCCCACCCCAATCTGCTGAGACCAATAAATAATGGTCCATCACTGTGAGGAACTTTGCATTCAATTAATCAAAGTTCCATGTAGAGTTTGACAAAGACATTCAAGGGTTCCAGACAACAAAACACAAAACCAACATCCTAAGAAGCTTTCCCTTATCCTAAAAATTTGGGGTAAGCAAAGTTCATGAACAAATTCACAAAAGAATTCAGTTAAAAACTTAAAATGCATTCCCCAATAATTCTAACCCCTGCATGTTTGAGCATTTCATACATCTGGCTTGCAAAGTGTTACATGACCTTATACCAAAGCATATAAACTATAACTTGCGTGCATGATGCATTAATGAACATTTACGTCTTCTTTTTTCATGATAACATCCATACAGCATTTATGACACACCTAGGTGGGTTTCTCTAAGTGATAAAGGATTGATAAATAATAACATAAGACATTCAAATTTCAAAAGTTTCTTCATCAAACGTGATGAAAACAAAAACATATCCATGCCCTTTCAAGAACATAAAATAAAAAAAGGAGACTATGTAAAAGGAAGCATGCTTAGACTTACCAATCATTTCTTCTTTCATCTTTTCTCGCTTTTCTGCAGCCAATGGCTCTAAGCGCCGTAAGGCTCTCATAGCTTGGTTGTTTGAAGGATCCAACTCCAAGATCTTCTTCATGTCTATAAACAAGAAAGGGGAAATAAAAAGAACAAATAGTCTCTATAAGAAATTGGCTCCTAGATCATATTGGCATGTGAACCTTATATAACTCTTGCACCAAAAAAGTAAATAAGTTTGCTAGTGACATTGTAATACTAGTATTGAACTACAGAAGAAAAGTTTCGCAAAAAAGGAAAGGGAGTAGTCGGTGGTTTAAGCATATAGATGTACCTGCGATAGCCTCTTCAAAGTGTTCAAGCTTTTCATGTGTCTCTGCTCTTTTAACCAGAGATTTCATATACGTAGGATTCAACTCCAATGCTTTTGTGCATTCCTTAATTGTTTCCTCAGATCTTCCCTGAAAAATATCACGTCTCAAATTACGAGATTCAAAAAGTATCTCAACAACTGAACCAGTTCCACTACTTGGAATGCAAGAAGGGGCAAACTATGAAGTCCACAAAGAAAAAGGGGCCCAGTGGTCAGATTCATCAAGAAAATCCAAAGGCATATTTAACAGCCAGCACCAATCGTGGTTTCAAAACTTGGTTTGATGTCTCGTCTCGTCCATGGACGAGACCGAGTAGTCTCGGATGAGTCAATCCATTAAACTCGGTTTATATTGACTGATTTACATTTTTTTTTTTTTATAATTACAAATTTTATTGAGAAGATAAAGGAGAAGCAATAAAACGGTCAGCAGACATGGCCAACAAAGCAAAGCAAAAGGACATAAAAATTACAAATAGAGTCCCATCTAAAAACAAAGTCCTCAAAGAACAACCCTTTGTATTCCGGGTCATCTTGCACCAAAAGAAGCATAGCCCCAAAATATTCTATATGGCATCCCAACAAGAGCCCATAACACCCTTTAAGATCCTCCTATTCCTGTCCAACCAAATCCCCTAAGTAATTGTGAAAAGAATAAACCTACAAAGGATTTTCTTTCACCCTGAAAATAAGGACAGGTCCCAACTTTCCAATAAGGAAAGCATCGAATTTGTCCAAGATATCACGTTTATCTCGCGAGATGATGTAAATGTTGAGACACTGTACATATATGCATTGTTGTTGAACAAGACCGAGATGACTCAGGCGAGTCATCTCAGTCTCGGTCAAGATTTAAAACCATGGCACCAATACCATTCAAGAGAAACAAAAAGGATGGATTACCATAGAATGCCAATGGAGAGTATACCAAAATTACGATCAATATGATTCGTTATACATTTTAAAAGGCAATTTCAATACTCCAAACTTCCAAGTGAAACAAGAAATGACTGTCATGGATTGAGATTCGACAATCAACATTTGGAACAACTTATATGGGAAAAACACATCTACAGATTTGAGAGCAAAACACGCATCAAAACAACCAAAATCTTTTTAATTCTTCAAGAAATGACCTATAGTACAAGTTACAGAAATAATGTGTTTGCCGGCCCAAATATTTGGGAAATAGTGTAAATATCATGAATATGAAATTATAAATTTCTCCAAAATATCATACCAGTTTCGAGTAGCATACAGCCCGGTTTGCATGGCATATGGAACGGATTTCCACAGAAGAAGGCATCTCCGGAGCAATCTGTAAAGCAAGCTGATATTGCAACAATGCATCTTCGTACCGCCCAGCCCCAAAGAGTTTATTGCCTTCAGCTTTAGTATCATTGGCTTGAGATAAAGCCTTCTACAACATCAGAAACAAAAGTAATCTAAGAATATTTGGATAAAATAACACAACGCACTATCACAAGTTCGTAAATAATTTCAATTAAAGCTAAGACACCAATAATGCTATCTTATTGTTCGACGTTGAAGTGAACCTAATTTTCAATTTTTGATCACTGGTATGAAAAATCGAAATCGGCAATGTTAGATTAAGAACTATGCCCTAATCAGACAAAATTCAATTTAAACAAACAACAAGAACCTTTTTCAATTCCTCATCTGTTAGTGCATCTTCGTAAGAATCCTCTTTTGGAGGGGCAATTTGTTCTTCACTATCGCCATCTTCTTCACCTTCGCTCGCTGTTTCAAATCCTTCTACTTCCCTAGCTGTTGATTCTGTGGAATCCGCATGAATTTCTTGTTTATTTTCATCTTCAATCACGTTCGATGCTGGTTCAATCACCACCATTTTCGTTCGAATCGAAGGTCTATTTGCAGAGATTAATCGAATCGGATGGAAGATTCAACAACAACAAAGCAAATTAAAGTGGGGAAAGAGAGGAGACGAAGAGCTAAAATGTTAAGGTTCTGAAATCTAAAGAAACTTCGAGAGCAAGTTCTCTCTATATAATTTAATCGGTCCACCCCAACCGTCCACGTCCCAGAAACCGGAAACGAACCAAATATTTGTGTTTAGACATACCCCTCCACATTTTGGAGAATCTTTGAGAAACCCCTAATGTTTTGAAACTGAAGATATGAGATGCCTCTTGACCTTGAGCCGGGATTTGCTGTTATCCAAATTTGGTATTAAGCTCTTAAATGAATAACAGCCACCCAATTAACATAGAGATGTGTTAAAGAAACTAACAATAAAAAATTTGCAGTTAAACCCACACATAAAACTTATAATTTTAATTGAAATTCCCTTACTCGATTAAAAGCAATTTTCCAAAAAATTATCACAAAAATCTCTATCTAGATCTCTTCCTGCAATTTTGTCCTTGCCCTTCTAGAGAGTACAACTTTGTTGGAAAATCATTTTTCTTTTCTTTTGCAAGATATGCATCTGAGAGTGGGATGGAGAGAAGTTTGTATTTTTTTTATTTTTTTTATTTTTTTTATTTTTTTATTTAATTTGTTTCAATCAGTAAAGGATTTTCAAATATATAAAATTATAAACTTTTGTGAGTGTAATCATAACTATTAATAACTTATCACACGTATCTCTATGCTAGTTTGGGTGGCTGTTATTCCTTCAACAGCTTAGCACGTAATTTCATCAACAGCAAATCCTGGTTCCTTGACCTTGGTGTATCTTGGAAGATAAATAAAAATTAGAGAGACTTACCGGGCAGACCTTAAGATTGTATTTTTGTTATAAAAACTCCCTTTAAATTCTGACAATTCCAAGAAAAACTTATTTTATGAAGTTTATTAATCAACAAATTTACTTCATCAAGTTTCTTACCCAACAAACCTTGGAGTGGGGATCCACATCATAAAATTCTTGTGATTAATTTGTTTCTCAACAAACCACATCAATTTGTGACATCCAAAAACATGATCTGATGCCATAGGCTATAGAGGGGAAAATCCTAATTCCTTTGAAAAAAAATTTCAAAAAACGAGTTAATTTTCACTATTAAATTTTAATTTTGAATTTCGGAGTTCAATGGTCATTTATTTTCAGCACAATGAATCAAACTCAAAAAATATTTTTTCTTGATTTTTTTGTTTTGTTTTTTTTTGTTGTTGAATCTGAGTTTTACCAGGAAGATTTCGTTTTTGCCAAGCCAACCATGATTCCACAATGGCCCACATGTTGGGAGGAGGAATAAAGGTCAGACCCAGGATTTGGAAGAAGTTACCATGTGATACCTTGGAGAGATTTATTACGACAAGTCGGCACTTTGAGAGATTTATTAGCTTTCCGAGGTTTTCAATGAAATAGATTATAATAAATAAATAAAATAAGGGTGTAGGGATTTAAATTAGAGAAGAAAGTCAATATTTGATAGAAATCCTTTAAGAGGATCATACCTTCTGGATCATCTCCAAGTAATGTAGTTGTACTTTTATTTATTTTTATTTCCAACATTTGTAACACAATCCATATCTTCATTTCTTTCCCTTTTAACATTGTACCAAGTTCTTCTTTCTTCTGTGGTAAACTGAAAAGAATTATGAGTAGAATTTTTATTGTCTTAAAAGAATAACACTTGTTTCACTTTACAGGGAAATACACAAACACACACACACACACACACACACACACACACAAAAGAGAGGAAGGAAGAAGAAGAAACAGAAATCATCATTTACACTTTGTAACATTTTCAGCAGTATATCAGTCGGAATTTACAATGTTAGGAAGAACCAAGCAGCAACGACATACTTTCCTTCACTGGGCAAAACAATTAACTGTAATCACGGATCTGGAAATTCAGTTGTTTTTCCAACGGTCAGTAGCAGTTGATGGAGTAAGTTCTCAATTACCGGAAATTCCTACAAGTCGCCAAGAATGAGAGAAAAAAAAAAACAAAGGAAATGTTAGAGAACAATAATCCTGCAGTAAGTAATTAACCAATATTAAACTTGAGATGGTATACCTCTGTGATATCGTGAAAAGAATCGTCCATGATGGGACTGGGGAGGCTATCCATCACAACACTAAATCCCCTGAGACAAATAGAGTGCTAAGCATTAGACACCACTTTATTGACATGGGCTGGGGCACAAGTAAATCTATATGATTAAAGCCAAATCCCAATACCCAAGTTCTAAATAAGTAAATATAATCACCAATCAAACTGATTTTTGGCGTGCAGACCTATCAAGGGGGATTAAATGTTCATGGGATCAGTGGGACCAAAAGATGAGGTACATGGCATTTTAGTATGATGTGGTGCCAATGTCGATATCATTGTGTCAAATATTAGTGTGATGAATTGAGTCACAGAATAACAGAGCTCACACGCACACAAAATCAATATATTATTACAGTAGTTTACCTCTCGTGATTGCAGAGAAGAACATAGCATCTGATAATGTGAAAGAGGAGGCGAGGAGAGAAGTCTTGGTGTACAGCCAAAAGTGTGACCTACATGAATGGACAAAGTTTCACACTGAGAACATGTCAACAGTAAAAGAATAAATTTCATGCTGTATAGGTAGACATACCAGATGTTCCCAGGTTTTCATCAATCCTGTAAGATGGTCGCACATTGGACTACAGACGTAGGATATCCCTGATTCATCTTGCAGTATTGCTTCCAAAATGTGCATCCCAATCTGTGCCAACATATTCTTAGGTAAATTAATAAAAAAATGTCTTCTTTTGATCTATAAACAGAATTGAAGATTAAAAAATTTTATACCACTTTGGAGAGCTCACTTCCAATCTCTAAGCTGAACCGACATATCTCCACCATGTCACTTTCAAGAGCCCATTGAATGATTTGGGGATCCCTGGCCTTGAAAAAGGATTATCAATTTCAAGTCACAATGATGAAATTCTATAACTAAACCTCAAAGAGAAATTGATACCTGACACAGAATCCCAATGACTGAAAGTGCAACTGCTCGGACATTCTCGAATACCTCCAATGGGTTCTCAAATAGTATCAAAGGTATCAAGATGTTTGGAACTCGAGCTGCATTAATCACGGATAAGAAATAGATAGAGGTCATAGAAAGTGAACAATAGGAAAGCGTGGAAGCTAAATACGATGATAATCAATTTGAAATCTTACAATTTACAAACTTTTGTCGTGTTTCGGTATTAGCAGCAATGCTCTGCAATAACAAAAGTAACTCAAACCAAGTAGAACAAAAACACTAACAAGATGAACAATAAATACAACTTGTATACCTGAAAAAGTGTAAGAACATTGGCAAGGCGCTTTGATGATCTAACATCAAGACTATTATGTGCCATCTTTCCGAAAAACATCATCACCTCCTGTTTCAAGGAGCCCAATACCTCTCTTAAATTCTCTTGTTGACAACGTGACAATTAAAAATGACAAAAAGAAGCACCAAAATAAATGTATATATAATAATAAAAAACCTAAATAGAAAAAACCTGCAATAAGATAATCATTGTCCCACAGGAGTTGTACAATAAGTATCCAGTTCTATGATAGTTCTCTGGGTCTTCTTCTCTTCTCTGCCATAGAGAACACCAAATTCATCAAAAATTCAAACTCAGTAGAATTTAAAATCATTAAACCCAGATTACATTTTTCAATTTAAAAACCTAACATCTGACTATCATCATCAAGGCCTTATCCCAAAAAAATTTGTTGGGCTGATCAAGTTCTGTTCCTCCAGTCAATTCCATTGACGCTTAGTTCAATATTTTTCTTAAATGGAAAAATTCCTCTTTTAGTTCTTTTCATTTGTAAAAATTCAATTGAAGCTGTGCCTGTTGAAAATTTGCAGTAACATGTCCCCTTAAAGATTCAGTTTGGGTATTAGATTTCAGAATATATTTGAAATTTCTGATTTGATATTCATATTTCTCTATTACATTAGAGATAAATTACAAATTTATAATTTCTTATTATTCCTTCAAATTCTGCAAACTTTATCCAACAATCCCTACTACAGACACCAAAATCCAATCTTTACAATTAATTAATATGAAAAACCCAGATTTGAAAACAAACAGAAAACACAAATTGGAAAAATCCTAATCAAGAAAACAACGTGAAGAAACCCTAAATAAACTCCAAGCACCCATTTGGGTCCAAGACACTAAAACAGAGAAATTTTACGGATAATTTGAAAAAAAAAAAACGAAAACCCAAAATCAATAACATTTGAATCAAGAAAACCCAGATGAATAAAATGAATAAGAATAGAACCTCGAGGAGGAAATTGCTTAGGCATCTAAGGGCATTTTCTCGAAGAGATTCTTCTTGAAGCTCGAGGATCACTTCTGGAATGGCCATTGGCCTTTTCATCCATCTCAATTTGTGCTTCTTGCCTCCTTTTTTGATGCAGCTCGCCTCCGAAAACTCTGTTATAAAAATAAAAATAAAAAAAACGCTCAGAAACACATAGAGAAATTTTTTCCACAAAAGAGAATACAGGACAGAGAGAGCGAGAGGGAAAGAGACGTTGATCGATCTTGGATTCGTGAAGCATATTGAGCGTTCTTTCTTCCCATCTCTCCTCTTGAAAATCTTCGTTTTCTGCCATTTTCGTGGGTTCCGATTTCTCGTTTCTTTCTTACTGGTTTTACCGTTCCGTTGATCCAGAAGAGTGAAATTGAAAAACTAGCGAAATTTGAAAATGAAAAAGAAGCGGAAACATGACGCTTTTATAAGTGCACGATACGTTATGTACTCACGGGAGTTGGATTGCAAACAGACTCCTAGTCTCCTTTATGTGCCACGCAATGAACTTTTTCCCATAAACCCCAGCTTGGAAAATCAACTCCCCGAACGGGTCTGATTGAAGACTTCTACCCGTTAAATTCAAACATTGGCTTAAAATTGCATAATATTTTTAAGATTTAAAATAAGTAATATATTAGTAGTGTTGGACATTTTGTATCCATCGTCATTGCACCTTATAATTATTTGTGCCCGGTCAGCACAATGTGGAGCGCAGTGTGGAAGGAAGTCAATTTAGAACGAGCCTTTATTTATGATTAGAAATAAGGGGACGGTTCAGCAGTCCTTGGTGTCAAATATTTTTCAAAATATGGGTTAGAAGCTTTGGAATGAGCTAATTTTTTGTGAGGATTATCTCTGTGATGAGGAGATCATCCTCACCAAAAATCAGCCTATTCCAAAACTTCTAACCCCATTAAAAGTGATTTACAAAAATTGGACGGTCCACGATTCTTCAATTTGTAAATTAGGATTAGAAGTTTCAAAATGAGCTGATTTTTTATGAGGATGATCTCTTCATCGTAGAGATCATCCTCGCAAAAAAGCAACATATTCCAAAACTTCTAACCCCATCAAAAGTTATTTACAAAAAATGTTTGACACCAAACTTGATAAACTTTAGGGCTGCCGAACCGCTCTCTAAAAATAATACTTATGATACTTGGTTTATAAGTGATCGATGTGGTAAAGGCACAGAACCATAGATCTTTTTCTTTGGGATACACATGAAAAAAGATCTACTCTTTTCGTGTCTTTGCCACATCAATCGTGTGTCATTTTATAATTAGTGATAAGAGTACTCTTGTCATTGAAGGTGGGAAAATCCTAACTGACTTCATATCGCACTTCACTAGTATGGTAGTGTGCACTTAACCATAGATTTTTTTTCCTTTTATCTTGAGAGGAAAAAAGAGTAATGCTAAAGTGCCATCAGGCTGAAATTAATACGAGTGGAAAAGCATGTATGATTCCTATCCACTTTCATGTCAAGAAGTGTGATATGAGGTTGCAACTTTAGCTTTGCATCACCCAAGAAAAAAATCTATGGCTCAATGCATGATGTCATGTCAGTACAATGTTGACCATAGTGCAAGATGAAGTCTGTTTAGAACAGTTATCAAGGGTTTTAATTGATTGCACATTGAAAATGATTGAAAATTTTACTTTTCTTAGAAAATCATATTTTTCATATATTTAATTGATTTTTTTTTTTTCATGAAAAATGGATTTTCACCTTCATTTAAAATCAAACAAAGGTTGAATGTCATTTTCCAACTATTCTCATGAGAAAATGGAATCCAACCCTATATCAAGATCCTGATATTCTTCTTCTTCCTTTTTTCATCACTACGACTTTGGACTCTCTCTCTCTCTCTCTCTCTCTCTCTTTTTGTTTCATTTTACCTTCCTCCTTCCACTCCACTCCCACTTTCTCTTCACCTCTTGCTCCGCCCTCTCTTTCCATCTCTCCTTTCTATTTCTTATAAAATATTTTTCAGATCCAATCCAATAAAAGAATTATAATTTTCTACTATATTCATTTTTCACTACTTTTTTTACATGAATTTTCATGTAATCAAACACACACTAAAAGATCGATGGGTTGGTGAAAGTAGAATTTGTGACGATGTTCAAAAAACAACGTTTTGAGATGAGTTATTTCAACGTCTAAAGAGGTAATGTAAATAGTTTTTGAACGGCTTTTAATCTTTTCTATCTTCTGGTTTTTATTTTTAAATGATCATTAAAAATCAACTATTGATATGTTTTACCAAATAATCAATGAGGTGACTAGTTTTTTTTTTTATATATGGAAAATACTATAATTGTTGGTCTGTTTCGCCAAATGATCATTGATCATCTGTAAGTAATCTGTGACTATTGATATTGATCAATCACTAGTATTTTTAAAATAAAAATTTTAATAGAAATGTATAATTGTTGATCTTTATAATATTTAGATGCACATTCATGGTAGCGTTATTTATATATATATATATATATATATATATATATATATATATATATATATATATATATATATATATATGGCAGCCAACATTCTAGACAAATGTTTTGTCTTATATGACTAAAAAGATTCGGAATGGACTGATTTTTTGTGAGGACGATCTTTATAGTCAACAGATCATCCTCACAAAAAATTAGCTAATTCTGAAACTTATAACCCCAACTTTTTTTGTGTAGGGTTCCATATTCCCGAGGTATACCTAACCAATTGTTCTTGTTTTTTGTCTGTTACTTGTTTTAATATTCCTCCATAACCTATATCACTTGCGTCAGTTTCTACTATTTTTAACAATCGTTGGTCTGGAATGTTTAAGCAAGGTAATTCTTGAAACTTATAACCCCAAGAAAAATGGTTACAAACTAATGATCTTCATCTTATACATTAGGGTTAGAAATTTTGAAATTTGCTGATTTTTGTGAGGATGATTTTTTCATCATATAGATCAGCCTCACAAAAAATAACCCATTATGAAATTTTTAGCTCATATAAGACAAAATGTTTTGTCTAATGATTATTCATCTTATAAACTAGGGTTAGAAATTTCATAATTTGCTGATTTTTTTGTGAGGATGATTTTATCTTCATAGAGATCATCATCACAAAAAATCAGCCCATTATGAAATTTTTAGCCCATATAAGACAAAATGTTTTGTCTAGACAACACTAGAAAAAGCATTTTGTCTTATATGACTAAAATTTTTAGAAATGGGTTGATTTTTTGTGAGGATGATCTTTATAGTGAGTAGATCAACCTCACAAAAAATCAGTCAATTTTGAAATTTCAAACCCTAGTTTATAAGTTGAAGAATCATGAACCGTCAATTTTTACGTTAGTTTGTAACCATTTTTCATAGGGTTAAAAGTTTCAAAATTTGCTGATTTTTTGTAATGATGATCTACTCACTACGAAAATCATCCTCACAAAAAATCAGCTAATTCCAAAAAAATTTAGTCATATAAGATAAAACTTTGTCTAGAATATTATCTAGGATTTTGTCAAAAGAACGCCAACATATAATTTAGTTTTAATGGTACATTCTATTTTTTGTTATATTTTTGTTAATTCATGTGTCCAATTATAATTTTAATATTATTTTAGTAATGTATCTCACAAAAGAAAAATTGGATTTAGAGGGCTAAAATATATAAATTATTATTATATTTTTTGCATACAAGGGTATTATGATCATTGTGCCTAAATTCAATTCTTATGAGCTATTTGTACCAAGGAAATGTTGGAGTGACTTCCTTCGACACTTCACTGGAGCTAGGATATTCTTTTAGTGAGGGCAAATTTATAGTTAATTGGAGGGGAGGAGGCAAAAATTGGAAGGAGATGAGGGAGTGGGGGCAACAAGGTCAAACAGGACATATTAGAATTTAAAAATGTAAGGGTATCTCGAATTTAAGCATACACTCAAGGGTATCTAAAATGCCCAAAAAAGTTGGCGTGGGGGCAATTGCCCCCAATGTCTCCTCACTAGCTTCGCCCTGAACATATATTGTTTGCCTTGTATCTTGAGAAAAAAAATTATGATTTTCTACTCTTGTCACTTCAACACAGTTTAGAACAACCCTTGTACCACACAATAGTCCTAAGCTTTTGCACATGCAACAACACTTCCTGAATGGCGAATGCCAATAATCTATCCCAACAACATTTTTCAGCTTCTTTCAACGACTCTTCTACTCCCTTCAAACATAATATGAGAGATGATGCAAACAAGCCCTGGAAATGTGGATTCTATAGTAATAATCAAAATAGAAGTATTTCAATAAAAGCACTTCTATTGAAAGCAAATGACGTCGTAAACAATGACTATAACTCTTTTCTACAATCCAATGAGGATAAAAATGGAACATTGTAGATGAAAGAAATTCTTGAAGAAAAATGCAAATTCGTCAGGAACTAAAACCGATTTCCCAATATTTAGTTTCCTTAAAAAAATATATTTGCACCTCTTATTATAATTTTTTCTCTGAACAACTACTTGCATATCACCTAGAACTGAAAAATTCTTTATGCACCTCATCTTCGAATTCTTCTTCGGCCCTTTAATATAAACAAAATTACACAAAATTTATTCTTGTGAATCGTACTTCAATTTTTTTTTTGTTGAGAGTGAGAGTTATGTACAACTTGGAGGGATTTTAAAAAAGAAATAAAAAAAGTATTTTGTAAGGTTGTGATAGGAAATAGTTGCTCCTTTCTCTCTTTTAAAAAATAAATAATTAAAAAGAGAACTTCTAGAGTCAAACTTGGTTTCACTCTTTGTAGTTTGTGCGCCACCTAAGTAAATTATGAGCGATTGTTGATGCAGTTCTGTTATGACCAAATAGATCTTTTGATTTCGAATACAAAACGATTCCTAGGAAAATAATTGCATGTTACATGAATCACGTGTCCCGTCATTCGAAACGACATGGACTTCTTGCTACATGTACTGAAAGAAAACAATGGAAAGTATTAGAAGATATTTTGTCGAAATTACTAAATTCCAAATTATTTTATTTTAGTTTTTTAGATTTACAAAAATAAAAAAATAAAAAAATTACATAAATCAGTAACTTTCACAGAAAAAAAAAACTCACTGATTATAATTAAAATAAGAGCCGTGATAATCATCAAATCATAGATTTTTTTTCTTCAGGATACATAAGAAAAAATATCTACCGTGTATGTATTATTAACGAGGGGCGGATTTACAGTGGGGGCATTTGCCCCCACAAGAATTTTCAATGTCTACGTATTAGTAAGCTATTGTGACGGATTTTATCGACAGATAAAAATATCTACCACTATTACCTCACACATACAAAAAAAAATTTCCACTCTTAGTTATTTCCACAATTATATTTTTTTCACTTTTAATTGTCCCCACAAAAAAATTTCTACTCTTGATTGTTCCCACATAGGCAAAATCCTCGCTCCACCCTGAATGGTATTAAAACTTGGAAGAGCAATACCCCTTACCTAGCAATTGGGTCCACCTTTTGACCAATTGTCGTGAAACTTGGCACATTATACCAACCAAAATAACAATTGGGCCCACTAATACATGAATTTGGCTCTAACTTTTGACCAATAGCCATGAAATTTGGCCCACTCTACCAACCTAGAAACGGCCTGATTGATTGATGATATACCTCTTGAGTATATGGTTGCAAATCTTGTTTAAGAGACATCACATGCCTTGTTTTATTTCAATTGTTACAGTCAAATCTATTTTTCAGAATATTAATAAATAAATAAATAAATAATGGTGTTTGTTATAGTGTTCATCTAGGTTCGACAACTGATTGGGATGTTGGTACGATATTGCTCTGGTAAATAAATTTATAGATCGGATATGTGAGTTTAAATTTACAGTTTGGATATGTCAATTTAAGATGTAGAGTTGGCATAATATACAATAGACCATCGCCCATGCTTAGATGCACAGACAATCTTTTTGTGATTAAGGGGTGGAAGAGGAAAGACAAAAGTTAGAAGAGTATTATTAGAAAAGATGAAAAGTTGAAGGGGTATTCTTGAAAGATTCCTATGAAAAAAAAAGAGAATAAAATTATTCTCGACCACTTTTTTTTTTTTTGTTGATAATGAAGGGTATCCAGGTCAGCTTGCGCACACCAGACTAGTCCCTACGCCTCGCACTCAGGCTATACCCCTCTACGTGGAGCGGTGCGTGGCCACCAAGATTTTTTATGGGTAGTGGGATTTGAACTTGAGACCATAGAAAGAGTATATTCCTTGGCTCCAAGTTACTACCATTCAACCACCAACCTTGGTGGTTAACTCGACCACTTTTTATAGTGTGGACAAAAAGGGATAACCGTCTTGTTTTATTATAAAGATTGTCTCATATCCATTACAAAAATTACTAGAGTAACCTTAATCCAATTCAATTTGATTGAATATATTTTAAAAAATCAAGATAAATTGATTCAAAATTTACTCAATTGCACAAAATCATAAATATTTTTCTCATGTATCCTAAACAAAATCTACAAATCCATGCACAAAATTAAAATATATTATTTTATAAAGTAGGATGTTTCTTTTAACAATTTTACTAAAATCAAAGTGTAAATTGTATTTACTATCTTATAAAATATAATTTTTTCCCATTTACCTGAAATATTTTAATTTTGGAAATGGTAATTTACAATATTCAAAATTAAAATGAATAATCTATTATTTTGTGAATTTTTTAATTTTTAGATCATGTTTTGGTAAATCAATCTTGAATATAAGTACTAGAAAAGGGATCAAAATGGTAGAAATTTATGAAATTCTCACATAGAATGCTATTCATTTTAATAGAAAAATTATGAAATTCTCGTATGAGCACACTATTCATTTTAATTTCGAAAATGGTAATTTACCATCTTTGGAATTAACTTATCTTGGTGTTTAGTAATAAAATAATGAAAAAAAAAAAATCTATTTTAGTTAATAATTAAAAATATTTTTATTTAGTAAAATAATAAAATTTGTCTACAACTTAATTTTAGTAAACAATTTAAAAAATACTTGCCAAAACTATTTTCCCTAACCATAGTATTTGACGTAGTGGGGGTATTACATGTACCAGAGGTATTTGGACGAGATATAATGCTCTAAGAGGCCAGTTACCTTATTCCTACTAGTTGGGCGGGCCTACAGGTTCTAAGTCCGTCACAAAAAAAATAAATACCAAGTAAAAAATATTAATTTTGAAAATGTTCAACAAATATTTTGGTAAATCAGCATTAAATATAACATGTATTATATATTTAAATAAAAATATATGTTATTTATATAACATTTTATTGGATCAATTCTTATCAAATCATGAGATGATTGATTCAAATCGGATGCGATAAGTTTCAAATGGAATCCTTTATGGAACAGATTATTATCTGAACCAAATCTTGATAGAGATAGAAAACTTAACCGCAAATTTAATGGGAAAATATTTTCAGAAGTTCATTATGATAATAAATCCCTAGAAATCCGAAATGATATGGTCGTTGGACTTTGGAGATTCCATTGTATAAAAAAGATTCTGTTTTAGAGATGATAAGATGCACTATAAACAAGTGGGCTAAACATCAAAATACTAAAAACATGACACGTGGATTCCTAGATGACGGAGAGTTATATTGCAACCTAACTTCTGGAAATACGGGATCTAGACTCTTAGGGAAGCCAGCGCAAATAAAAAGGAAAACTAATCGAAGTTCTAGTTAGACAAGTGGCGCGCTTTCACATACGAAAAGTTTCTCGTATGAGCTTGGAGATCGAGCGCCGATCCGACTCTCTCTCTCTCTCTCACGAGAAAACGGAGACAAAACCTCGTTATGAGATCAATCAGCTTTACTTCTCTCTCCTTGTTTCTGTTGATTCATTGAATTAGACAAGGTTCTTTAATCATCCTAATTTAATTTCTCCTTTTGTTTCCATATCTTTCAAAATTTACCTATATTTGTTACGTTTTCGATCGAGTTTTTCGCATTTATTCGATCGAAATTCATGGATGATTTACGATTTAAATGGCTGTTTTTGCCAAGATAGATCTGCAGAGTATCTGCTGACTGTAATTTTTTTATCTTCTTAGATTAGAAGAATTTCAGGTCAGGTAAAGGTGCATTATCAAGAACAACAAGAAGAAGAAAAGCTCAAAAAATGGATAGAGCGAAGTATCCGATCGGACCTGATTTTTACGAACTATACGAGGTTGTAGGGCAAGGTGTCAGCGCTTCTGTTTATCGCGCGCGCTGTGTCCCTTTGAATGAGACGGTCGCGATCAAGATTATTGATTTCGAGAGACATAATAGCGATCTGGTAATTTTTTTTGAAAGTTTTCAGATTTTGATTCCTTATCTTTGTTGTCTAGGTTTTTGTTAGCATGTATTGGATCTGGCAAGAAAGATTAGTTTTTGTATCATCTGATATGAATTTTGCGGCTTGTATGAATATTGCTTCTGATTACGTATTGAAATACTCTATATTTATAGTTTAGGCTTTTGTTAGGATCTTGCAAGAAAGGTTTGTTTTTATATCAATCTGATTTTGCGACTTGGATTGATATTGCTTCTTGGAACATCTGGAAATACTTTTTTAATTACTTCAGTTTGACAAAAGTTCTGCATTTTCAATGATGATGAAATCTTAATAGATTATCTTCTTTGAGAAATTGGATCTCATTGATATTGTGATGCAAGTAGTATAAAATACTAAGGATTTAAGTATGAAGTTTGGAGTGCTTTGGTTCTGAATAATTTCAAAATTTGGACTAATGTTGGCTAAGTCTTGTACCTAATTTGCAGTATCTTGATCATAATCTTGGTTCTCCATTTTAGTTTCGGCCAGAATGGGAACTAATCCAGAAACCGAGATTTAAGACGTTTCAAATCATTATTTTTTTTTCAGTACGTTTCAAGTCAATATGTCATTCATAGGGGACTACAACTAACCTCAGCTTTTAGAGCTTGGAGGAAAATTCCTTTAAGGAGTTTCCTTTATTTGAAGAAAATATTACTAGTCAATCCTTGCTTACCTATAAATTCTAACACTTTTTTTAAATTTTGTTTTGAAAATGTTCACTGCTGCCACGTCATTCCACTCAGTTGATGACATTTTAAATTCACTCAATTTGTTCTGTTTGCATTTATTTGAAGCTTAACATAGATTTTGTTGTTTGACATTACTACTGTGTTTTGTGAACAGAGTAGCATTTCTCGCGAAGCACAAACTATGATCTTGGTTGACCACCCTAATGTTCTCAAGGCTCACTGTTCCTTTGTTAGTGATCATAATTTGTGGGTTATTATGCCATTCATGGCTGGGGGTTCTTGTCTGCATATATTGAAAGCTGCTTACCCAGATGGTTTTGGTGAGACGGTTATAGCAACTGTTCTACGTGAAGTATTGAAGGGTTTGGAGTATCTTCATTTTCATGGACACATACATCGAGATGTTAAGGTAAGTTACCATTATTTGACATATATCCGAAGATCTTTAAAAAAAATATTTTTGTCTTTTTATATCCAACGATATTATTGGTTTCTTTTGTAGAAAAAGATATTACCTTTCAGTAATTGATGATTATGTTCTTTATATTTGTAGTTGTTGTGTTCAACTAGCACTTATTCGCTGTTTAAAAAAAAAAAAATGAGGAATGAGCATTTTACTAAGCCAACATCAATGATTAAGATATTTCTTCATAGCATTGTTAGTGAAAATTCAAGGTAGTTGTACTTATCGAAAGTTGTCCTATAATTAAATCAATTACTATCTCTAGTTCTCGATCGCAAAGTAAGTTCATCTGGTACAAAATCAATCTCGTTTATAAGCATTTGTCACAAGATTCTCTTCAGGATGAAAATATTTTGCTTTATTAACCACCAAACAGATCAACAAAAAAAAGATTGGGACATGATGAGAGGTCAAGCTTGGCATATGAATCAATTAAAATCATTTGATGCCAAGTTAGAAGCCTCATGTGGCTAGGTTTCGCGATGGATTCATACTACATCAGTTCAACTTGATCTAGATTCAGACTTAAAAGCTTGGCTTAGACTTAACGTTTGTTTCTGTACCTTGACTCGCGCAGAGAATGCTCTTTCCCTTGGAAAATCCTACTATTCCAAGGGATTTACAGGAAAACCCTAAATCAAGGAAAAACCACGGACTGACACCCATTTCACTATGGTTAAAGACCAAAAAAGAATTTCAATTTTTCTCCTACATAAAACTACTATAAATACCCCCTTACCCCTAACGAATTAGGGTTAGTAACCTAACAAAAAAGTATGGTTGATTGTTTTACAATAACTCCTTGTTAACCAGTACCATTCTGCCCCACAAACTAAAACAAATAATACCTGGATGAAAGCATTGTGCTGTGTTTAATTATGTCATAGTGGCACATGAGAATATAATTTGAGCCATTTTCTTGTCATGGCTGTAGGACTATAATATTCTCGCTCGAGAATGTTTATAATTTTGGAATTTTTTTTCCAACCTTATACCTTTCTTGTTTTGTATTCCTAAATGCCATTTCATTGGTTTACCTGTCTCATTCAAAATTAACTATGTTTATCGCAGGCTGGTAATATTCTAGTTGGTGCACGTGGTGCAATTAAGCTTGGAGATTTTGGTGTTTCTGCTTGTCTTTTTGATTCAGGTGATAGACAACGTACGAGAAATACTTTTGTGGGGACACCTTGCTGGTACTGTTTTTCAATCTGGGACATCTACGAATTCTATAAGATTTATTATTTTCATCAATGTTTAAAATTTATGTCATGCATGATGCAATAACATAAAAGGTTTCCTTCTTATTATAGGATGGCGCCTGAGGTTATGGAGCAATTACATGGTTATGACTTCAAGTTTGTCTTTTCCCTCTTCCAGTCCTTACCTTCTCATTATAATTAAATGGCTTGATGTCAATGTTGGACGATCATTCTGCAGGGCAGATATCTGGTCTTTTGGTATAACTGCTTTGGAGCTTGCACACGGTCATGCTCCTTTCTCAAAGTATCCTCCAATGAAGGTACTGAAATCATAGAATTTTTTTGGTTGTGCCGTCAGCATCAACTATTAAACACCAAGGAATTTTTTGTAGTTTGAAAACAAATATCCTTTTGCAGGTTTTGCTTATGACTTTGCAAAATGCACCACCTGGTCTTGATTATGAAAGGGACAGGAAGTTCTCTAAGGTATTATTATTCTTTTTCTTATTCTTTTTTTCCGTTTCTTGTTTTTTTTTTAAAATTTATGGGTAAGCTGTGATTGAACCCACTACCTCAGAGTTGCTTTGCAATGTGTCCAACTAATTGAGCTATGGGTTGAAGCTATTTTTTTTTTCTTCTTTTATTTTTTTTGTTAACTGTCTTGCCCTTTTTTTCCTCATTTCTGATAAACAAAGGAAATACTTCAATTGTTTATCTATAGAATGTTGGGAAGACTATTCAAATTTTGTCTCCGGTTAAGTTCTATTTCCTTATGGTATTAATTATGTTACTTGACAGAATTTCATTTCTTTCTTTCCCTTTTTTGTCAACAGTCTTTTAAGCAAATGATTGCCATGTGCTTGGTTAAAGATCCGCTGAAACGTCCTTCTGCTCGTAAATTGTTGAAGCATTCCTTCTTCAAACAAGCTAGGTCTAATGACTATATTGCACGGACACTTTTGGAGGGTCTGCCTACTCTTGGAGATCGCCTTAAAGAATTGAAGGTCAAGCACTATTCTTTAGCATGTTTTTATAATTGACTCATACTTCCTGAATTGTTTCAGATTTGCTCCTTGTACTAATCAGTGGTTTCATCTTAACTGTAGAGAAAGGAAGAAGACATGCTTGCACAAAAGAAAATGCCAGATGGCAAGAAGGAGGAAATATCCCAGGTTTTAATTTATTCATTTCCTAAGTTAAAATAAGTAATGATGGTTGTTCTTTTTTTCCAATGGGAGTAACAATGTCATAGTTTTGACTTTTGACTTTCTTGTCTGTGTTTTGGACTTGTATGTATGCATTACCCTCTAACCCACCACCTTTTTATCCACGCTTTCAATCACTTGATCCCAAATGCTTTTCAGAGAACTACCTGTATGGCAGTATCTAATAAAAGATTAAGATTTTAATCAATATTATTTCTCCACTGGAAGATAAGTAGCCTTCTTACCCCACCGTCTTTAACCTTCCACCTTTTTATCCACTGTTTCAATCGCTTGATCCCAAATGCTTTTTAGAGAAGTACCTGTCTCTAATAGTAAATTTAGATAAAAAATAGGAGACTGACCTCATTCAATCCAAAATTCAGTGTGAAACCTTTGTCTTCAAATTGTCCTCTTTGTGCAAATGTACACTCTTTCCCCCAAATTAATCCGAAGGTTCTCTTAACAAGAACTTGCTTAGAGACTTAGTGATACTAATAAATAGAACAGACATTGGCTCACCTTGTGTTAGTCCCCTGTAACTCCTAAAACAGCTTTTCTGGGAACCATTTCCAAATATAGGAAATGATGCAGTACAAGTGCAATCAGAACTCTTTGCTTCATGCGATCCTGAAACAAATTCTTCACATAGGATAGGCAAGGAAGTTCACATACATGATTATATGTCTTCATGGTTTTGGAGATTTTATTGGGGATTTTTTTTTTTCCTTTTGTCCTCACCACTCTAGTTGTCAGAACAGTTCCAATGTTTTTTTAGTTTATTTTATCATGGGGTTCATGCGTCTCTTTTATCCAGGGTTCTACTGAACAAAATAGGTTTTGCTTTACTTCTATTTAGATCTTTCTAACCTAGCAAAAGAGCTGGAGGTTGATGCCTTTCTTCCAAATTATGTGTAGAGTGAATACAAAAGAGGGATTAGTGGTTGGGACTTCAATATTGAAGATATGAAGGCACAGGCATCACTGGTAGGCTAATTCTTCTGAAACACATTTAATTTCTGAAAGTTTCAGGTTAGACACAATTAACCGATTTAGATAAAGGAAGACATTATTAAGGCTTCTATTTTTTGTTTTAATAGATTCAAGATGTAGATGAGACAATCTATGATAAAGATCAAGGAGGGAGCACAGATTCTTCTTTTGGATTTGATATGCAGGAAAAACAATCACAGTGCCAGCCAACTACCACGTGTGACTTATGGAAAGATGATATTGCAGATAAAATAGTGGTTAGACCTTTTCCTCATTGGTTGTAATGGATGAGATTCTTTATAGTCAAGGATTATTAATGTCATGTTTTGCAGGAAGATGAGGATGCACTGCAGAATAGGTCATCCCTTCGCCCTTCAGCTGACTTTACTATGAACAACGTCAAGTATATTTTCTAAAAATCACTTATTCTTCTTCTTTTATCAGTACTTACTATAATATTATTTAGTTTTATCAATAAGTGATGATATTATTTACTATATACTTGGTTTATAGTTATCCTTTGATAGCTCCGTTGCCAATGCAGTGACATTTGCTTCACTATTCTTGAATATTGCTATTACTATTTGGTATGATGCTTTTTGACATAACTCTCTACTTTCCATTATCCAGTAGATTTGACGGGTCTGAGTATGATCTACACGTTAAAGGGACAAATCATGTACACAGGACTTCACAGGATTCGCAGCTTCAAGATGATCACATTGGAAATGATTTGAGTGAAAATTCTGAGCTGGAGATCAGTGGAAGGCATTTAGAGGGTATGAATGCTCATTCTCATCACAAGAGGGGAGGTTCATCAAGCACACATTTACCAGACCCTTCTCTTCTTAGATTGAATGGAGAGAGGTTTGACATTAAATCCACTTAAATCTTTGGGACCATGTGCATGGGTGTCACAGTTGGCTTGTTCTGATTGATCGATTTATACTGATTCCTTTCTAACAATCTCTGTACTTGCTCTAGATTCTTGAGTTCTTTATTATTTTGTTCTACTGACAAGACCATATCTTGGTATGTTCTGGAATTCTGCATCAATATTACTTTCTGCTCTAGTTTTTAGAGTAACTTCTTCACTTTCCTGTCATCCTCATTCTATGTTTCACTCAATTTTCTGAACAGTACTATTAATTTACAGGCTTCAGTATGTGATATTGACTGATACTTCCCCTCGGATCTGTGTAGCTGTACTGAAACCTCAATTTTATTCATCTTCATCATTTTAAAAGCATGAATTATATATACGAGTTTCTGGCTCCATGATGTGTGCGCCTCTCAAGCCTTGAAGTAATTAAAAATCCTTAAGGAAATACAATAAAAAAACAATCATAAATAGAAATGAAGAAATAAATATGAAAAAAATGATGTTCTTTTCTTTATCATGAAATATCATAAAGTCATTCAATCAGAGATCTGGCGTTTTGAAAGACTAGCTCATTGTTATGTGATTTCCATGAAGTAAAACAGCCCTTTTATCATTTAAGCCTTTATTACTTTTTCTCTATAAATTTTTTTGTTTATTTACTTTGATTGACTAATGTATACTGTTAATTAGTATTGTCCCTTTACTGGTTCACCCCACCAAATAAACAAGGTATTGATTTTAGCAATTATAATGATGTTGAGGGGATTATTTGGGATTTTGTTTTCGTACTGACAGTTATTTATTCTTCTCTAATAAAGTTCCATTTTTATCATCTGCATTGATCAGCATCAGCGTTTTGGTGGTAAAAGAGCTTTCCTATTTTGTCTCTTAGTGTAAAAAAGCAAGAGTGTTGTTGTTATTGTTCAATGGCATTTCTGTAAATAAATTTACGACCCATGTATTTTCTTGTTGAGTCGAGGCTAAAGCCTTGCCTGCTCCTGATGACTCAAGGCTTAAGCTGACTTAATGAGGTGTAGAGTCTTATAAATCAGGCAAGACTTAAGCCTTGAATAAGACCCTGCACTTGTGTTTGAGGTGTATGTCTTACTTGCTTTGAAGCTGTATTTTTAGAACACTGATCTTCGGAAACTCTTATTGGTTCGTCTTCATCCGTTTCTAACTCCTCAACTGTTCCCTTATGTCCTCAAATACTTAGCAGACGTTTTCTTTTTGTGGTTTTGTGTACTTTTTTCCTCAGCATGGGACATGTATCCAAATGTTACATCATGCCGCAGGAAATAATGGAAAACGTTTCTCTATTGGTAAAACATTATATTTGTGACCTGGGTGGCCCAGGTTTGTTGTGTCAATTGTCTTAGTCAGAGCTACCTCAATGGTAACCAACATGGCAGAACGAAGAAATTTACTTTTACTCTCTGTTTGGGTAGTAAAGATTGATGGAAGAAGACTCAAGAAATTTAAGGGAAAACAATCTTTCTTATTATGATGCGCATACTTGAAGCATTTGGGTTCATTTTCTCTTGTTTTGGAATAAAACCCTGGGGTTTGAATACGAGAGGAAGAGAGAATCATCAATCAATGGTCTAATTCAAGGATTCTTATTCTTCCTAAAATTTCTCAGTTTCTGCCTCTCATATTCATACTTGATTTTAAACAAACAATCAAGTGACATTAGTGTCGTTACAACTTGGAGAATGTTTCTCCTTTGTGTTTATTTTGATTAAGCGAAGAATATTCCAAAATTATGGAAGTACTGTTATTATCTTTATGAAAGTACTCTCATGGATTCATTACAGGTACATATCACAAGAACAAATCCAAAATTAAAATCCAGAATATATTTATAGTATACCATGTAAAGTTCATAGTCCACAATCTCAAGTTTTTTTCTGTTGGAATGAAGGTTGTTATTATTCTAGTGAGGTGTTCACCTCGTACTAGTCAGCTTTATTAGTGTATGGGAGATTATTCAACTGATGGGTAAGTTGTTGACTTGTTGGTCAAGGCTGTATTGTGTTAGAAGCCGCCTTGAAGGTTTCACATTGGCGGCCCCTCACATGCAATATTAATAGTTTCCTGGTAGGACTGAGCTTTCAAATCCGGGTGCTTTGTTCCCAAAACTGTCATTTGCTTTCTCTCACCATTTCTACCACGAAAAAGAAGTGAATGAACAACCACCAAACAGATGCTGCCTTACTCTGAAAGATGAGTATCAAAAATTGATTCTAGCTTTTTTTCCCCAAGTGTGATATTGGGTCTGTTGAATTGCTGCTTCAATGCCGACCAGCCCTAAAGCACAACAACATGTCACAAGTCTTACAAACTCTTCTTTTCCTATCTTGTTTGTTTGTTTGCCCCGGTCTGGATTAGGTCTCTAAACCCTTGCAAGTGTCAAGTGCGACTATTAAATCCTTTACTCTTTTTCCTTCTCTCATATTGTTCTCTCCCTCTATTTGACCGGGGGGCTCTTGCTTCCTTGTTGACATTTTACAATTGAGCATCTGCTAAAATTTATTTATTTTTATTTGATTTTGATTTTGTTTTGAAATGTGATATTCAATATTTTTTTTTGTTGATTCTATATGATTTTCCTGCTAACTTCATAGCAAGCAAAATGTAATTATGTCCAATAAAAGAAATGCAATTATGTTCTTCCTAAGCTTTGCTTTGTTTTTAAATTTTTTTTTTTTTCAGTGATACACAGCAAAGTCAGTCACAGAAGATGGTAGGTTGCAACGGTACAGTGGTTCCAGAAGTAACAGGAGATGCAACTTCTGGAACTCTTTCCAGATCATCTAAATCTTCAGGTAACCTCCCGTCTTTCTTTTCCTCTTCGAATAAAATTTTATACCTATAAAAAGTGCAAATATATATATATATATATATATATATTTTCATGTGCCTTCCCTTTGATCTTTCTGATTGTTTATTTAATAAAGATTTGAGCACTGAGTCTTTCAGTGAGCAAATGAATTTTGTGCATGGTCGTCCCATTCAATGAAGCATGTTATTGCAGCACCAAATGGTGAGGACGTCGATGATAAAGGGAAAATGTCAATAGTCCAGCAAAGAGGACGTTTCAAAGTGACATCTGTGAATGTTGACTTAGAAAAGGTGAGTTGGCTCACTCAATCATGGTCCTGTCTCTGATATTTCTTCTCTAATGCGAGTTTGGTTTTGGGCTTCATCTTTTCCTTTCAGGTGCTTCCAACGCCCATGCTTCAAAAGAGTCAAAGCATGCAGGTTAGTAGTTTGGAGTCATTGCATTCAGTCTATGCAAACTTCTAATTTCGAAAGAAGATTTTACTTCGTTTCTTTTAATTCTCATTTACCTCAAAAGATATCCTGGGCACAATATTTCCCCTTTTATTAGTTTGTGGAACTGTTGCTAATTGACTGTGCCTAAGAGAGCTATAAATTAAAAAAATTGAACCAAATCCTACCTGGTTCACTCGAAACTCCAGGCAAAGCTGTGTGGGTTATACGCTTCAAAGTCAAGACAAAGGAGCAAAAACTAAAAGACCTGAATTTGCTTCTTGTGAAGAATCATTTATCATTCATACACCCCTAAACTTTTGACCCCATTATTCCTCTCCAACGTTTAGATTTGAGCCTCCAAGGAAGTAAATCTTTATCTATCCCTCATGAGGACCTAAGATCTCTTCAATCTTGCCAGCATCACCTTTCAATTCTTGGGTAGATTAAAAAACAGAGCATATAAAATGGAGGTCGAGAAAACTAAAGAGAACTCCAGAAGAAAATCCAAAAAAGGAACAATAAAAGCTACTTCCTCCCTGATCACAGGATCCCATCTATGAATGAAAACTTTAAACAATAGATCATGAAATTCCATCGAAATCTTCCAGTTCCCTTTCTGTTTAAAGGCCTCAATAAACTGCAAACTGGATTAACCTCCACAAGATTCTCTTTTTTTTATTTGCAAGTTTTTAATAAACATTAAAATTTTTGGGAGGCTTGAATCCTGATTTATAAATTTTTTATGACTGTAGGTGATAACCCAACCTCCCGCAAATTATGTAAGAATCACTGTCTGATGCTCTCTACTTCATCAAACCCTCCTGGCTCTTCACTTTTTATACCGTTACATTGTATGTGCAGACAATTGTTCTTCTAAGGGTATGAAAATTTCCATAAACGTTAGATGTTCTTGCTGTCTAATTTTGTTTAGCATTTTTCTATTTCTCTTAACATGAATCAGGACAATCTTGTAAACTTGACGAAGCAAGCCTGCCTTGCTGATATTCCAGGTGCTTGCAATCTTTATCCTTCAAATCTGTGTTTCTTTTATCATATATTAACTTACAATATTTTATTTACATTCCTTTAGCTAGTCGTGCCGCTGATGGAGGACGTGTATCGGCTGCTGCAATTGAGAAGTCTTTGGTAGGGTTTCATTGGGCTGCACTTTCTATCTTCTCCTTTTCTATGACCAAATTTTACTACTGTTCTGGGTTTTATTGTTGTTGATGACAATAAAAGTTCTACTTGCGTGTTTTTTTGTAGAAGGTGAAATGAAACCTCTGCTAACTCTCTGTTTATGTTCTGAAGATTGACGAATTACGTGAGAGGGAAAAGGAGCTAAAGCAGGAAGTGGCTGAGTTGCGGTGGAGGTAGTTTTAAACGATAAGTACTTTCTAAAGCAAGACATGTTGTATATATGCCTGAGAACTTGATTTGCATCTGCAGCTTGAAATGTGCCCATGAAGAAATCGAGAGGTTAAAATTGCAAAATACTCAGGTTGGTTTTTTGCCTCCATACTTGTCGCTTCCGTCACAATTCAAAAGGTTTTAGGTTTGATTTTCTAATATGTTCCAGGTCCAGTCATGATCGGAATCTCCACGTGAGGCCCAAATTTAGTTAAGGAATCCCATGGATCTTGTGACAATGATGAACAAGACGGATTGAAGATCAAAGATGGCCCAATTTGTGCAGGTTTCTTATTTCTTGTATTTGATTTACCTAACATTACCTATGGTCATAGGATGGTTGTTCATATTATTTATTATAATTTCCCATTTTCTGCATCATCATATTCTTTTTAGGTATTTAGAAGATTAGGAATTTTTGGTTTTGCGGATGGGTCTCTATCCCCGGTACTCCCATCATATATATGTATGCCTTTTCCAAGTATTGATGATGTTGACAGAATAAATCAAAATTTTTTTTTGCCCATTCAACTCTATCTAGAGTTCATAATCAAATCATTTATTATAATGCATGCTATCCTCTCGTAGATAATCGACACTAGAACCCTATGATACAAATCAGTATATGTTATGTTCTCCGCTGTAAGAAAAGGAAATAAGAAATAAGAGCAATTTCTACAGTTTTCGATGAAACAAAATGACATGTTCTATAACATGAGGCAAATCAAAATTAATCCCCTTAATTGTTGTATACTTAGTTGTAATGATGTTAATCGTGGTTTCAACTCTGCCACCGACATCGACCACCAAGTTCAGGTTCTCAAGTGTGTATGTCTCCATAATCTTCCTCATGACAATTGTTATGTGATTGAACATTGTTCTATTAAAGACCTGATTTATTTTAGTCTAGGCTTCTAGCTGAAGAATTGGTATGTAATACGTATCCTCTCCATGGGCTTTGTTAAATGGAAATTGTAATGCTAATGCATGTGCAGCGTAAGTAATGATCTTGTAGAGAGTATTTCCATCAATGCCGAATATACACCAAAATGTGGATGGGTTTGTTTGAATTTATGTTATTGTTAGCTCGATTTGTATTCAGGTATGCAGTTTTGCATATGGCTGCAACTTGGGCGAGCTAACCTGAACTCAACCCGATAGATGGGTGACCTTGGGCTAGGATATCTCAACCCAAATTCAATTCGGGTTGAGCTTGGGTTGAAGGTTCAGGCAACCCAACTCAACCCGAACCCAATGCTATATACTGACATAGAAATATTTTAATTATCTCTTCCTTAATTTATTTGAAAAACTAGGATAAAAATCTTTATTTTTATTTATTTATTTCTATTTAAATCTATTGCTATATTTGTTTATGTATAATAGCATAGATTTTTGAAGATGAACTTGGGCTAACCTTAGCTCAACCCGATTTTAGCAGCTCAATCATGGGTTGAGCTCCGGTTAATGAGCTCAAGCCCGATATTCCGTTTGAGTTGAGCTCGGGTTGAGGGTTCAACTACTTGGGTTGAGCCTGGGTTTACCCTCCAACTCGCTCAGGTTGCAGCCACAGTTTTGTATGCTAGAATGATGTAGGGTAGGTATGGATAATTTGTTTCTTGCTTTGTTACTTGTACATACAATGATTCAAATTCTAAATATATAATAGAGAAGATTCACTTTTCTTTTAAATGTGCTAGTAGGTGGAATGTGCAAACGCACATGTACTACAAAAATGTGGATTTATACAAGATTTGAAGTTTTATAATACTTTAATTTTTTTTATAAAAAAACTTTAAAGCTAACAAAAATGAGGCATTTTTTGACTTTCAAGTTTTGGTGTAATCAAATACCTATTCTAAGAAAAATGTGTTGTATCTTCACTACTTGGCTTGAATTCCATTATTCCACCACATAAGATGGTGGGGTTTGCAAATTGGTTAGTATGTGATGTAGTTCTTTGTTCCAACTGTAGCATGAATTATTTCACATCACACGGGTGGGTTCTCAGTTCCGTGAAGTAGGAAAAAATCGGGTATCATGGGTCTCTATATCATCCTAAAATTAAAATTATGGTGTGACTACTTGCAAATCAGAAGTCGTCTCTTACACCTCAACCTTAAGAAAAAGAGTCGTGGGGGTAACATTGAAATTGACATTGTTTGGTACATTTAATACTTGATGAAAAGTATCTATGATCCTGTAGACACATCCACGTCAGCAAGTTCGACCACTATCTAGTTTTGGAAGATTTGGATCAAGTAAAAACAAAATTTCTTATCATTTTTTCGTTTTTTAAGTCTGGTTGTGCTGTTATATATTTCCAATGTGGCAATCAATAGTAGAGGTCCAATGACCCTTAGTAAGACTTAACCCTTGAAAAGTTTCTAAGTTAGTCACGTAGCCTAAACTCATTTTTCAAGTGGAGTGCAATCTGTACTAGGTGATCTTCAAGGGGTGTGATTCCCAATCTGTAAGTAGTTGCTCCCTTAAAATTAATAGTAGTAGCCAAGATTAAAATAAATAAGGAAGTTAAGTGGACTAGTTTGAATTGAGGTAAACCTGGTCGTAAATCAATGCAGCCCCCAAACCACAGCGCCATAGCTAGCTAGAAACTGAAGTATACGATCAAGCTCTGATTGGGTTGTGAGTGGGAATATGATGCAATCTCTGATTGGGAGAGTTGAGCACCTTCACCTGCTCTTCCTATGATCTCCAACACATCAAGCTCTACTGCAGTTCTCATCACCATCCGCAAAATCCAACTGCTCGCCATTTGTAAAGCAAAGAAGAAATTTTCCTCCTCAATATTTGTGGTTTTGATCTGGTTTTCTCTGGAACCCATATTAGTTTGTTTTGGTTTGATGGAAGTGAGACTTTTGCATGTGTTTATACAAAAGGGAGGTACATTAGGATAACGCCCCCAAGAGAGACTTTTTCTTCCTCCTTCAACATTAATCCTTAAAAAAAATATTTAAAAAAAAAAAAAAAAAACAAGTCCAATGTAGATCAAGTACTAGATTGGATTGGATTCCACACTTGCAGCTCATGAGTTCCCCCAAAACCCAACCCATATATGTTATATGAATTGTACTCGTCTTACATGATTGGATAACAAGCTGAAACTCATTGAAATTATCTATTAAAAAAAATAAAAATGTAAACTCATTCAAATTATAGGTGTCAATAGGTATACAATTAACCATACAGGCGTGGAATAGGAACTGTTATTCCAAAACCCAGCCCAGAACCAAATGAACCAAAATTGTTGCATATAAAAGGTTTTGGTGCCTGTTTGGAATCTTAACCAATTATCAATCTAAAACTAAATGAATAAAAACAGTTGTACATTATAGATTCTGGTTTTGTCAATTTTCTCTAAAGAGAGCCTTAATATTTTTCAGATTGGTGATGCAATGCCACTAATGAAATACATAACAACATTGAACATCCAAAAACATTGCAAGCACAATTCACATCAGAACTACGGAACGCTAGAAGGAATACATGTCAACTGAAACCACAACCTAAACAAGGGTTCTTCGTATGAGTTAGTGATCGCCTTTCCTTCTTCGTCTTGATACTATCTCAGAGGCCCAAGCTTTACCCACATCAGTTTGAAATTTACCTATAGAGACAAAAGTAAAATAATTAAAATTAAATAAATCATGGCTAAAAGGAGCAAATCAACACACCGATCTTATCATGCTTCAAAACCTGTTATTTTCCTTCAACCATTAATTCTCCTAATTCCTTGTTTCTTGGCTACCAGAAAAGGAAAATTTCATAATCTTTAATTTTTTTTTTATGGGTGAAGGGGTTAGTGGATAGCAAGGTGAAGTTACATTCAATAAGTACTCATAGATATCTGCAGAAAATTATGCCGGTTCCATGGTCTTCCTATTTCAATATCAGAACTGAAATACTAGGAACTGGAACCGTTTCAAATTAAACTGAAACCGACCATAGGACCCATGTGTAGTGGAACACTATCGGTCTTAAATTTTTTTTTTTTTTTATAAATATAAATTATATTAATGAAGAGAAGAAAAGGAGGCTGAGAGAGCCCCCACACAACAAAATCAGAAATACAACAACCAAAAAGAAGAAAGGAAGCAAATAAACCCGCCTGGCGGGAAACTATCAGTCTTAAATTTCATACTCCATACGGTAATCTATTGTATTTATATGACTTGTGAGTGTGTTTCAAGGTCTGTTTTATTATTTCTTACATTTTCAATGAATATTTCCTCAATAGTCCCTTCATTTCCATGGAAATTGTATCAATTTCAACACCTTTCGAATCATTTCCATGTCTAGGCACCAAAACTGAAATTTAATACCTTGCTTTATACGAAAACAATTTTTAGAAAACTTTTTGCAGGCCATGCATAGCATTAGGATATTAAGTGAACATAATCAAAGGACATAAATATTCATACCAATAGTTGACTGGAAAAACTCGTCCAAATTCTTTTCTTGCTCTGCACAAAGCAAATCAAAATATCAATGACTGCAATTTCTCTTATCTAAAAAGAAAATGTTACTATGATCTTATTACGTTGATTATAATAATACTAAAAGGAGACATTGCACAATGTCATCTCTCATTATTGATAATCTTGGTGTACCCAATTCTGTCAGTTTTGAGAGGATGCATGTTTTGAAAGTAAAGGCATTATCTTATCTCTCTGTTTGCTCTCTTAAGAAACGGAAAAAACTTTAATTGTCTGCATCAGACCGGAGTCAAAGTTATAATATAAACTTTCAACCATCTATTTTATGTGTAATTATGTTTTAGTGAAGCATGCCTAGAAATTTCCCTTTACATTTTTAGATTTCATTACAAATTACAGTATCCGAGAGTGAGAAAAATGTATGCTCATGAGGCTTATGCCTCAAGGCTTTGGCACGTAAAATGTCTCGCCTCACCCCTTAGTGTTTTAAGATTTTAATTTATCTTTTTCTATATTCCATCCCTTAATTTACATGGTTCATGTATTTCTATTTATTTGAATTATTTTTTATAATTTAAATTTCTATGAATTGATACGTATACAACAATATGTGGTTCAAACTTTTACCAATATATTTTATAAAATACCATATTAATGTCAATGTAGGATGTAGGTTCAATACAAAGTACAAGGGAATAGTTATCGATTGGTACCAATCGAGGATTGCATTATAATTTTTTGAACTGCAGGACTATGAAAGTCTCAAAAGGCATTCTAAAAATAATAATGAAGGTGTCCACGTATGTCCATCTGTCGATATGTGTTCAACACAACAAACATACTAAAAGTAAGGCTCCTTTGTGACATAGTTCGAAAGCAATGGATATACATAACATATACATACCGTTCTCATATTCTAAGGCCTGGAGTATCATTTCCACCTGAAATGAAGGAAAAAAGTTAACAAAGATAATGTTATCCACACAAAAATTGACTTCGGAACATGGTGGAAGAACACGACTGATAAATTGAGGACGATAATCAGGAAGTCACTCGAGATTCCATCTGAGTTGTAGTGTTTGTACATTGCACAATGATCCTTAACTTGATGAAATCAGTTAAACTGGCATGTATAAAACAAGATATTGTTTCCATAATACAAAGTATAAACTAGGGAGGGAGCTTACTAAGTAGGACTACAACAATGATTCAATGATTTTATTTGCTCAAGTATAACAGAAAGAAACACTAGAAGAGTGAGAAAATGTCTTCATTTGCTTGGTTGTTGACAGTACATATAGTTTCAAGAATAAATCACTGTATAATAATCAGAAATAAAGGCAGAAATACCTTGTCAAAGTCCTTGACAATATTAGCTTCTAGAGAAGAATTTTCTTCATATTCCAACCATAACTCACCTATTTCCTTTGCTGCAAAAACAAAATTAAAGTAAGAAAGAAAAGCTTTACAAGAATCAACTAACAAAAAATCTATAAAATTCCTTTAAGATGTTAAGTTTACCACCCATATTAAGGAGTAAGCTTCTCTATGTAGTTATAATTTTCTATCTTTTGGAGAATATCACATGTTGAGAGGAAACAATTTCTATGATCATAATTCATAAGTAATGTCCATTAAGCCAAAAGAGGAATGGAGACATCAAGACTTCTTCCTTTAAGACCTTTTGAAAGATCCTGATTCTTTTAACTTCATAAATATGTGATTTTACAAATAGTGACCCATTCTCAGCTTCAAGAAGATAAAAGAAAATTGAAATACCTCTTGACCCTCCACCGAGTAGTTCACACATGTAATCTAGTGCTTCTCGTTCTCGACGACTCTTTTCTGCCTTTGGTACCCCATCTGAAGGTGTGATGTCTCCAACAATGGCTATTCAAGCAATTAATAAGGTTAAAAGACCTCAATGCATACAAATGATGTAACTCTAGTATCACATAATGTAAGGAAACCTCCAAAGACATCTAAATCATGAAAATATGGTAAAGAAATATTGAAGAAATTGTGAGTCATTTAAACACGTGATGTGAACAATGCATTTTGTACTTCAGAATGAACTTTTCTCTCACCAAAAACTAGATTGAGACTTTGTAATTGTGAATCTCATGGATTCGAGATAAGCATTTGGAGTTTGAAGGTTCCAAACAAATCTAAAAGATTTCTCCAAAAGCACAGGATTCAAAATCGGGTTGCATGGAACTCGTGGATGCGACAAAGCAAGGGTTTTCGATTTAACGACTTGAATTTGATATATTTAGTGGATTCCATCTTTACCTTCGGTGAGTTCTTGAATTTTTTACTCCTTGTTCAATCTTTTGGAAGGGTAACAAGTTATGTAAAATTGATTAAGTAGAGTTGAAGTAAATCACCTATTTTCGAACGACCAACACGTTGGATGTGTTTCCTTCCATTAGTCATTGATTGTCTTCTAAAGTCAAACATGTTCTCGTTCAATCTTTTGGAAAGATAATGAGTTATTTCACTTATTTGAAATTCATCAAGATGAGTTGCGGTATGAAAGTCTATTTTTAAATGGCTAATAAAATTAGATATGTTTTTGTTCCATCTTTTATCGTGTTTTCTTCCAAAACCCATTGTTATTTTTGGGGATAATTCTCATAACGCTGCACATATTCAGGATAAAATGTGTTTTTATCGTGGCATCAAATGTCAATCTTATTGGACAAGGAGATCTAAGCAAGAAAGATTTGAACCCAAAAACAAATTGCTTTATTTTCAGCTACACTTATTGTGGTATCAAATCAGATATACAAGAATTCAAATTTCAACAATTATTAGGAAACAAAGAAAATGTAGAACCTCACCTTCGGCGATATCATGAACAATTGCCATTTTAATGCACCTTCAACGGAAGAAAAAAAACAACAAAAACTCAAAATAAACAAATAAATAATGAATCTGAACTCGGACAAATTAAAGAGATAGAAACCCTAACCTATCTCGATCGATGCCGGGGAGCTCAGGAGCAATGAGAGCCATTACACCCATTCGGTACATGTGATCAGCAATCGATTCCGGATTCTGGATTTCTTTTCGGATCCATCCAGCTCTCTTTGTGGACTAAGAAATTTGAAATTCGAGAAAGATTGAGTTTCTGATCCTTCAAAATTCAAACACAAAGAGATTAAAGAGAGTTGTTGACTTTATAGTACCTTGAGACGGTGACAGAGAGTGAGGAAATCGATTGCAGAGGAAGAAGAAGCGGAAGCGGAAGCAGAAGCAGAGTCGTTGTTGTTGTTGAGAGAGGAAGCCATTCGGAGCTTAATGGAATTAGGTTTTGGTAGGAATTTGAACGCTGTTTGTGTGGAAATGATGGAAGGGAGAAGGAAGAGGAGAGAAGGTTTGCACAAAGCTCTGCTCCCACTCATTCTATTCATTCCATCATGTATCCGATTTCCGAATTTTTCGCTTATTTATTTATTTTATTGCTAAATAAATTCGGTCCCGTTCGGCACCTGTAATTTACCTTAAGCTTTGCCCAACATGTTTTGTCTTGCACGGGTTAAAAGTTTTGGAATAAGTTAATTTTTTGTGAGGATGATCTCTATAATAAGAAAATCATTCTTATCAAAAATCAGCTTATTCCAAAATTTTTACCATAAAAAATGATTTACAAAAAATGGATGATCCACGATTTTTCAACTTGTAAACATGAAATTAAAAAACTCAGAATGAACTAACTTTTGGTGAGGATGATCTTCTAATCGTAGAGATCATTCTCACTAAAAATCGGGTCCATTCCAAAACTTCTAACCCATGTAGGACAAAACACGTTGGGCAAAGCATAGGATAAATGGTAAGATGCTGAACATTTCCCAAATAAATTTTAAGAACTTTTATTACCACTCTTAACTTTTACTTATAACACACCAACTAATATAATCATCTACCAACCATTTAAAGAAGGGTCGTGGAGTGACTACAAGTTGGAACCTCATATTGCATTTCTTGACATGAAAGTGTATAAGAATAGTTGATGCCTTTCACGTTAAGAAGTGTAATATAAGGTTCTAGTTTGAAGTCATTTCAATATTACTCTTTAAAAAATGATAATAAATGTATATTTCACTGAATGAAATTTCACTAAAATCACTTTTTTTTTTCTTTTTTTTAATCAAAAAAATTATATGGATGTTGGAATCACTAATTTTACTTCCTTGTAAATCTCATATATAATTAATTATGACTAAATAGTTCTTGATCGATGTTATTATTTTTTTTATTAAATATTTTTAATTTTTAAAATTTTCTTTATTTAAGGAATTTAACATTTAACAACTACCCTTTTATCATTAAAATCACTGATTTGAGTATATGAAGAATCAAGATCTATCAAAGAAAGGAAATGGTACTTGACAATGGTACGGTGTAATGGGATTCTTTAATAAAATATGATTTTTTACATTTGAAAGTGAAGATCCAATATTTTGGAAGTCGAGTTTGGAGAATTATTAATTGCAAAACAATTGAAGTGAGAGTTGATAGTCGAAGCTGCAACCCTACACGAAAAGATCCAATTATTGAGATAATCTAAAAGCAATCAACCTTCAATTCCTTCATCAATCATTCTTTGTTTTCATAACCCATTCTTTTATAGTTCTAAGAGAATTTTACTCGAATAGGTTCGAAGCCAATGAAAAGGTTTTTACTTGAATAACTACTTAATGTTTGAATAATGCAAAAGTAACCTCCGACATTACACCTCATATCTCACTCTCCTGACATGGAAGTGTGTAGGAACCATAAATGCTTTTTATTGACATATAAGTGAAAAAGCATCTAGGTTCCTGCACATTTTCATATTACAAAAGTGAGATATGATGTACAATCCTTAGATCATTCCAGTACGATTCTACTTATTTATTTTTTGAATAAAGATTCCCCCCTCCCCCTCCTACCTGACATGGGCCAGAGTCATAGATTTTTTTTGGGGGGATACACAACTATACTTATTTATGGGAATGTATAATTGTGTATCCCAAGGAAAAATCTATGACTATAACCCGTGCCACGACAGAAAAAATCAAGACTTCTTTTCACAAACTAAAA
This sequence comes from Akebia trifoliata, assembly GCF_017979445.1. Classification (NCBI taxonomy): domain Eukaryota; kingdom Viridiplantae; phylum Streptophyta; class Magnoliopsida; order Ranunculales; family Lardizabalaceae; genus Akebia; species Akebia trifoliata. The sequence continues at coordinate 48,679,033 of NC_141382.1, forward strand.
TAGAGTGGCCTGTTCAAAACTATGGATGAGAAAGTATAGAGTGGTTAACATGGCGCTCAAAGAAAACCGGAAGCAAGTTTACAATCCAACTACGAGAGTTCAGAACGTGCAACTGAGTTCGTTACAGCTTCTAGAACTTCTATAACTGTTACTGTCCTTCCCTCCACTCTTCATCTCTTCTCCTCACAAAGAAATCAAGAAAGAAACAAAGAATCAAATCTCTCTCTCTCTCTCAGCTTCAACAATGGCGATCGACATTCGTCTTCTTCTACTTCTTCTCTCAACTCTAACACTAGCATCAGACGCACCAACAACCAATCATCCAATTCAACGCTCCATACAATCCGATCAACAGCTCCGCAACATAATCGAAGCCCTAATCGCTGCAGGAGACTTCGGAAGTTGGGCAAATGTTCTCTCTGTAACAGATCCATCAACTTTCCCTCTCACTGCAACTCTCTTCATCCCCAACGATGCCTCTCTTTCCCATCTTTCCACCTCTCCCTCTATCTCTGATCCATCAACATTCGCTTACCACATCATACCTCAACAACTCTCCTTCGCAGATCTCCAAAGTTTCCAAATCGGTTCTCGTCTACCAACTCTCCTACCAACCAAGTCGATCCTCATCACCAACAACACGAAATCAAATTACACGATCGATGGAACTCGTATCACTCATCCCGATGTTTACGCTAATGGAGCTTTTTCGGTTCACGGGATCGGATCTCTTCTTAATTACTCTGCTTTCGATGGTGGGTTTTCCGAAAATCCGTTGCCCAACCCTTCTTCGCCCGAATTGCCCCAATTGTCTGCACCAACAGAGGCTGAAAGTGAGAGTTATGATCTTCGTGGTTCTGATGCGGCGTGCTTGTGTGCAGAGTTTCCGATTGTTTTGTCGGTTGTTCTTGCTGTTTTCGGGTTCAAGATCCACGGATTTTATCCAAACCATTGAAGTGAAGAAGAACTACGTGAGATAACAAGAGAAGAGATGAGTCTTGGATGCCAATCTTTGTCATCATCGTCTCTTCTTCTGTTCGTTATCTTGATTGGTTTTCTTCTTCTACTCTCTGAGTCTTCTTCTATTACTGTGTTTTTGTTGTTCGATTTATTAATTTTTTTTTTTTTTTTTTCAAATCTTCAAGATTGTGATCTTCGTTAATTGTAAGAGTTTTGTTTGAGTTCTTTAATTCAAGAAATAGGATCCCATTTTTGCCTTGAGTACTTTTTATTTTCTTCCTTTCCAGCGAGGTATCAAAATTTGATACACAACCCACCAAAATGCAACGTGGCATACTTTAAGGACTATTGAGATTGTGTTTGGCCCACCACTTGGTGGGACCTACATTAAAAAGAAACATGATTGGTGATTAGTAATTGTTTTTTAAGTGTTTTCGTATTGTGGGCTTTAATGTATAGGCCCATCTGTGGTTTCCATGATAAAAATATTTGAATTTAATGGTGCACTGCTGAGATGGGAAGATATTCATAGGGACTCTCAGTGAAAACATATCAGTAAGAGAAGCTATGCCACGTGGAACTTCGTTGTTAGAATGGGTGTTTTATAAGCATAGTTAATGGGCTGGGATATGAATGTGTCTGGTTGAGAATGTTGGCCTTTGCTTGGAATGGGAAAAGGCCCAAACCAAGTTTAGTGGGTTGTCTTGGAAGCCCATGTTCCATATAGTTGGCTGGGCTTTGAAAGATTTTACCATGTTTCAGAATACATAAAAAATCTGTCTGGGCTCCCTCCTTCCTGCTTAGCAATTAAATTTTACAAGACAAACTTTATCTCACAAACACAAAAATATGAATTTATATAAATAGGTTAAAAAAAAAATCCAAACACATGTAAAATTAAAGAAATTTGATCTTTTTTTTATTTTTCAAGTTGACTCGAGTCAATGAGACTCAAATTGATATTCAGTCCAATTGCATAGACTCCACGGCGTCAACTTCACTCGATTAAATTTTTAGTCAATTCAGAAAATTGGCATGATCAAGTTTTGCAGTTATAATAAATTATTGTGTGTACCTCTGATGTCTATAGGGAAAGCTAAGCACTAGTCATATAAGGTGCTGGGTAAGGGCCAACCCGATCCCAACCTAACAAAAAACCAACCCATGTCGGCATCCAAGCAGACCTCGGGCATAGGATACTCAACCCGAACCTAACCCAAGTTGGATTTGCTTCATTCCTCAATAATAGTAGATAATTTAATAATGATAAGGGCTAGTATAAAGCTGAGTGATACATAAAAGAATATACCATTTAAGGATTGGTGTGATGGCCAAGACCACACGTTAGGAAGTCGGAGGTCTTGATTTTATGTCGAGGACTAGTTGGGTGCTCTAAGAGACTTCGATACCTTAATTTCTTTATAAAGAAAAAAAAAAAAAAAAGGATATATAAAAGAGTATAAAATTCGTAATTATTTGTCTTAATTTTTAATACATGAAAGTTTGAAATGTGAATTGTTGAATAATAAAGAAACAAATATATAACAAATGATTTTAAAAATTATAACCATATTAAGTTAGGGCAACTCAATACTATGCCCTAACCTGATTTGATTAGGTCATTTTTTTTTGGTGTGTGAACACGAGACCAAAACCAAGGTCGAAATCTATCTGTCAGGTTTGGGATTGGCTCGCCCAAGTTGCAGTCCTTGTCATCAGGATAGCAAAAACCTAGTCCATACAGTCCCAAGCTAAGCTCATTATGGATTTGTGAAAGAAGTAGTGCGGGAGTGACCTCAAGAATGGATCTCATATCGCACATCTTGATGTGAAAGTGGATAGGAACCATAGATGCTTTTTCACTTGTATTTCAATATCTCGAGGAAAAGCATCTACAGTTCCCAACACCTTTATGTTAGAGTGTGCGATGTGAGGTCCAATCTTGAGGTAGCTTCAGCATTATTCTTATTAAATTGATGAGTCATGATAAACCATCTCAAAAATAGACATTCAAAATTCACTCAACTGATGTGGCATGTGCATAGAAGCATTGCTTTTTTTCACAGGATACACAAGGAAACTATGAATAATGCTGAAGTGACTTCAAGATTGTGTACCTCATATCGCACATACTGATGTGAAAGTGTAGGAAACTGTAGATTCTTTTCATCGAGATACTAGTGAAAAATATCTATGATTCCCATCCACTTTCACGTCAAGATGTGCGATATGAGGAACAACCTTGAGGTCACTCCAGCACAACTCAGAATATAAATATGATCATAAGTGAATTGGACTTTTGTCTCCAAGGTATGGATAAGAATGCACCTGTCATGTGCAAATGTAGAAAAAAGTCAAATAATACCATTTTTTGAGAGTGAGTGATTAAGAACCAGCTGAGAGAGATAGAGACCTCCCCCCCTCCCTACTAGACTTCATTTCTAAGTGTGGGGTTGGCTGCTCCAACCCATATTTGCAATGAATTTCTTTTTTTTTAAAGACCCATAGCCAGATTTGTTGACAATTTGCAATGAAAATTTGAGGTCGAGAGAGAGAGATCAACTACACATTGGATTCGTTTTAAATCAACTACACTACACTACACTGGATTTGTTTTATTTCGGTGGACTTTGCCAAAAATTTGAGGTAAATGGGGTCCACCAACATCACTTATCGATTTGACCATATCATCATTCTCTAGTCGATCCACCCCACCGACACCCACACCTGATCTCAATAAAATACGGATATTCCCACACTTGGAACTCCCAACTTCACTCTTGTCTTTTATTTCATCTCATCTCATCACATCAGTGCGTGTGAGTCCCACTTTTGGTAGGTAGAAATAAAGATGATTCTAATTAAGTGTAAGAGGTGGCCCACTAAACAATTGGCTCAAATTGAAATGGGCCCTGAACCTTGACCAATACTACTCAACTCGTATCTGATATTTAATCAAACTAGATCCTTATAATAGAGTACTATTGTTGGTAAGGTTTGACGATCTTCCATGTGAGAAAAAGAAACTTTACAACAGGCCTACAAGAGAAAAGAGCCAAAGCCCATTTCGAACGCAGCCCATTAAGAGGAATTGGTGTGTTTATTGTGTCGGCAAGGACTACGGAATATAATGGCGTGAAGGACTTTACAGCTGGATAACGCGCGATCTCTGTGGAATGAATAATACAGAAATCAGAACGGCATTCCTATCACATCGCATTAGATATTTAGATCGCACTGTGGGTCCCAAATCACAACCGTAAATCACGTCATCTTAGCTGTTCCACTCCCAAACAATCACACCAAGCCTCGCTTAGCTGTCTCTTTTGCGTAATTTTATTCAACAAAAATACAAAACCATCCCTACTTCTCAACCTTATTTACCAAACAAACAAACAACCAACCAACCAACCAACTCTACACCAAAATGACCAAACTACCCTTTCAAAATGCAGAATTTATATTTATATTTTTATTAAAAAAGACAAAATTATTGAGAGTTCAAAAAAAAAAAAAAAAAACACGTAATATTATATCGGACTGTTTTACAGAAACCCGAAACAAGGGATAAGCAGCAATTTTCTCCGCAACCCCCCAAGTAAAGAATCCATTTTTTTCAAAAATCGATTTTTTATAACAAAAAAAAAATACATCTCCAAAAAATAGATCAATTTACAGGTTTGCCATGGTTGTAACCATAGTAAGAGAGATACCATTTAACGAATTTCTTCAAACCGGTCTGCAAATCGGTTGTGGGTTTATAACCAAATTCCCTTCTCGCAAGGCTTATGTTAGCATGCGTGAACGGCACATCTCCATTACCGGGCATTTCTATTATATTTTTCTTTGCTTTTACCTTTAAATGTCTCTCAAGTATCGAAACAAGAACAGGTACCGTAACGGGCGATGTGTTACCAAGGTTAAAAATCCGATACGGTGCTGCTCCACGCTTCTTCCCTCCACTCCCAGTGCTCTTTCCTGATGTATCAAGCGATCCTAAACAACCCTTCACGATATCATCGATGTATGTGAAATCTCTAGCGAGATCCACTCGATCTTTCCCCCGATACACAGTTATCGGTTTCCCTTGAAGAATGTTTCGGGTGAAAGAGAAATACGCCATATCCGGTCTACCCCAAGGACCATATACCGTAAAGAATCTCAACCCTGTAATTGATAGACCGTAAATGTGGTTGTAAGTATGGGTAATCTCTTCTCCGGCTTTCTTCGTCGCTGCGTATAAACTCGCTGGTTGATCTGTACGGTCAGATTCAGAGAAGGGTACCTTATCATTGAGACCGTACACGGAACTCGAGGAAGCCCAGACAATCGACGGTTGAGGATTGGCTGATTTACAAGCTTCTAAGAGGGTAACCAACCCAGCGATGTTGCTGTGGACGTACGATCCAGGGTTCTCCATGGCGTAGCGTACGCCTGCTTGTGCTGCGAGATGCATCACGTGTGTGAAAGCGACGACATCGAAGAGTTTCGCTAAGAGACGAGCGTCGTTTAGGTCTCCTTCTACGACAAATACGCCATGATTGGTTAAGAGAGTTTTTCGAGCTTTTTTCAAAGAAGGGTCGTAGTAATTGTTGAAATTATCCAGACCAACAACGCCATCGCCACGTTTCTTAAGAGCGAGTGACACGTGTGAACCAACGAATCCAGCCGCACCTGTAACTAGAACCGACATACCATTGGATCGACGGATCTGAGCAGATGTTCGGACCTGTTTCTCCCATTGAATCCCACCCCATGAAGCCGTGAAGTATTTACTTCCTGAATCGACGAAGCTTTGGAAACTTAGATACGATGCCGTTAAAGCGATCAAGAACAGAGCCCATAAGAACATAGTGCTTGTAGAAGCGAAACATCGATAAAATTGACGATTTAACATGTTTGTTCTCTCGATTTTTACCTTTCCTGGTGTTGATGGGAAGAGCTCATCTTCAAGAGATCTCATATTGTTGGGGTTTTATTTGATTTTGATTTAGATTTGTTGGATAAAAAGATGTTGAAATTGTTAAAACAGAAGAAGAACAGAAGCAGAGATGGGAAGGAAGAGAAAAAAAGGTCTTTGGGTTTCTTTTCTGCTCCTGTCGATCAAAAGAAGGGAATGGAGATTATATAGTGGTTGCCCACGATAGTCGACAAGTTTACGCGTAATCGCATAATTGAACGGTTAGATTTGATGAGAGAGAAAATCTTAGTAAAAAATACGGAAACAAACTGTATTTATAAGATATTTTGAAAAATACCGTGTCAAGAATTTTCTTTTTTGACCGGAATTTTTTTTATTTATTTATTGGTGATAGTGCTGTCAATGGATCGGATCAGACCCAAATTCCGATCCATATTGATTTGAAGAAGTGAGTTGGGTTCAAATTGTGAATGTTTTGGATCAGTTTTAGCCCAATCGTTTTTCATTCTGATTGTGAGACCGGATGTAAATTTTGATATTTTATTTAGATGTATTATATTTATATCTAATTTTATTAAATTTAATTTGGTTAGATTAAGACTGATTCAAAATATTGATTTTGATGCAAATTAATACACGTAGCATCGGATTTGGGTTTGAAAATGATGGATTTGACGTAATGGAATCTAATAATTTCTCATAGAATTTGTACGACTTTGGTACTAATCCAATCTAAACCCAGTTACTGTAGGACTACAACTTGGGCGGGCTAGCTCGAGCCCAACTCAACCTAACCTTAATTCAAGTTGAGTTAGAGTTAGAATAGTAATACGATATAACCTTAATGCATTGAGACACTATAAATCCAACTTAAATATTGACTTATACAAATGATAGACACGTCTTCCAAAAGAATTCAAGGGCATTTCAATCACCAAACTCATCTTATACCTATCCCAACCAGATGGTGACACCGTCTCTAGACTTCAACTATAAAAATCATATCACCAGATTGGGGAAGGGATCTCTCTTTAAAAAAAATCCCTTACATAAAAAATAACTTTCTATAACTCTATTATTCATCTTCTTTTCTATCTAAATCTTCTGTATTTTTTATCATTATCACTACTCATTTACTAACTAAATCCTTTGAGGATCTTTAGTAAGCACCACACCGATGCCTCTTCCTTTCACCATCTTCTTTCTCTCCTTCATTTATCTAGAATTACTGAAGCTCTGAAGAGAAGACTTGTTGATCAAGATCATCGTCGATACCATCTTCATCTAGGTCTCGCTCTAATATTTAGGAGTGAAAACTATAAAAAACCTCCACATGCATTATCTTTCATATTATTAGGCATAATTTCTTTAGACTACATGTACTTGTTGCTCGTGATTTTTCAATTCACACCACAAGAAAATGAATTTATAGCAATGAATTTTAGTGATAGTCACGAACCCATATATTGTTGTTCACAAAACAAAATAAAAAATGATCTCTTAATAGGTTCTTTAAAATCTTTGAAACAAGAACTATTGCTCATGAACACTAATCTAACTTTTATATAAAGTATCGATTAAAATATATGATTAATTTTCCTTAGGATAAGAAGTATTTGGAACTGACCTGACTCAGTAAAATTTTAAATTCAATAAAATATGTTAGGTACAAGGGCATAATTAATCATCGAGAATATGTTGCTACATAACTCACAGACTGACATTTGCATCTAATTAATGATGATAGGACCGAATTCAACTCAACCCAACCATTCGACAATTTATATGATCCGATCTTATCTGTAATGCAGGACCACTCTTTAAAGTCAATGTTAAAAAAAAAAAAAAGAGACTAGGAGTGTTGAACAATATATAATATTCTTAAAGGAGATAAAACTAAAATACCCACTGAATTAAAGAAGAAATATAGAACATGGGGTACCAATCAGCAGTTGTTGGTTTGGAAAAAAGGAGAAAGTTTGGGCTTATCGTTCTATCTCCTGTATTTTTATTTTGGGGCCCACAAAGCTCACCTGTTAAACATGTTATGAAATGTAAAGAAATTCGAGTTTCCAGTAATTTCGTGGTAGTTTCATTTTTTATTTTTTTATTTTTATCGATTTGATGATTTGGCGGTGCACCTTGATTGATTATCTGTCGTTATTCCACGCGTCTTACACACACACACACACACACACGCACAACTATGCTTTACGGCGGCCCAGTCATAATTGATTGTTCTCTTAAATTGTATTTATATATATAGGGTCAGGATTCGTAGATACATATAAAGTTACAGCGTGTTTTGTCTCATATGGTCAAAATTTGATTTTTGTGAGGATGGTCTTTACAACGAGAATATATTTTTGTAAAAAATCAGCTTATTCTAAAACTTTTAATTCTATCAAAAGTGATTTTACAAAAAAAAAAAAGACGATCCAGAATTCTTCAACTAGTAAATATGGAATTAAAAAATTTAAAATGAACTGATTTTTTATAAGGATGATCTCTTAATCATAAAAATTACCTTCACTAAAAGTCAAATAATTCTAAATCTTTTTATTCATATAAGACAAAATATGTTATAGTTTTATGTGTATATGGATCCTGATTCATATAGGATCAGGATCCGTAAACACACAAAACTACTTTTAAAAAATCAATCAATTTTAAATTTTTTGCCCGTATAAGATAAAATATGTTGTGGCTTTATGAGTAACTTTATGTATATACGGATCTTGATTCATATATATATTCGATCGAGAGATTCTACTTGAGATTCTTTTCATGTGGTAGCTAACTTAATTGGTAAAGTCTATCAATGATGATACTAAAGATCTGGATTCAAATCCTGTTAGGATCTAATTATTGAACTCATTTATAATATATATATATAGGGTAGCGTTCAATGACTAACTTTTTGACAAAATATTTTTCAAAACATGAGTTAGAAGTTTTTGAATGGGCTGATTTTTAGTGAGGGTGATATCTACGGTGATAAGATCATACTCACCAAAAATCAGCCCATTCCAAAACTTCTAACCCATGTTTACAAGTTGAAAAATCATGGACCATCCATTTTTTGTAAACTATTTTTTATGGGGTTAGAAGTTTTGGAATGGACTGATTTTTGGTGATGATGATCTCCTCACCGTAGAGATCATCCTCACCAAAAATCAACCCATTCCAAAACTTTTAACTCATGTTTTAAAAAATGTTTTGCCAAAAAGTTAGCCATTGAACGGGACCCATATATATATATGGGTTAGGATTCATATACACATATATCTACAATGTGTTTTGTTGTGGGCAAAAATTTTCAGATTGAGCTGATTTTTGGTGAGGATGATCTCTATGACGAGGAGATCATCTTCACTAAAAATCAGCTAATTATAAAAATTCTAACCCCATATTTATGAGTTGAAGAATTGTGAACCGTCCATTTTTTGTAAATCACTTTTGACGATGTTAAAAATTTCGAATTGAACTGGTTTTTGGTGAGGATGATCTCCTCATCATAGAGATCATCCTCACCAAAAATCAACTTAATTCAAAACTGTTAACCCACATAGGATAAAACATGTTGTAGATATATGTATGTGTGTGTATATATGTATATATATTTCATTGAAACTCTTTAATTTACACTTTCACATTTAAAGTAATTTATAACCTAGTTGTGGGTAGGAATTGTGTCCAACAAACTTCAATTTTGTGGTCCTATGATTATACTCCAAACATTTAAGTAAAATGAAAATATTGACAAAGTAATGTGATAATTTTTCTTAGTTAGAATTATATATATTTATTAACTTGTGCCTCCCGAAGTATATTTTGTAATTTTCCCCTGAAATCCATGAAATTTTTTGTACCCCGCATATACATTATCATAGTGAGCCCTTGATTAGTATGTGATGGATGGACTTTTGTCAAATCAAACTATCTGGTATCAAAATATATAGAGCTCAATAAATCATAGCATGTGTGGTGGTTTTGATATTTGGGCAAATTTAGTTAGAGACTTCATACTCAGGGCCATAAAACATTTGCTCCTCGAAACCCCACCATCTGATATCTATTGGTGAATGGATCCATTAATTTGTGTCTCTTGAAAGTATGTTTTCTTATTTGATTTTGTTTTGGTTCCACATGTACATTTTCATGGTAATGTTTAGGATTATGAACTCATTTGTCGTTAACAAATTTGTGTGCTAAGCACAGGGGCGGAGTCAGAATTTTCTTGTAGTGGGGGCAAATTATGATTAATTATATAATTCAAGAACTTGAAGATTAATGGATTTTAAGAGAAATTCAGAGATTTTTTTATATTAGAAGTTGAAAAAAAAAAGATATTTAAATTGTGAGGGAGTGGGGATAAATGGGACATGTAAATAGTTGCAAATATATGGGTGTCTCAAAGTTATGTGAGTGCAATTGCCCCCGCCAACTCTTTACTAACTCTGCCCCTGGCTAAGCTGATGAATCAATAACATGACATCACGTGTATTGAAACTCTTAATTGTTCATAAATTCTCTCCCTAAATTTTTTCTCCACCAATCAATCACACTTGTTTTTGCAATACACGTGACGTCTTGCCATTAGTTCATCAACTTAATAGAAAACATCGTTAACGACATTTACATATTGGTTTTTTTTTATTATGGAGAATTTCATAAGTCAATCAAAACTAGTGATTTCCTGTATTTTTTCTTTCAAAATATTAAATCAAACCATTTGAAATCACCAATCAAGATCATGTTTAGTGTTATTAAATTAGATCAACTTACTAAATTATACTTCGAAATCTTAAAATATTTAAAATTATTAATAAGAACAGGTGGGGCAAGCGGGCATCGTTCAGTCAACCATCCCACTGGGATTAATCAAATGGTACGAATTGGCATGCATGGTTGTCCATGATCTCTCTCAAACGTGGGACCCATGATTTGTCCTTTTTTTGTGGCAAGTTTGAAAAATTCTTAGATCATGACACGTGGATCATACAGGCATACAAGAAAATTTGGATACTAGTGGGCCCTGATGACATACTTCTAATACCCATTCAAACTTGGAGATGACGATCTATTTTATATCGAAGACTAGTATGAGTGTATGACTTAGTAAGAATTGACTCTAATCAAGTGGTTAATATAAAAACAGCACTAATGATGGTTGGAATCCTAATATAACTATTTAAGCAATCTAGAAACTTCAAAGAAAATTCAAGTTACCTTAATTTTTTGAAGTGCGTATGAAAAGGACAGGACGGTTAGGCACTTATTTTTCGATAAACTTGCAGTTTGACTTTGTCAGTGAAAAGTCTTTAAGGGAAAATTACTTGAAACGACTCTAGGGGAGGGATTTCTTTCTTATTATTCTCTTAGTCTTGGTTGTAATATTTTCCAAGACAACAATTATGACAAAATCTATCACAATAGTTTTTTTTTATAAGTCACTTATAATGGAGTTAAATTTTTTGAAATGGACTGAATTTTGATGAGGATGATCAGCTCATTCCAAAATTTCTAACCCTAATTTACAAGTTGAAAAATTATAAATGATCAATTTTTTTGTAAATCACTTTTGATAGGATTACAAGTTTGGGAATGAGTTGATTTTTTGTGATGATCATTTATGTAAGTGAGGAGATCATCCTCACAAAAAATCGGCCTATTCTGAAATTTCTAACTCATATGAGACAAAAATCGTTATTGTAGATGTTGTCACAATTGTTGTCCCATGAACCCCTCCTAGTTTGAAAAAACCTAAACTACATTTTTTTCCTCTTCTTCACATACTTAGGTTTTTCGACAACAATTCTCATCTTTTCTTACAATTTTATGATTGTGAATGATGAATGAAAATGATATATTTCTAATTTTGAACATTTAGATGTATTTTTTTAATCTACTTCAATGATTTAAAAAAAAATAAAAAATTGAAGATCGGAACTGAGATACAAAAAAAAATAAAATAATTATAGTGTTGAACTCACCAGTTTTATTTATTGTTGAACTAACCACTTTTTATTGTTGAGTTTGACAATTTTTAAAAAAAAATGTTGAACAAAAAAACAATAAGTGGTGAGTTCCATGCCGGTAAAATCCACTCATTTTTTATTTTTTGAGTTTTTTCGACTAAAATACGTGGAAAGATCGACTAAAAACTTGATAAAATGATTTGTGTAAATGATTTCAAACCAAAATAACCATCCTTGATCAATTTTCATCAAAAAATGAAGTAAACAAATTGAAAGAGAAAAAAAAAACTAACTCTTTTCATACATATTTTAAATGCTTGAAAACAACTTCTTCTTCCTTCTTAAATCATTTTCATCGAAATGTTGAGAGGGGGGGAACGAAAGTGGTGAGTTCAAATGGTAAGGACCGGTTTGACATTTCAATCGTAAGAAATGCGTGGAGTGGTGTTCAAGGACTGATTAGAAATGAAGTTTTACTAAATGGACTATTAAGAAAAGTACTAAAACTTAGAGACTAATTAAAAAAAAAGTGATGAATTCAAATGGTAAGGACCGTTTTGACATTTCAATCGTAAGAAATGCGTGGAGTGGTGTTCAATGACTGATTAGAAATAAAGTTTTACTAAATGGACTATTAAGAAAAGCACTAAAACTTAGAGACTAATTTAAAAAAAAAAATCCGTATGACAAGGTCTTTTATCGAAAATCTTATGTTACAATGACAAATTTTCTTGGGCCCATCTTACACATAATTTTTTTGGCCCATTATCCATGGACGTATAAGAGACTTTTTATTAAAAGTCAATCTGAGATTTTACAGAAGTCTGAAGGGCCCATCTCAATATATGTGGATTTGTGTGATTTGTCAATCTTAGATTTTGTAAAATTCCGGATTGATTTTTCTATGAGAAAAAATATATTTGTGGACCCATACATATGCATAATTAGCTTGTTGGATGCGAGTCCCAATCATTCATCATCAAGAGCATAAAAATCTAATGGTTTAAAATCATGAACAAAACGCATTCAAATCAAAGGACTATAAAATGATAAAAAAGAATGATGGGCTCAAAAAACAGCTCGAGTGTTCATGGACTTAATAGGACCAAATTTGTCCCAAGACGCGTTGAATGGGTTGAGATGATTTTAGGCAAGGATATGGTGCTTGCCTTTCACATTCCAAGGTCAAGTGAAAATAATAATTATTCTTAAAATTTAAGATTATTTTAATCCCAAAGATTCTTACTTTGAATTGGACTCAGTACTATTCATTTTTTCTTCACAAATCCTCAATTATAATTAGTATTACTATTATTATAAGGATACAAAAATATCATCAAGTCGTGATAATCTAACGACCCCTTCTGGCATATGCCCCATCACAGAACCACATATCATTTTCATCAAGATACATAAAAAAAAGATTTATGATTATACATATCTCGAGGTAAGCAATCTACAATGTACGTCAGAGGAGGGGTGTCAGAAAATCATTATTTAATATTGTTTTATCTCTCATGTCACCTTAAGATCATATCTGAGACACTTACTAGAATATGAAAAAACAAAAAAGACTTTAAGAATGATAAAAACTAATAAGTCTCTATAAAATAATAATCATTAACTATTATTAATAAATATTTTAAGTTTGCTATATAAAAGTCTGGGGATTCCAAAATAAAAAAATAAAGTCTCATATGAATTATTCATTCTGTAGGTATTAAAGTATCCGAATTTCAAAAAATTCTCCACAACCGTTATTGCCATCATCATATTGCCTTTTCTCTAATTTCTTTAACGAAAGCTTTGCTTATAAAAGAGACTTCCCCCATTAAATAATTTTATTAAATCAAAACTTCTAATATAAATAAATAAAAAATTAGAAAAAAAGAGAAAATGCTTCTGCCATAAGCATAAAATGAGAGTGAGTCAAAAAGTAGACTAACTTATTTTTATTGAGTCGTGCTGGAGTAACATTGAAATTGACTTCGTTCGAGACATCGGTGTGCACAAAACCATAGATACTTCTCAATCATATCTCGATGAAAGCATCCATGGTTATATAGATATGTTCACGTCAGCAATGTCTGAATCAATGTGAATTTCAATGTTACTTCAGCTTTTTTTATTTTTCTATTTATATTAAAAAAAATAGATGCAATGGTGAGAACCCTTTATTTAATGCAATCACGCAGAATCCCAAATTATTGTATCTTTACTTGCAAAGCTGACCAAAGTTTCTTTATAATTATACTGTTTTAAAATGGGTCCGACGTAGTCCTACATGTATGACACGTTTACTTTTTATATTATATATTCTTTTATTGGTTTGGTAGGTGGGCCATATAGAGTTAAATACAACTAAAATTTACTTGGGTTCATAAAGAAGTTTATAGAAACAAGTCGGAACATCGTAAAGGAGTTTTTTTTATTAGTGTGACAAATAAAAACATGGACACATGTAATTCCAATAGTACATTGCATCATTTCATTAGTCTAGAATGTGTATAATTTAAGGAAAATGTTACAATGACACAGGGTATTTATTGCGATTCTCACAAGTCTGATGTGGGATTTGCATATAATCATAGATGTGTTTTCTCGTGATACGAGTAAAAATTATCTACGATTATGTATGCATATCCACGTCAAAATTGAGAGAATCATAGTAAATCCTGTGTCACCCTAGCAAGGCTCATAACTTAAAGGAAAAATGCTAAAGTAACATTGAAAGTCACATGGTAACTGACATTGCTGACTTGGACGTGTCTTTAGAACCATCAATATTTTTCATCGAGATACAAGTGAGAAGAAAAAGCATCTATGGTTTATGTACACTAGTGTTTCAAACTATGTCAATTTCAATATTACTCGAATACGACTCTAATTTAAATAGAGTAATGTTGGAGTGACCTCAAAGAACCTTATATCACACTTCTTGATGTGAAAGTGGATAGGAATCATAGATGCTTTTTCACTTGTATCTCGTTGAAAAGCATCTATGTTCCCATATACTTTCACATCAACTTTATTCTTTAAAATAAATTGTTTGATTATGACTTTATAATCTTGAGGTCGTTTTTTATTTTTTAATCGGACTTGAACAACGAAAATGACTTTCACAAATAATTCAAAGGGTAAATTACACTTTGACCTCTTGTAGTTTGGCATAATTCCATTTTAACCCTTAAAATTTTGATAATTGCACTTACCTCCCTTTTCATTGCCGGTGTTAAATTTAAGATGTTATTTTACTATTTTATACTCTTATTTTATATTATTTTTTATTAAAATATAAATTTTAAAACAATAATTAAAATACCCCAATCTAAGCATTCCCCAGATCATTTTTTCATAGTCATGTATATTTTTTTAAATAACATTTTAAAAAGGGCAAAATGATCTTTATAAAATGAATTTAACTGTTAGGTTGACAACACAACAATTTGACAGAAGGGGTAAGTGAACCCCTTAGATAATTATAAGGGAGGTAAGTGCAATTATCAAAATGTTAGGGGGTCAAAATGAAATTATGCAAAATTATAAAGGGTCAAAGTGTAATTTACCCTAATTCAAAATTAAAAGAAGAAAAAAGTCCCATTACCTTTGGAAACAAGAAAAAATGATCAAACCAGATTAGATTTTGAGCAATTTCAATAGTGAGAGCTTGTTGATTACATTTGAATATGTTCAAATGATAATTTTTGATATTCATATTGAATAATGCTAAAGTGACTTCGGGACTGTATTTCATATCTCACTTTCTTGACGTGAAAGTGTGTAGGAACCATAGATGTTTTTCATCGAGATACAAGTGAAAAAGATCCATGGTTTCTACACACGTCAAGAAAGTGAGATATGAGATACAATATTGGGGTCACTCCAACATGTCGGGCGGCCCATACCAACCAGCTCAGGCTTCTAGTAAAATGCGAGCACATTGCATGTGAACTATTTAATAATTATTAAAATTAATTAATCTTTTTATTTAAACAAGAAAATTCTTCTATTTCGTTTCTAAACGGCGATACTTATTCGAGCTTTAAGTGATTTCCTACCCAACTTGTAAGTTCAGTACTTCTTAAGATCTATTTTTTTATTATTCAAAACTATTTGTTTGATATTAGTTAGAGAGTTTTAGTCAATCTTAATCTTGTTTATTATGTATTTATTATTATCAATTAGAAAAATTTAGTGTAAGATGTCAGAAAACATAAAGAAAAAAAAATGGTCCTAAATTAGATAAATTATCGATTCATTTTAATTGTAAATATTATAGTGTTAACAAATATAACCTATAATTTAATTTTCTTGAAGATAATATAATATTGGGATTAGAAGTAAAGTAGAAGTTTCTAATTAAAAATTCAAAAATTAAAATAAAATACATTATCATAGATATTTTATAATAATAAAAAGTAAAAAAAGTACTTACATGTTTTTTCTTGGATCAACTACAAATTTGGCACCAAGAAAATTAATATTAACATTATTAAAATGAATTATGAATTGGATTTTTAGATAATTAACTTAATTTCTCTCTCCAAGATAATAGGTTTAAGAATTTAATTTTTTAATTAATTTTAATATATGAAATTTTAAAATATTTGTGTGTCCAAAGCAACACAAATTTTTGGAAAATGCTGAAATGACAAAAAGTATTTACTGCGATTCTCACAAATCTGACGTGGGATGTGCACATAACCATAGATGTGTTTCTTTGTGATACGAGTAAAAATCATCTACGGTTATGTATGCATATCCACAACAGAATTGTGAGAATCACAGTAAATCCTGTGTCACCCCAGCACGACTCCAAATTTTTTGGTCCGTGGAAATAAAAATGTTACAAGCATATTCCTCCATGTTTTGGCGTATATTTGTGCCACTTCAGGGGTGTTTGTATGTCAGAGAGAGGGGGGGGGGGGGGGGAGTCAGAAAATCACAACTCTAAAATGATTGAAATGCCCTTATCTTCAACTACTTATCCCTCAAAAAAAAAAAAAAGACCATTGTCTTTGGGCTTTAATATAAGTTTCTCCTATTGAGCTTCTTAAGCCTTTTTCATAAAAAGTTGGAGAGCATATTCAAAATTACCCAACCATTTAAAGAGTCGTGCTAGGGTGGCAGGATATACTGCGATTCTCACAATTCTGACGTGGAGATCTGTACATAACTGTAGATAGTTTTTGCACGTATCACGGAGGAAATACATCTTATGTGCACATCCCATGTCAGAATTGTTAGAATCGCAGTAAATACCCTGTGTCACCTCAGCATTAGTGTCATTTAAATGGTGTGTGGTTATTTACCCTTTAAAACAATAATTTCACTTATGATGTAATTTTATAATAAGTTGATATGTAACTCAAATTTGTGATATTATGGTGTGAAGTGTGAACTTCACAGCCCAATTTTTCTTGCATGGAGAAGCAATAATGGTTAAGGGAGTTTGTTTGAAAATAATAAAGTCGAGGCAGATGTTAAGGATGGTGTCACGCTTGTACATGGTTTACTCATCTAGTCTGGTTTAAGTTCAACTGTGAACCCAAACAACATGGTTCAAGCCCAACCAATGAGCCAATCTCAGATGGATATGTGATAATAAGATGCATTGTAATAAGTTGTGTACAGTGAAACACACATTACAGCTGAAAGGAAATTTATGTCACCATTTCCTTATTTTATTTATAATACACAAAGTTGTGATGATCAAGTTCATGACATTTTATAATACACAAAGGACTTATTTTAAAAAACATCCTCACTTTCGATTCTCACTACCAGCTGATGAACCCGCACCAGATCCGGAACCAGAGCCAATGCCAGATCCAGAAGCAGAAACCGAACCCGACCTGGATTCGGATCGAGAAACTGATCCTACAACAGGGGCAGAGACAGAACCCGAGCCCGAGGTAGAGCCAGAGCTCGAAATACCACCATGTCCTAATCCAAGACCTGCTCCAGTACCCATCCCGACTCCTACACCCGAAGCAATACCATCTCCTAACCCAAGGACCGCTCCAGTACCCCCTCCTGCTCCTAAACCCGTACCCAATCCTAAGTCCTTCCTCGCAATTCGGCTTTCCACAACAATATTAGCAAAGAGAACAAGAAGAAAAGCAAGAACCATGGACTTGTTTCTCACCATTTTATTTATTAAAATGACCTTTGCTTTAATAAAATCTTCTTAAAGAGAGTCACAAAGAGAATGCAAACTTGGAAATGAGAGTTAAGAGGGATAAGGGGAGTCTCATAGTTATGGTTGTGTGTAAGATATAACTAGTGCGCCAACCCAGAGAACTGTGGCCACATAACATGCAATTTATGTTAGTGGAGTCTCCAAAATCCCTCAAGTCAAGAGTGTCAGACATATTGTTTGGTTCTTCTGCCTTGCACATGCAAACAGGTGTCCCACGTTTCATGGTTAGTCGATATTCCACTTAATAGGATTCAATAATTCCTTTATCCATGATCTATTATTGCTTTTTAAAATTCTCTTAAATCATTTAAGAAATGTTTAGAAACACCACGTATGTAATCTAGGTCACCCCACTACTATGATTTATACTTAGTTTTTAATTTTTCTCATATGAGACCATCCACGTATACCAAAGCACCAATATGGAACCAAGCTATATAAATAGGGGATCTTCTCATCTCCTCTTCACAAGCATTTGTACCAGTAGTAGTAGTTAAAAGGGAGCAATATATCTTTCCTTCCTGACAAACTTGTTAACATCATTTTAGAGATCGACGAGACTTTCACCACATTGAGCATTTGATCTAAAATAAAAATGGGGTGTTATAAGTCTCTATCTCTTGCTTTGCTTCTTGCTTCCATTGTCCTTATGGTTGAAAGTCGGATTGAGAGAAAGAGCTTGGGTGTAGACTTGGGTGGTGATTTCGGAGTTGGTGTAGATGTTGGCGTAGGAGGTGGCAGTGGTTCAGCATCTGGGTCAGGGTCAGGCTCTAGTTCTGGTTCTGGCTCTGGCGCAGGCTCAAGTGCAGGTTCTTATGCTGGGTCCGGGGCTGGTTCAGGATCGGGTAAGGGACAAGGATCTGGTGCAGGGTCCGGGTCAGGTAGTGGGAGAGGTTATGGTTCTGGGTCAGGTCGTGGGAGAGGTTATGGCTCTGGGTCAGGGTCTGGTTACGGACATGGTTCGGGATCCGGGTCCGGCACTGGTTCTGGTTCTGGAGAGGGTTATGGTGAGGGGTATGGTGAAGGTAGTGGGAATGGAAAGTGAGAATTTGATGTTGTGAAGTTGATGATCACCATCTTGTACATAAAATAAGTATATGGTGTATTTGAGATCTATGTACTGAGTTTAATCATATTAGTGTTTAAGCTACGTGGGGAGTACGATTTTCACATATTATACCTCACACTTTGTTTTTGCTCCTTAATTGTCAAGTACTAAAATCAACTTCTGCATTTGCCTCAATATGAAACTAATACTACCCAAACGATATAAACAAATATATATTAAGATTCCCTTCTAAGTTGAAACCATGGTAAGAAAACTTGAATTTCAATTGAAAGTAGAGAATTAATGGGTATATATATATATGGGAAATCTTCAGCACCCAACCATTTGCTCAACCATTTTTGTCTTACATGGGTTAGAAGTTTTGGAATGGGCTGATTTTTAGTGAGAATGATCTTTTAATCCTAAAGATCATCTTCACCAAAAATCAGCCCATTTTAAAACTTCACCCTATATTTACAAGTTGAAAAATTGTTGACCATCCATTTTTTATAAACCTTTTGTGATGTGGTTAGAAGTTTTGGAATGGGCTGATATTTGGTGAGAATGATCTCCTCACCATAGAGATCATCATCACCAACAATTAGTTTATTTCAAAACTTCTAACCCATGTAGGACAAAACATGTTGGGCAAATTGTTGGGTGAATGGTTGGGTGCCGAACGGGACTATATATATATATAGGGAAATGTTCAGCACCCTAAGTTTTACCACACACTTTAACAAACGTTTTTTGTCCTACATGGGTTAGAAGTTTTGGAATGAGCTGATTTTTGGTGAGGATGATCTCTATGATTAGAAGATCATCCTCCCCAAAAATCAGCCCATTTCGAAATGTTTAGCCCCATGTTTGCACGTTGAAAAATCGTGGACCGTCCATTTTTTGTAAATCAATTTTGATGGGGTTAGAAGTTTTGGAATGAGCTGATTTTTGGTGAGGATGATCTCCTCACCATAGGGATCATCCTCACCAAAAATCAACTCATTCCGAAACTTCTAACCCATGTAAGACAAAACGCGTTTGTTAAAGTGTGTGGTAAAACTAAGGGTGGCGAACGGGACCCATATATATATATATTATCACAATCATTTTTTATTTGCTTGGAAAAAACCATTTTCTTCAACAATCATATTCCCACTAATACAATTGAGAGAACTTTTTTGCTCACAAACTTTTCCTAACTGAGCTCATAAGCCCTCTACTGCTCGACACGAGCAACCTAATGAGGGTTAATTTGATTGGTCGGTCTCCAATCCTCTAAGCTCTATGAAGAAATAGTCTAAGTAAAATAATTTGAGTCGTGATAATATGATTTGCCAGGTTGCATACTCAATTGACTCCTTGATGTGACAAGTTTGAGAACTGGAGATTTGTTCGTCTCGAGATGCACAATTACACCTCCCCATAAAAAAAGTATCTTCCCAATAAAAAAGTGTATCCCGAGACATACAAATCTATGATTCCAAACTTGTTCACGTTAGGGAGTCAATTGAGTATGCCACCTGATGAGTCATATTGTTAGGATTCAAATAATTTTCATACATGCGGCTATCCTATGATATTAAGATGCCCCCACGTCAAATACCAGCTACTCTTGAGGAGATTTTTAGACGGTATCTTCATAAAGCCTTTTGCTAAAGAGTTGTTATTTGCACCCAAAGTTTTATTTATTACATCCCAACCAGCTCCGGCTTCTAGTAGAATGCGAGCACATTGCATGTGAACCATTTAATAATTATTAAAATTAATTAATTTTTTTATTTAAACAAGAAAATTATTTTCTGTTTGGTTTATAAATGATGATACTTATTCAAGCTTTAAGTGATTTGCTACCCAACTTGTAAGTTCAGTACTTCTTAAGACCTATTTTTTAATTATTCAAAACTATTTGTTTGATATTAGTTAGAGAGTTTTAGTCAATCTTAATCTTGTTTACTATGTACTTATTATTATCAATTAGATAAATTTAGTGCAAGACGTCAGAAAACAAAAAAAAAAAAAAAAATACTCCTAAATTAGATAAATTGTTGATGCATTTTAATTGTAATATTATAGCATTAACAAATATAACCTATAATTTAATTTTCTTGAAGATAATATAATATTGGGATTAGAAGTTTCTAATTAAAAATTCAAAAATTAAAATAAAATACATTATCATAGATATTGTATAATAAAAAAAAAAAAAAAATAGTACTTATATCTTTTTTTCTTGGATTGACTATAAATTTGGCACCAAGAAAATTAATATTAACATTATTAAAATGAATTATGAATTGGATTTTTGGATAATTAACTTAATTTCTCTCTCCAAGATAATAAGTTAAAGAATTTACTATTAAAATATTTTTTAGTCCAAAACGTCTCAAAATTTTAATATAATAGTAAAAAATAAATAAAAATAAAGATAGTACTTATATCTTTTATCGTGGATGAACCATAAACGTGGCACTGAGTAAAACAATATTGACATCATTAAAATGAATTATAAATTGGGTTTTGGATAATTAACATAATTTCTCTCTCCAAGATAATAGGTTTAAGAATTTAATTTTTTAATTAATTTTAATATATAAAATTTTAAAATATTTGTGTGTCCAAAGCAACACAAATTTTTGGAAAATGCTGAAATGACAAAAAGTATTTACTGCGATTCTCACAAATCTGACGTGGGATGTGCACATAACCATAGATGTGTTTCTTTGTGATACGAGTAAAAATCATCTACGGCTATGTATGCATATCCACAACAGAATTGTGAGAATCACAGTAAATCCTGTGTCACCCCAGCACGACTCCAAATTTTTTGGTCCGTGGAAATAAAAATGTTACAAGCATATTCCTCCATGTTTTGGCGTATATTTGTGCTATCCTTGTACTTCTCAAATTTAGGACATGCCCCCACAAAATTACATTGAATGTTCTTGGCATTGTTTCAAGACTTGTATTCGACTGACAATTTGGAACCTTAAAGAGTAAGGAAATAGAGCAAGCAACAATCTGCAATTCTCCCTTTTTTTGGAGACAATTCAGGTTTTATAATTTTCTATTTGGAACCCTAAT
This sequence comes from Akebia trifoliata, assembly GCF_017979445.1. Taxonomy (NCBI): domain Eukaryota; kingdom Viridiplantae; phylum Streptophyta; class Magnoliopsida; order Ranunculales; family Lardizabalaceae; genus Akebia; species Akebia trifoliata. The sequence goes on from NC_141382.1 coordinate 48,701,226, forward strand.
TTCTTCCCTGTACTTCGAGCTCATAAATAAAAAATAATTTACAATAAAGATTGAAAATCTTGAAGATAGAATTTGTTTTAATGAGAAGATTCAACGGGTTATCTTATCGAAAATCTTCTTCTCTCTCTGTTCCATCTTCTCTTATGGTTCTTTGCATATTATATTTATGTATCCTTATTTCGGGACTATATCATCAACAAGATTTCGTTGGACTCATCGTCAATGGTGAGGATTGTATAGGAGTGGATCATTGAATTCTACGAGGTTATCAACAAATTTCACAAAAATAACATCCCAATAAGAAGCATGGGCGAATGTTGCCTTTAAAATAGTTAGACAAATTTGTGTGATCCAACAAATTGGCCTGGCAAGTTATTTCAAGATTGGGTACATGTTATTATGCTTTGTTTGGAATTTATATATTCGAGATTTGGGTAAGGCGAGATCGTGTTTTATTTAGATAATTTAAGATACTTGTAATTGTTCATTTTTAGTTTCTCAAAATTTTGCAACCCTATCCCTAAGTTTTATATATAGAAACAGACATAAAGATTAAAAAGGAACAACCAAAGCTTCCACTTGGTTATTTGCAGTAATGGTGGTAGAAGAGTTTGAACTTACATGTAAACTACCTAGTTGTTTAGATAGGGTTGTCAATTGGGCCCATTATCTTGCTATACCAGTCCTGCCCACACAAAAAATTGGGTTTGGGCCTTTTATATCCTTAGGACTGGGTTAGGCCAAGCCCGAGCCCACATATTTGCAGTCCTAGAGGGTAGAATTGACTTGGTAAACTCCAGCCACATTTGCTTCAAGATTTCCATAGGGTAACCTTTAGAAGTGAATTTTCTAACTGATGGCTCTCCTATAGAACACCAAATTAGACAGTTCAACCCTACAGTTTTATTCCATTCAAAACTTGTTAATTGCATTAAAAGTTTGATTTGAATTATCAAATTTAATTTAGTAGATCATAATTTTAAAATTCCAAGTCAAAATTTTCACAAATTAAGAATCTAATAATAAATTAATCTTTTTCAACAATACCTTCCACAACATGGAAAACTCATTGTAGATAGTCCAATACAATGTTGTCGATGTGTGACATATAAGCCTTGATTGCATAAAGAATAGAAATGGACTAACAAAAAATGATATACCCTTTTGGCTTTCGGTCTTGTTCAAATCATATTTTTTTCCTAGGGATACACAACTGCATATATTTATGGTGATGTGAAGATGTGTATCCCCGAGAAAAAAATCTATGGTTCTGATACATGCCACCTCAGGGGTGTATGTATCGCGACTCTAAAATGATTGAAATGCCCTCATCTTCAACTACGTGATCCCTCCTAAAAAAGAACACTATTGTCTTTAGCCTCTAATATAAGTTTCTCCTATTGAACTTCTTAAGCATTTTTCATAAAAAGTTGGAGAGCATCTTCAAAATTACCCAACCATTTAAAGAGTTGTGCTGGGGTGACACAGGATTTACTGCAATTCTCACAAGTCTTACGTGGAGATGTGTACATAACTGTAGCTGCTTTTTACACGTATCACGAGGAAACACATCTACTGTTATGTGCACATCCCACGTCAGAATTGTTAGAATCGCAGTAAATACCCAGTGTCACCTCAGCATTAGTGCCATTTAAATGGCGTGTGGTTATTTACCTTTTAAAACAATAATTTCACTTATGATGTAATTTTATAATAAGTTGATATGTAACCCAAATTTGTGATATTATGGTGCGAAGAGTGTACATCACAGCCCAATTTTTCTTGCATGGAGAAGCAAGAATGGTTAAGGGAGTTTGTTTGAAAATAATAAAGTTGAGGCAGATGTTAAGGATGGTGTCACGCTTTTACATGGTTGACTCATCTAGTCTGGTTTAAGTTCAACTGTGAACCCAAACAACATGGAGCCCAACCGATGAGCCAATCTCAGATTGATATGTCATATAGTACTAAATAAGATGCATTGTAATAAGGTTTGTACAGTGAAACACACATTACAGCTGAAAGGAAATTTATGTCACCATTTCCTTATTTTATTTATAATATACTAAGTTGTGATGATCAAGTTCATGACTTTATAACACACAAAGGACTTATTTTAGAAATCATCCTCACTTTCAATTCTCACTACCAGCTGATGAACCCGCACCAGATCCGGAACCAGAGCCAATGCCAATGCCAATGCCAGATCCAGAAGCAGAAACCGAACCCGACCTGGATTCAGATCGAGAAACTGATCCTACGACAGGGGCAGAGACAGAACCCGAGCCCGAGGTAGAGCCAGAGCCCGAAATACCACCATCTCCTAATCCAAGACCTGCTCCAGTACCTGTCCCGACTCCTACACCCGAAGCACTACCATCTCCTAACCCAAGGCCTGCTCCAGTACCCCCTCCTGCTCCTAAACCCGTACCCAATCCTAAGTCCTTCCTCGCAATTCGGCTTTCTACAACAATATTAGCAAAGAGAACAAGAAGAAAAGCAAGAACCAAGGACTTGTTTCTCACCATTTTATTTATTAGAATGTAACGTCTTTGCTTTAATAAAATCTTCTTAAAGAGAGTCACAAAGAGAATGCAAACTTGGAAATGAGAGTTCAGAGGGATAAGGGGAGTCTCATATTTATAGTTGTGTGTAGGATATAACTAGTGCGCCAACCCAGAGAATTGTGGCCACATAACATGCAATTTATGTTAGTGGAATCTCCAAAATCCCTCAAGTCAAGAGTGTCAGACATATTGTATGGTTCTTCTGCCTTGCATATGCAAACAGGTGTCCCACGTTTCATGGTTTGTCGATATTCCACTTAATAGGATTCAATAATTCCTTTATCCATGATCTATTATTGCTTTTTAAAATTCTCTTAAATCATTTAAGAAATGTCTAGAAACACCACGTATGTAATCTTAGTCACCCCACTACCATGATCTATACTTAGTTTTTTATTTTTCTCATATGAGATCATCCACGTATACCAAAGCACCAATATGGAACCAAGCTATATAAATAGAGGGGACCTTCTCATCTCCTCTTCACAAGCATTTGTACCAGTAGTAGTAGTAGTTAAAAGGGAGCAATATATCTTTCCTTCCTAACAAACTTGTTAACATAGTTTTAGAGACGAGACTTTCACCACATTGAGCATTTGATCTAAAATGAAAATGGGGAGTTATAAGTCTCTAGCTCTTGTTTTGCTTCTTGCTTCCATTGTCCTTACGGTTGAAAGTCGTATTGAGAGAAAGAGCTTGGGTGTAGACTTAGGTAGTGGTTTAGGACTTGGTGTAGGTGTTGGCCTAGGAGGTGGCAGTGGTTCCGCATCTGGGTCAGGTTCAGGGTCAGGGTCTGGCTCAGGTTCTGGTTCTGGAGCAGGCTCGGGTGCAGGTTCTTATGCTGGGTCCGGGGCTGGCTCAGGATCGGGTAGGGGACAAGGGTCGGGTGTAGGCTCCGGGTCATGTAGTGGGAGAGGTTCTGGTTCGGGATCCGGGTCTGGTTACGGACATGGTTCAGGATCCGGGTCCGGCACTGGTTCTGGTTCTGGAGAGGGTTATGGTGAGGGCCATGGTGAGGGGTATGGTGAAGGTAGTGGGAATGGAAAGTGAGAATTTGATGTTGTGAAGTTGATGATCCATCTTGTACATAAAATAAGGATATGGTGTATTTGAGATCTTTGTACTGAGTTTCACCATATTACTGTTTAATGTATTTTAGATCTATGTAATGAGTTTAATCATATTACAGCACAACTTTTCACATAGGAAAATGTTGGAATGATACAAACGGAGACACAAAGGTGACAAAAATGGTGTGGTGATGTGCACATAACCGTAGATTCTTTTAACTCGTATCTCGCGGAAAAGCATCTATGGTAATGTGTATGCCACCACGAGTTTTTGTCACCTTTGTATCTCCGTTTGTGTCACCCCAGCACAACTCTTTTCATATATTATATCTCACACTTTGTTTTCGCTCCTTGATTGTCAAGCATTAAAATCAACTTCTGCATTTGCCTCAATAAGAAAGTAATATTACCCAAATGATATAAACAAATATATTAAGATTCCCTCTAAGTTGGAAACCATAAGAAAACTTGAATTTCAATTGAAAATAGGGAAATAATGGGTATATATATATGGGAAATGTTCAGCAACAAACATTTTGGCAAAACATGGGTTAGAGATTTTGGAATGGGCTGATTTTTGGTGAGGATGATCTCTACGGTGAGGAGATCATCATCACCAAAAATCAGCCCATTCCAAAACTTCTAACCTCATCAAAAATGATTTACAAAAAATGGACGGTTCACAATTTTTCAACTTATAAACTGGGGATAAAAGTTTTGGAATGGGCTGATTTTTGGTGAGGATGATCTCCTCACCATAGAGATCATCCTCACCAAAAATCAGCCCATTCCAAAACCTCTAACCCATGTTTTGAAAAATGTTTGTTGCTGAACGGGACCATATATATATGTTATCACAATCAATCTTTTCTGCTTGGAAAAAACTATTTTCGTCTGCAATCATATTGCCACTAATACACGTGAGAGAACTTTTTTGCTCACAAACTTTTCCTAACTGAGCTCATGGGCCCTCTGCTGCTTAACAAGTGCAACTTAATGAGTGTTAATTTGATAGGTCCTACGAGGAAATAGTCTAAGTAAAATAATTCGAGTCGTGATAATATGACTCCACAGGTTGCATACTCAATTGACTCTTTGATGTGACAAGTTTGGGAACTGTAGATCTGTACGTCTTGAGATGCACAATTACACTTCCCCATAAAAAAGTGTATCTTGAGACGTACAAATCTATGGTTTCCAAATTTGTCCACGTTAGGGAGTCGGTTGAGTATGACTCCTGACAAGTCATATTATTAGGACTCAAATAATTTTCATACATATGGCTATCCTATGATATTAAGATGCCCCCGCGTCAAATACCCGCTACTCTTGTGGAGATTTCTAGATGGTATCTCCAGAAACGTTTTTGCTAAAGAGTTGTTATTTGCACTCAAAGTTTTATTTATTACATTCCAATTAAAAATAAAATAAATGGTGAATTTTCAAATCGCATATTGAATATGCCAAAATTCCAATTTTGGTATACTGTTCATTTTAACTCCCAAAACATGCACACAATATACATATCACTTTTTATGCGTCCATGAACTCGTACGTTCAACACTTTTAATGTCTCTATGAATTCGTAAGCTGATCACTTTTAAATTTAAGAGTTGGTAGATGCGTAAATGTGAACAGTGTAATGCATGCTCATGTTTTCGTAAATAAAATGAATAGTGTATAGAAATCGTAATCAGAATAAAAGTCATGCATGTTTCCCCGTAAGCATCTCTAAAATAAATCAATGATAATAAGAAAAAAGTTGCGGTGCCGAATAAAAACTCTCTTTTTTTTTTTTTTTAAATTTCTTTTTGCTGATTTAGGATTTTATATGGCCTTGTTCTAATTGTAAACAAGAGCCGAAGGAATGCTTTTAATGCCGAGGGAGTAACTTGAGCCAATATATATATTTTAAATTTTCGTGTATGTTTTAATTAATTAGAATATGACAAATAATTTAGAAAGTTGGAGTGTCATAAGTAGAAGTTGGGGATGCCAATAACAGCTCTCTCACGCGTGGTCAGAATAATCTCGTAAATATAGTCCTCCACACGTGCCTAAACTCATGTGAGAAACCATAAAATTCTCCTCTAAACCAAGGCGCCTCCTAGAGACAAATCTTCTCCTCTTTTTCTCTCTTTCTCTCGTTGCAAAGCTTTTCGTCGTGTTTGTTCTTCAGATCTGCAAATGGCCGAGGTAAGAACATTTAAATCGTACTTTCAACTTAAATTTTTCTCTTTTTTATTACATCGTTCTCTATTTGATTCCCGATCGAGATGATGAAATCTTTTTATTTTATTGGATTTAGGGTTTTGTTAATTTCGCAGTTCCTCGCTGTTACTTTCTTTGTTTATTTATGGTCTGATCGTAAGGTCTATAAACGATGAATTATCGGAGATGATTGACCCTTTCTTCTAGGTTTTACTTTCGTTAGATTATTTTGATTTTTCTCAGCAAATCCTTCGTGATAACGAACTGTAACATAAATTGTGGAATCGAACGAAGAAGATGGTAATTTTAATGGGCATCTTACTTAAGGAATCAAGATAAGAATTTCCATGCCTCTCTTGTCTCTTGCCATTAGTTAATTTAATAGCTTTTCTCTTACTATTTAGCAGATAAATAAGTCTCTAATTCAAATGCAACATAAGAAATTCGGATAACAACTGAAACGCTAAGGCTAAAGATATAGCTGATGTGCTGAGCATTGACATCTGTGCCATGTATTGTAACAAAAATCCATTTTTTTCTTTTGTTTGGGGGGGGGGGGGGGGGGGGGGGGGGGATTAGACCCATAGCTCACTTGGTTTGACACATTGCAAAGCAAGTCGTGGGTCCAGCTTACCCACACAAAAAATCCAATTTTTCATGCAGGGTATGATGTATCTTTTGTTAAGAGTGAGAAAATTATATTAGAAGCATGAAACATACTCATAAGTCATCAAACTATAATAAACAACCCATATTGAGTGTGAAAATGAAGACTAAGGGTATGTTTGATTGCATGGAAAGTGACATTCTTTGGAATTTGAAATCCATGGAAAAGTAGTGGTGGAAAATGGACAGGGTTGGAAAATCAAATTCTATTGTTTGATTTCATCTAGACAAAAAAATGGGAAAAAAAAAATCCGAGGAAGAAGAAAAAGAAGAGGAGAGAGAGAGAGGTGGCCAATGACGACGATGGGAGGTAGCTGGCAATGGAAAGGGTGAGTGGCTATGGTGGTGGTGGGGAAGAAGAAGAGATGAAGTTAGAGTTTTGATTTGGGGATGGAAAATAAAGGTGAATTTCGTTTTCCCACATGTATAGGTGGGAAAATGAAATCCATGTTTTGTGGGATTTTTGGAGGAGGGTGGAAAATCATTTTCCATGTAAAAATGCAATCAAACACCTGGAAAATGGTTTTCCACTCTATTTTCCATGTGCAATCAAACATACCCTGATATATTTGATTACACATGAAAAATGAAGGAAAATTACATTTTCCATAAAAAAATCACAATTTCGTAGGTGTTTGATTGAAAATTTCCATGGAAATTGAATTTTCACTCTAATCTAAAAGTCCAACCAATGCTGGATTTCATTTTCTCACCCTACTCCTTGGGAAAATGAATTACACCCCCAAATCCACCTTAAAAAAAAAAAGAAAATACCCTAGCTCTTCTTCTTCTTCCCCTTCCTCTTCCTATCACCACCACTACCATCATTGTGCCACTGTCATCCATTGGCACCGTCGTTGTCATTGATTGGAGCTGCTGCTGTCGGGCTATCTTTCTCTCTCTCTACTTGTAGAGATGGTCGTCTCAACCATAATTGAAATCTGGCCATTTGGGAAACCTCAACCTTTGTGTTAGATTCAACAAGAGAGGATCATCCCAGAATACAAATCCATCTGAAAGTATTAAAATTGTTCCAATTTTCACAAATGCATGAATCGAATCCACCAAGCAATGCTAAGTGATACCGATCTTGTAAAGGAGAGAGTGAGAATTTTGGGTTAAAGTCCGTTTTCGTTAACAATGGTCAGATTTGGAGGAATTGTGGAGGATGAAGGAGTTAATGAGAATAAGATTAGGGTTCCTGAAGTGTTTCCAATGTAAACGGGGGTTTGAGATTTGGATAGGTTAGAATTAGCTAGAGATCGAAAATGAGGTGGTGGTGGATGTAGGAGAAGATGGATAGGGATCAAAGTCTGCTATTTCCTCTTTGATTTTTTTTTTATCTTATTTTTCCATATGCAATCAAACACACACTTGTTGATTTTCCACCCTTCCTATTTTCCATGGATTTCAAATTCCATGGAAATTAGGTTTCCATTGCAATCAAACATACCCTGAGAATATTCTGCTAAATTCTGGCATAGCTATTTGAGAGTTTGATAGCTCAAATAAACTATTTTATACTTAGAGATTAGAATAATCATGTCACATAAATTCATTCGCATGTAAAACAATTTTATACCTGAATGAAGGATAGATTATTAGTATACCTAACCAATTAGAACATGAATGATTGTGCCTTATCTAGCTTGCTTGTTTGGATGCATATCCGACATTCCAATCAACCTCTCACATGAGGATACTTTTGTGTCAAGTCATTGTGATGGGTCCTTTTCAGTCAAATATTTTTTCCCATCCCCCCTTAACCATTTTGGGATTCTAAAATTTCACCGAAGCTGGCAATTTTTATTTGGACAGCCACCTTGGATCAAACTCTAATTGTTGACCAACTCATCTCTTGTGAATCACCATAGGTGTTGTATAGTGGTGAGACTGTTAATCATGTTGTCTTGAATTGCACCCACTCGATTTGATTCCTGCTTCAATTTTATCTTCATTTTGTAACTACATACCATGTATTTTTACTTAAAGGAAAAATTCTGTGGTAATTGATTCCCTTTATGATTGATTGGGGCCTGTGGAAGGAAAGGCACATGAAAAGCTTTGACGTGCAGGAGTCTGCCATACATCAGTATTAAGCTCATCTTCTTTTTGTTCAAGCTGTTGAATGAATTCCAAATCCAATTTTTTAGGATTTTGTGTTTGAACGGAATTGATGTGAACTTATATTTACCCAAACTTACAAACTTGAAAAACAGTCAAGCAGAAGTTGAAAGTCTCAGTTTCAGGTTCTTGATTTTCATGAAAAAGGAGTTGCAATAACTTGGTCAAGTTATGGAAGTTTCGATGGGCAATGTAACTTGTTGAGCTTCCTGGTTCTTTGCTTGTGAAGAAAAAAAGAACAAGAAATTACATTTAAACCTTTATTTCACACCCATTTGCGTAATCAATCATCATCGCATTTCTTGGAAAGCAACCATACTCAATCTCTATCTGATTCTGTTGGGGTTTTAACAAAGCTCTTTCCTTGACAGGAACTCCAAGTTTTCAACAAAATACAAAAAAAATGTAAGAAATTTTTGGCACACATGTCCTTTCCATTGGCCTGTTTAGAATCTCTTTAAAGTAAACACTTTTGTTTGCTTACTTGAAAACTGTAGTTTTTTTTCTGGCTCCTGCTTTAACTAGAAAAATATATTGGTGTACATATGGTTGTGTGTTGTACAAGTATCCTGTATTTTTAACAAAGCTTTTCCCTTGACACAAACTCATGTTTTCAACAATTCTCATCCAAAAGTGTGAGATTAGTATGCATGTCAGTGCATTCTAGAATTTATTTGGAATCCATGGAAAATCCTTCCATTGCCAAAGGGCGTACTGATAACCTCTTTAGAGTAAACGCTTTTGTCTGCTTACTTGTACACTATATTTGTCTTTCTGAAGGAAAAGAAAGAAATTTCGCAAAGAAATGTAATAATTTCTTTACATAGCTGAAGGATCACCTAGCTGTCTACTGGAGGAGAATTAATGATGAATGATGTAACTATGCCCTGAAAGAACTTATATATTTGGTTAATTACTATGTTCTTGCTTTGTAGGAGTAAATTTCTCTCTTTTACGATTTTAATGATATTGCTATGTTTTGTCTTTCAGATTGAATTGAAAACAGCACCTGCCGATTTCCGATTCCCTACAACTAATCAAACCCGACACTGTTTTACTCGCTACATTGAGTTTCACAGGTACGGTTTATTAGTGTTGTGGCAAGTTGGTTATTTATAACATAATAGTGATTGTTCAGGTGTTTTATTGTGCTTATTTTTCCCAATAGATTCTCGTGGAAATGAATAATAAGTTAGTTTTTAATTATCAAATGCAGGTGTTTGGCAGCAAAAGGTGAGGAGTCCGATCAATGTCAGAAGTTTGCTAACTATTACCGTGCTCTCTGCCCTGGGGAATGGGTGAGTAATATATTCTAACCCAATGTATTTTGTTTTCCATTTTAACTTATATATTTGGTTAATTACTATGTTTCTTGCTTTGTAGGAGTAAATTTCTCTCTTTTACGATTTTAATGATTTGCTATGTTTTGTCTTTCAGATTGATTGAAACAGCACCTGCCGATTTCCGATTCCCTACAACTAATCAAACCCGACACTGTTTTACTCGCTACATTGAGTTTCACAGGTACGGTTTATTAGTGTTGTGGCAAGTTGGTTATTTATACATAATAGTGATTGTTCAGGTGTTTTATTGTGCTTATTTTTTATACATAATAGTGATTGTTCAGGTGTTTTATTGTGCTTATGTTTCCCAATAGATTCTCGTGGAAATGAATAATAAGTTAGTTTTTAATTATCAAATGCAGGTGTTTGGCAGCAAAAGGTGAGGAGTCCGATCAATGTCAGAAGTTTGCTAACTATTACCGTGCTCTCTGCCCTGGGGAATGGGTGAGTAATATATTCTAACCCAATGTATTTTGTTTTTCCATTTTAGTCAAGTTTGTTGTGCCAGTAGTCTTCCAAGGGATGTCGAGATTCCTAACTTTATGATGGACAGACTACATCTAGGATACCTGTTATTTTAACCTTTGCTTGCTCAGGGATTATGGGGTAATATATTTCTAACCCAATATATTTTGTTTTTCCATTTTAGTCAAGTTTGTTGTGCCAGTAATCTTCCAAGGGATGTCGAGATTCCTAACTTTATGATGGACAGTCTAAATCTAGGATACCTGTTATTTTAACCTTTGCTTGCTCAGGGATTATGGAAAAATGTGCTAATCTTCTGAAAGAAATTTTGCTCATTTTCGCATTTATCATGGATAAATAAAAGGAAAATAAAAAACTTATCAAAAAATAAAATAGAAGGAAAATCAATAAGATGGTAGTAAGACTGGATATGCTTTATTGAGCTGAATGTTGGGCAATCAAGCAATAGATTTATTATGGCAGATATTAGGATGCTGATACGGATAAGTTGAAAAACTAAGATAAAACTAGAAATGGAACAAATTAAGAAAAAGGGACAATGTTGAAGGTTCTAGAAGAGGGAGGTTCTAGAAGAGGGAGAGAGAGAGAGGAGTTAGAGGATATAAACACAATTGTGATTAATAGAAGACATGACTTTAGATAGAACTGAACAGAGAGATAATATACATATATGTATGTATGTATGTATATATAGGGGAGCGTTCTGAGGCCCTAAAGAGAGCCAAACATTGTGCCTAACATTTCAATATGTGGGCTAGAAGTTTCGGAATAGGCTGATTTTTTTGTGAGGATGATCTCTATGGTAACAGAGGGACAATGTTCATTCAGCATAGCGCGCCCAAATTTTTTATGATAAGGCTTTGTTGATGATGATGACCATGGATAAGTGTACTTTTTAAAAGTCACTTTTTTTGTTTTTTTTTGCTTTTTCATCCTAGTAACTTATCCATCAAACGTAAATCCTGCATATAAACACACCCTTAATGTTGATTGGGTTGATGAAGCCCCTTATTTTCATATGGTTAGAAGCATGGATTTCAGCTTGATGATCGTTGGGTTTGTTTGGAGGAAATTCTTTCCATTATGTTTGTCAAAGAAAAATATTATGTAAACTACAATATGTAATATTTGAATAATGGTCACTGAAATAGAAACCAATCTTCTACTATTATTTTTATTGCATTAATTAAAATAGCATAATCTAATGTATAGAAAATTCTATAACAAATTAAATATTAATATCGTGTGGACAAGGATAGGATCCTACATTACAGTGACCATACACGTGGTCCACATGTAGGACGATCCTGTACCTCCATTTGTTGGCTTCATGCAGAAGATCTTTTATGCCAAACATTTATCAAATCAAATGATCTCTGTTTCTAACTATGAAAGGAATTTTTGTGTGGAATAATTAATTATTTTGATAATTTATGAAACATGATTTTTTGACTATCCAAGCGATGCAATTAACAAGGCATCGATAAGGAAATGTTGAAAGTCAAGGCCCTATAAGTGGTCCTGCATTATTCTGAAATTTCGAAGTCTACAGATGGAAGACTTCATTTGTAAATGGGAAGAAATTGTTTGTAATTCTTCTCTGTAAAGGCCTTATAAGTTGCTCTTATGCATTTAATTATAAGTGGTCCTATTTTTATTTTATTTTTTTCCGAAAAAACTGTTTGTAGCCAGGTTTTGCCCGGCTGTTCATTTAATTGACCATCTGTTTAAAACTGGTGCAGGTTGAAAGATGGAATGAGCAGAGGGAGAATGGAACTTTTCCGGGTCCTCTTTAATCTCAAATCTTCATTTTTTTTAAGGCCCGGCTCAATCTGTGGAAACTTCAGATGCATCTATTAGTTCATCACTTCGCTTTTTTTTTTTTTTTTTGTTTTTTTGTTTTATGGTTTTTCTATCGAAGCACTATGATTGAAATAAGAATAACAGTCATCAAACCTGTTACATTGTTCTTGTGTCGATTTCTGGTTCTATAACACTAGAAAGAGATTTGAATTTGTGTTCATTGATGAACATTTACTTTTAAATATTTTCAATCCAATTGATATCAAAACCAAGTCACATGCTTTTGTTTTCAGTTGGTGTTGGGACATAATTTTATGGTCCAGTTGGAGACGGGTGGTGGTGTTGGATCGGTGAGATTCGCTGCAGTCTCACCCAAAGTTGCAAATTGATTGTCACTATAAATTTACATCATTGGCATGCAAGAAACGATTTGCACTTGAATGTGAAACGATGCTAATGAAATCGAGGTATTTTCGCTCACGCCTAGTGCAGTTGTTAGTTTTTAACTGGTTTGGAGGGTTCTTCTCAAGCTGTGGTGTTGGAGATATTTTTGGTCCAAGCTGAACAGAGATTTTTTTGGGATCTCTTTTGTGGATTTTGTTTTTAGATGTAACTCTTTATGTGTTTTATGATTTTCTTTTGTATTTGCGTTTTCTTTCTTTCTGCTTTATTTGTACTGGGTGTCATCTCAGCTTCCTTTTTCCTTTTCTCTTTCTTTTTATTAATGAAAGTTTACACTTATAAAATAAAAATTGGTGAAAAGAAAGTCCTCCCATTTTCCTCCAATCTTAACCGTTGGTTTGGTGGGAAAAAAATCACAAAACCTTTATGAGTGTTCCTATATACAAAGATTAGATGAGAATAATTAACTTTAAGAAAAAAAAAATTACAATCCCATATTTCTTTTAATATCTTTCTTAAAACTGTAAATCTTGAAGCATTAGGTCACTCTCCTTTTATCCTATTAAACATGCATCACTGGTAATCAATCACCAATTGGTTCAAGATTTCCATTAAGGATTTATTTTAGTGATTAGCAAGGCCCAACAATGGTTTTAAAACTCCTTCGAGACCGAGATGACTCACGCAGGTTATCTGAGTCTTGAAGGTAACCAAGAAAGATAGTCAGCATAACTCATCGATCACATTGGTTTGAAAATCTTCCTTGAGTTTATGAAAATTTGGCCTAAATAAACTGTATTAAGTAAATTTTTATTTACTTAAAATAATCAGTTATAAATGTTTGTGATCTGTAGGAAAATAAAATTTTGCAAATGAGATGGGACGACAGGTTTGAAAATCGTGGACCCAACATCCAAGTGTAGCAATTATTTTAGGTAGTTAAATATATAGTTTCTAATTGGTTGGAAATTAATTTTCACGTGTTTGGTGCCGACACAAACCAACCAGTCTGCATCAAATAGCTGGTTTACACGTCACAGGATTGTAGAAGCATCGGTTTCTTTGCCAGAAAACACCTCCTACTTTATAATAATTTTTTGGGATATTTAGAATTACTCTTCCACATTTTGATGAATATTTGAGATACACTCTTATTGAGTAATCAAACTGATGACATATGATCCTTGTCCTTTGTATATTATGTAACACAAATATAAAATGCCTCAGTTCTCATCCTCCAATAAAAAAAAACCCTTGATTTTTTTTTTATACCAAAAATGATCTTTTAGCTTTTCAACCACTAGGCTAATTAGTTTTTGAAAAACACTTTCTTAATAATATTTTAACTCTTACGAAGGCTCCTTGAGCTCAAATGAATTATCACATTGACAAATTCAACACAATAGTCATCTAGATTTCATGGTAAAACTAAGATTTAGAAGAAAAGAAAAATTTATATACTTAGAATTAATCTAAGGTTTTGAAAATAATGGCTATCGAACTTTCATGGAACTCTCAAATTTAAAAATAAATTCCATGGTGAATAATAATATTTTTATTTCAAAGACCACATAATTTTGTCCTCTACAGGCCTAAGGCATCACATTATATTTTTGGATGACACAAGATAATATCAAAGACCCTTAGTAAGACTTGAAATCTTACTAAATTAGTAAGGCTGGTAGGACTTTTTTTGTTTTTTTCCCAAATCAATCTCTCTCTCTCTCTTCAACTGAATAGATAAACCTAAAATTTTAACTTTCTGATCACTGTTTTTATTAAGGGAAAATTACTTAATGGTCCCTGGTGCTAATTTTTATTTTTTGATTAGTCCTTGACTTTTATTCTGAGCTAAATAATCCATTTAGTAAATCCCTCTTTTCTAATCAGTCATTGAACCCCCACTGTAGACATTTCTCACGATTGAAATATCAAAATTGTCCTAACCATTCAAACTCACCATTTTGATAAAAAAAAATGGTTTTCAGAATCACGAACTAATTTTGGAGACTCCATTTTGATGAAAAGGATTTGAAAAGGAAGAAAAAGTTATTTTAAAGGGTTTTTTCAAATATTTTGAAGATGTATGTAAAAAAACTAGGGTTTTTACATACATTTACTTCGTTGTTGATCAAAATCGATTAAGGATGGTTCTTTCGATTTGAAATCATCTACACAAGTCGTTATGTCAACTTATAAGTAGATCTTTCCATGAATTTTAGTTGAAAAAAATTCAAAAAAATGAAATCAGATAAATTTTATTGTGCTGAGGTTGGCAATTTTTATTTATTTTTAATTATTGTCAACCTCACTAGTTTTTATTATTGTTAAGGTCGACAATAATTAAAAAAAAATATATCGACCTTAACAATAAAAATATTAAACTAATTTTTTTTTCCAACCTCGACGTTGTAAATTTCACTCGATTTTACTCTTTCGAGTTTTTCCAACTAAAATGCATGGAAAGATCAACTTAAAACTTGAGAAAACGACTTGTGTAAATGATTTTAAATTAAAAGAATCATCCTTGATCAATTTTAATCTAAAAAAAAAATAAAAGAATTGAAAAATTCTAACTTCATTTTTATTATAAATTGTCAAAAAAAAACATTTAAAGTTCAAAAATGAGAAGTATATCATTTCGATTCGTCATTCACGATAAAAAGAAATTGTCGAAAATGATTGGAATCGTTGTTGGAAAATCTAAGTATGTGTAATAATATGTACTTAAATTGATGTTGTCCTCTATACCTTGTTCTCTTAGTTTGCAACCCTCGCATTTGAAATTTTTTCTCAGAAAATGTCAAAAAACGAATTAAAAATGAAAATCAATTGGTCCCAAAAGAAAATTAAGTTGTAAGACTAAGGTAGATACCATCCCTACCATGGTTTTAAAACTCGTTTGAGACCGAGACGTATTGCCCGAGTTAACTCGATAATTGGAACTGAACGAGATCAACTCACAAGTTACTTTTTTGACCGAGATTTAATACCTCATGTTAAAATTTTTGATTTTTTGAACAAGATTTTTCAAACATGTCGGAAAACTCGTCCGAGACGAATTGATATCTAACCTGGACGAGACGAGATGCGAAACCGAGTTTTAAAACCATGATCCCTAGAGTATGAGATGTTAATTGTTAAATGATCTTGATGTAAAATGATCAAAATACCCTTCATCAAACTCTTTTAATCCATTCACCCGCCACCTTTGGTGACAACATCCCCACTTCTTCACGTCACGATTTTAATAGAGAGCTTTTATTAACTCATCAACTTTTACTTATAACACACCAATCTATATGTATAACTTGTAAAAGGATTAGTGTGTTGTAAGTAAAAGTTGGTGTGACAATAGAATCTCTCTTTTAATTTCTATATATTTAATCTTCTAAATTAGGCTACTAAATAAATAAAGGGTTGGAGACAATGGGTATTGGAAACAAATTATAAATGCTTTTAGAAAGAAAATAAAAAATAAATAAATCAAGGATCGTTTTATAATTCAAAGCTTAATCTAAAGGTTGAAGACCATGGACTTTTGCAAAAAATCTAAGAGTTTTTGAGAAGATGTTAAAAGACAAAGGGTATTTCATTTATTTCCTGTTCTTCTTTCAAAATAGACCTTGGTCAAGAGGGTAAGTTATCAATTCAAAGAAGACTTCTGCGTGTGTCCCAGATTGGATGTGGACTTGTGCTTCCCTGCAATGCCCCCAACAGCCAAGTCCTACAAGACTTAAATGTATAGAGTGAATTCCTGAGTTGGAAATTGCGTTTTTTTTTAATGGCTGGACCCTTGCCTATTTATAGGTTGAATCGTGATATCTTTTGTTCTTGATTTGAATCTTGTTTTTCGTGTCAACTCTCTTCCTTCATGTTGACTGCGTTCCATACAACAATTCTCTTTTCATTATGATCTACAAATGTAAATGATTCTAATTTTGAATTTCTATTTGTGGAATAATCTAGCTTGAATGTCCTTATGTCACATGTCATTCAATTATAGGGTAGATAATATGAAAAAAACATAATAAGATCGAGGTGACATTTCACCCCCATACGTTTTTTTGGCATTGGCTTCTATTAGTGGTCTCGAACGAAAGCAATTCCAACAAGACTTCTCAAAAAGGTAATTTTGGACTTGCCGCAAATATTGTTGAAGCAGAAGTCATTACCAACAAACGTGCTTTTCTGACTTTATCAGTTCAAAGCCTAAAAAGCCACCAAAAAATCCGTAACAAAAATACCCTAACTAATTACCATGGTTATTGGATGTAGGACTGTAGTTTTATCTATTTTGACAAAATTGACCTAGATAATATTAAGGTTAAATACTTAAATGAAAATATGAGGGTATTTTACTCATCCATATTTTGGTATCGAACCAAAATTGATTTTGGTACATTTCCGAGTTGATTCGGTTGAGTTGCCAAGTTAACTTGGCTAGTTGGCTCAGAGTAAGTTTTGAGGCCGAATCAACTCGAAATCCAATTAATTGGACAAGTTTTAAAACTGTGATTCACCCCAGGAATTCACATACTTGCATGTTGTGATATTAATACATGGAGTTTCATTATGATTGGTTTCAAGCAATAAAAGTTTTGTGGATGGATTGACAAGTATACCTGTATTTGGTTGAAAGAATTTAAAGTAGGGAACTAAAGATAGAGGGGATGGGGTTGGTGAGAGACTTTAAGAAAGACTGAACAGCTTAACTGATCCACACTTGCCTAACTAACTCTCTCTCTCACTCTCTCACTCTCTCATACTATATTGACTTGGGCGGGTCAAAAAATAGCACAAAGGATGATTGGTGCCTTCACATTCTCATAATCTGTGCTCTTAGAGTTCTTGTTTATACACTATGGTGCTCTTACAGCAATATGCACTTTTTTACTCGAAATCGCCGAATTATCCAACAAGGTCCAGATTTCAAGCAAATCGATCGAGAATGGAATTGGTAAATCTTCTTTTTTAATCTATTAATTTTATTTCATGTGGACCCAAATTCATCAACGGATCTGAACAAAATTGAACAACTGATTTGGATATAAATGGGTGATGGAAGGATTTTTTTTTCTTAAAAAAATTGTTTATGAATAATTTTTATTTATTTAATAAAAAAAAAAGGATGCAAAGGTGATGATGGGATTATTTTATTGTGAATAATTCTATTTTTATTTTTTTTCTTGAACAGGGACAATTTCATTATTCTTCAAGCTTTCATGGCTTTCATGGCATGTTACATCTTCCCATTCTTGATCAATCTTCCTCAATGGAACTCAAAAGGGTATCTCTGTGCTTTACTTCTCCATGTTGGAGTTTCAGAGCCACTATATTATTGGATACATAAACATTTCCATAGTGATTATCTCTTCACTAATTATCATTCACTCCACCATACATCTGCAGTGCCACAGCCTCTCACTGGTACAAAGCATTGTAATAAAACTTTCATTTAATTTCTTCACTAATGGTACTTGATTCACCAATTGAGATTTTTTTTTTTGGGTGCAGCTGGGCATGCAACACCATTGGAGCATTTACTATTGGGAGTGATTATAGGAATCCCTATAATTGGGACATCTCTAATCGGATACGGATCACTAAGTTTGATCTATGGTTATGTTTTAATATTTGATTTCTTCAGAGGCTTGGGACATAACAATGTTGAAGTTGTTCCTCATGGGATCTTTGAGATCTTTCCATTCCTTAAATATGTTATCTACACGCCAACGTAAGTAATTCGCAAATACATCTCTACTACTTATAAACAAAATATGAAAACGAATTATACGTAGAAACATTTGCTTTTGTTCTATAACTAGGATTCCTCCAGAGTGCATTCATGGTATCAAAGTCATTGATCCTTTGATTAAGTTATAGGTTTTGATTATATTGTCTATTAATAAGTGATACCACCTTGGTTCGTGTGGTCTATTATTTTACACTTTATTACCATGCACCCTATCTAAACTCTAATAATGAGATCAAATGCGTCATTAATGAGATATTTCATGCTGATCCCTACTTACAATTAAGGTAACAACTTTGGTCGTGGTCCATTTTCAAAGTAGACCACGAGCATAAATTTAAGACAAGTTCCTTGCATTAGTTAATTTTTCTGATTATTGTGGGGTATAATATAGGGATGAGATACTTTATGGGGTCTTATCTCGTAATTAAGTTTGCTGCCTAGCAAATCTCTGAACAACTACTTTTCTCCTCCCTAAAATTAAAGCCATATTTCATCTTTTTTGCTGGTGCTTGAATAGTCCATTTATCACTTCACCCTCTTTATATCTGTTCACTAGAGGAGCTTGCCCTTGTAGGGCATTGTATTTGGAGTTGTGGTGGTAAAAGAGCAAATAAAATAAAGTTGGAGGGTGTTGTTAGCAAAGGGGAAAAGAGGAAAAATAATAAAGTTGAAGGGGTATTGTTGAAAAAAGAGAGACGAAGAAAGATAATATATAAAGTTGAACGGGTAGTTTAGAAAGGAAATATAACATCAAGGTAATTTAGTTAATAAAAAGGGAAGGGGGGGGGGGGGAGAGAAAATAATAATAATAAAGTTGAAGTTGTCATGTTATTTAAGAGATATAAACTATAAATATTGAGACAAAGGGATGAGACTACCTCCTATTTATTAAATAGACGAGTTTGTCCATGCCCCTACGGCATGGGCATCGTCTTTAAGGTTAAAGACATAAAATAGAAAGATAGTAAAATTAGAGAGATATTATTGAAAAATGGAGGGAAGGAGGAGAAGAAAGATAATAAAGTTGAAGAGAAAATGAATAAAGTGAGATAGTGTGGACCTCACTCCACTATAGTTGGAGGGGACATTTATCCCCTACAAAATTTTAGCAGAGTAGGGGTCTGTCATTGTGTTTTATTATATTGATATTTATAATGTTGTTAATCTTCTCTAGCTTGAATAACACATTTGGTTATGATTAATGATATGGGAAAGTTTTAACACCAACTTTCAACCTGGTATAACCCTCCTCCATCTAGTTTAGATCATATAACATAAAAGAAGTCCTACACAAAGAGAGTTAAATTTCCATAAAAAAAATAATGTTTACAAAATAATGGACAATATGTCTTTTTTTTATTATGCACAGATACTACAGCCTCCACCACAAGGAGATGGACACCAATTTCTGCCTCTTTATGCCTCTCTTTGATGCTCTGGGAAAGACACTTAATAACAAGTCATGGGAGCTGCACAAGAAAACAAGTTCAGGTGCGCATAAAACCTTAACCCTTATAATTAGTCAGGTAAATGTGGATATACATTGGAACATTGAAGCCTTCATCTGGATATTAACATCTTCTACAAACAAGTTCTTTGATGAATATCACCACAAAAAACAAAAAAAAGTGTTCCTATTTTGCCTTTTAGTGTTGAAAAAATAGTGAGGTTTTTATTGTCATTGTTTAAGGACAGCCTCCACCACAAGGAGATGGACACCAATCTGCCTCTTTATGCCTCTCTTTGATGCTCTGGGAAAGACACTTAATAACAAGTCATGGGAGCTGCACAAGAAAACAAGTTCAGGTGCGCATAAAAACCTTAACCCTTATAATTAGTCAGGTAAATGTGGATATACATTGGAACATTGAAGCCTTCATCTGGATATTAACATCTTCTACAAACAAGTTCTTTGATGAATATCACCACAAAAAACAAAAAAAAGTGTTCCTATTTTGCCTTTTAGTGTTGAAAAAATAGTGAGGTTTTTATTGTCATTGTTTAAGGATATTTTGGTAAATAATTCTTAAGATTTTGTAACATTTTTACAAAGACAATTGAACGATGACAGCCAAACCCTTACTTATTAGTAAATTACAGTCATGATTTTATAAAGTATATTGTTGAAAATACATTGATAAAAACATTAAGATTTGTGTTGGGGTGTAGAGCTAAGAATCCTAGAAATTTTGAGTATGGTACCCATTTCTCTACATAATCATTTACCCACATCGATGTAGGATACGGGTAGTGAACCTTGCATATCTGTTATCTGATCAATATCTCAATCTCCCCCATTGGAACAGAGACAACCCTAATTAAAGGAAAATGGTGGATACATACCTTATGACTATGAGTTGCATCCATACTATTTAAATACCTATCACAAGTACTACTACTTCAAGGTCAGTTTACTAAAGCCTAACAACGATGAATGATGGCTTCTGCAGGAAAAATTATGAAAGGGGCTGATTTTGTGTTTTTAGTTCATTGTGTGGATGTGATTTCATCGATGCATGTACCATTTGTTCTACGGTCTCTCGTTTCGTTGCCATTTGCAACGAGGCTGTTACTTCTGCCATTTTGGCCATTAGCCTTTGTGACGATGATATTGTTCTGGATTTCATCCAAGGTCTTTATGGTCACTGGCTACTACCTTCGGGGTCGATGGCATGAGACGTGGTGTGTCCCTAGGTATGGTTTTCAGGTGAGCTCTCAATTATCAGACTCCATAACCTTTTTAAATTTAGAGGTGTGTATAGATTCATAGCTGATTAATGAGTATTAATTGTTTCCATGGTCAGTATTTCTTGCCATTTGCTAAAGATGGTATTAATAACCACATCGAACACGCGATCCTAGAGGCCGATAGACTTGGCGTCGAGGTCATCAGCCTTGCAGCATTAAACAAGGTCAGTACGACTATTTCTGTGGTTGAGATCATCTGTTATTATTGTTCTACAATCTACTTGTATTTTAAGGCATTTATTTTGTTTCGGACCCCACTCAGCTTCAGAAAAGGTCCCCATTGATACTGTTTTGCCTCTTGAAGCCCAAGTCAAG
This sequence comes from Akebia trifoliata, assembly GCF_017979445.1. Classification (NCBI taxonomy): domain Eukaryota; kingdom Viridiplantae; phylum Streptophyta; class Magnoliopsida; order Ranunculales; family Lardizabalaceae; genus Akebia; species Akebia trifoliata. The sequence goes on from NC_141382.1 coordinate 48,722,719, forward strand.
GAAAAATATAAGACATTTACACAACATTAGCAGTACTCGAAAACTATTGTTACGACACACATATAGTTGGGGGAACAAAGTGGTAAAATAATGAATTGGATTGATCCTATCAGATCAATTATAACCAACTTTAAAAGAAATCATATAGTTAAAATAATAGTAGTATATCTTAAGTAGAGATAAATTCTATCTCATCTAATTTAATCCTAATTGTGTACATGATCTGGTACTAAATTTTGTGTTTGATTCCCGTGAAAATGTTTGATAGAATGAAGGGCTAAATGGAGGAGGGACATTGTTCGTTAAGAAACATCCGAATCTAAGGGTTCGAGTCGTCCATGGAAACACCTTAACTGCTGCTGTGATCATTAATGAGATCCCCAAGGATGTCAAGGAGGTCTTCCTCACTGGTGCTACTTCTAAGCTTGGAAGATCCATTGCTCTCTACCTTTGTCGACGAAGAGTGAATGTTATGGTAACCAAACACTACCTCTTCATAATCTTCTTAGATCCAATTTTTTTTATTTTTTATTTTTAGGAAACTCATTGAGTTCTAATTAAAATGATGATGATATTAACCCTCCATTTGGGACTTATGGAGGGGTAATTTTGTCATTTCAACTTAAACTTGGTTTTAAAAAAAAAAATATTAAGTGATGTAAATTAAAATTTTATTAATTTTGGGAGGCAAAGTTTTGTTTGCATAATTCAATTGAGGGAAGGTAAGCTGAAGAATAATAAACAAATTAAATTAATTTGCTACTAATTAAAAACCAGCTTATATTCTTGACTTAGCTGTTTAGTATTGATTTGGGGGTATTTGTGTCAATTTGTCTGGAAGGACAGACCTTATAACAATGGTGATGTTATGCAGATGCTTACACAATCCACAGAGAGATTCGAGAAAATTAAAATGGAAGCCCCTGAAGAATTCCAGAATTTCCTAATTCAAGTCACAAAGTACGAAGCGGGCCAAAACTGTAAAGTAAGATTATTAGGATATTTAAACTATTGCTTTTTTTTTACATTTACCTCCCTGAATAATGTGACGTATTTGAATAAACTTTGAAGTTTAACTTAAATGTGCAAGCATGATTGATGGATTGATGATAATGATGATCAGACGTGGGTAGTTGGTAAGTTTCTGACACCTGGACAGCAACGATGGGCCCCATCAGGAACTCATTTCCATAATTTTGTGGTCCCACCCATCATTGCCTTTAGGAGAGACTGCACCTATGGGAAGCTCGCGGCCATGGGACTACCTGAGGACGTAAAAGGGCTTGGGACTTGCGAGGTAATTTCCAACTTTAAAGAGATCCCAACCACACATCAAATGCTTGATCTTGTGGTTTGAATTTTATTTTCACATTTATTGGATCCGGACATATTTTATCTAGAACCGATCCAATATGTTATCAAAACCCAAAGCCTTGATCCAGATCAGAAGTTACGGTAACGGAATGGATTCGATTGGATTTTGATTCTGATCCGATCCATTGATAATTTTAATTTTAATTATCATTATATCAATTTAAGTGAATTAATTAATAAAGTTTGTGGTCCCTTCCATACAAATGTGATTGCAGTATACGATGGAAAGGGGAGTAGTTCATGCCTGCCACGCAGGTGGTGTGGTTCATTTTCTAGAAGGATACACGCATCACGAGGTTGGTTCTATCGATGTAGATAAAATCGATGTTGTGTGGGAAGCTGCATTAAAACATGGTCTAAGACCAGTTTAAACTCTTCAAGGAGAAACAACTATAATCTCTCTCTCTCTCTCTCTCTCTCTCATCCCTATAAAATAGAGAAGAACATGTGTGTTATTTTAAATTCCAAGCTTGTAATTTATACTAGACATTTGTGTTATTTTAAATTCCAAATATGGTTTCTCCTATTTTACTAACTAGTGCAAATGTTTGGATTTGATTTTTAGTTATCCATCCATCAAAAAAATAAATCAAAGTACAAAAAACACACTTAATGATCATTTGATTTATGGGTTACAAGTAAAGTCACAAATTAAAAAGTATAATGATTTTTTTAGGCTCACCCCTACACTCTCGTCACAGAATCGTAAATCATTTGCCTCAGGATATGTAGAATTATAAATCTCGAGGCAAATGATTTACGATTCTATAATGGGGGTGTGCGTTAAAAGCTGAAATTATCTAGCATTGCTTTGGGCTTCTCGGTTTAGTCGAAAGTTGGGCACAAATATTATGGTTATGGGATTGTGGAACAAAATATCGTATTATTTTTGTTATATAATCTATTAAGCTGAAGGACTTACATTAATAAAGAAGATGTTATGTATTGAAAAAGTTTTAGAAATCCGAAATCCTAACCGTTTAAGACAATCACCCTTGCATCTTCCATTTTTTCCTTCAATACACGTGGCGTGATGCCATTGGTTCACAGCTTAGCATAGACATTCTTTAACAGCAAATTCGTTCTCCTCAAAATGATAAGCCCAAGCCTACCCAACTTTATAGACAAATATCCCAGGACCGAAGTACAGCCCATGATAGGGTCAACTTAAAGGACCTTAATAAAGCCCCGCAGATCTACACCATTAATTTGCATCCTCATTTTTTGTGGGCCTACAACCCATGATCTAGAGAAGATACCGAAACAATGGGGTGTTGGAATTTATGTATGGTCTAGACTAGAGCCGGGCTCATGGTTTCCAAACTCAGGACCACATCATCCTCGACAAAGATTTTGGGGTCGGCTAAATGAATCATGCTCCTCCATTCCACTCTGTCTACGCATCAGACATGTATTCAATTTCTATCGAAACTCGGATCAATTTCTAAGCATGGGAAATATAGGTAGGAAACTGGTTTTAAAGATGTATATAACTGCACCATATAGTGGGAAAATCATTTTACCTGATAAAAAGTTTTTTTTTTTTTACTATCTTGACAGAAAATATTCTAAAAGAACCTAGGAAAATTGATTTTCTTGTTAAGACAGAAAATTTTCAATATTATTTTATCATGATTACTCACTTCCATAACTAAAATTTTGACATTTTCGTAACGTGCAATCAAAAATGGACAAACATTTTAAGTGAAAATCAAATTTTTGTGAATTATTTTCAATGCAAATTAATTTTCTTGAGAAAACGTTTTTACTGAATTTATGCAAAAGGTTAGATTAAAGTTTACAAATAGAGGGGAAGTCTAACCTCATGCTATGCAAATGTGAGCCAAGTAAGTCTTTTGGTTTAAAATTTTGTTGATTATATGATGTACATGAAGCAGTCTAGATTCTTATAAGTGATAGATTAAAGTTTTTATTCCAAAGCTCATTAACCAAATGGGTGTCGACTAATAGATTGGACTAGACGCAAAATCCGATCTGTTCTGTACCAATAACCAAACAAGGATTTGGTTTTCATACGGATCCAATGTGATAACCCATGGGATCGACTCTGGATCAACCACGTCTTGTTCCAATAGAGACCGTTTGTTTTGGGTGCACGTTAACTTGATAACCCAAGTTAGTAAAACTTTTTCTTTCTTAATGCCCTCTCACCACCTCCAAATAGTGGAATTTGGCTTTTGAAAGGTTGATAAGGTTGATCTCAATGATTTAAACCATTGATATATTGCTATAAATAATCGATCTTGTCCATTTTCTCCGAAATGGTTGTGATCTCAACCTATTTTGATCCAATAATCTGTATTGACCTTTTTTTACTAGTATTGGTCTCAATATCTAATATCTTTTATACAAATCTATGACTTCAACGATTATCAAAAGTTGAACTCGATGATTTGGAGGGATCAAGAAAGAAAAGAAAGTTTATTAGGGTTCTGTTTGGTATGGTGCAAATCATCTGCAAACGTAAACAACTTTTTGAAATCAATTTTATGGGTTCTTAGTTACACAATGCAAATGATTTGCATGGATCACCTAAATTCTAAGAAATCTAAGAAAATTTTTAAATAATTATCGAAATTTCAAAAAATACTGAAAGTGTTATATGTGTTGACAATTTTTTCTCAAAGTGTCGCGAACACTATGTGATAGTTCTGTCGACACTTGTAACATTTTTGGAATAAACAAAAATGTATGTAATTATTTTGGAAATTTCCCAAGAAATTTCAATAAATAATTTATGGCACAAAAAGTATCGCAAATCATTATTATTTTATTACAACCTATGCATATCAAAATTCTTAAAATACCCTTTATTAAAGGAATTGACCAAATAACAAAAACACTCTAAGCACTTGTTAAATACCCTTCATCAAAGAATTTGTTAAATTACAAAAACAACCCTCAATACTTACTACAATAACAAGTATGAATTCACAAAAATACATCTCATCCACTGTAAAGGTTATTATACCTTTTGTTATGGATATTTTGAAAATTCATATATATTATAGTGTAACAAGTAATGAGGGTATTTTTTTTTTTTTTTTTTTTAATTTGAATAATCTCTTTGATGAGATCAAATATATATATTTTTTTAAATCTACATTTTGTATTAAAAATAAGTCATTAATTATTTATTTATCAATTTATTTTGCACTGAAAATATCAATTAAACACAAATTTTACAAGACATTTTCCCGACGCTACCCAGCAATAATAAATTTTTCATCATAAATTGTTTGCATTGCTAAACATTTGCAGTTGTAGAGTACCAAGCAGGGCCCATGTGGGGGTATCACGTTAAAACCCAAAACTATTCTATTTTCAATTTTATACCAAATTGGCAAATTCTGAGTCAACTCGGAAATGAGACCCATTTGAAATTTTCATACAAAATCACCAAAACTATTATATTTTCAATTTTATACCAATTCGGCAAATTATGAGTCAACTCGGAAGTTAGACCCATTTGAAATTTTCATACAAAATCACCACCAAATCTAACTCCAAACGAGTTGACTCATCGAGTTTTGAAATTATGCTATTGTCCTAATTGTCTCTCTCACTGCACAGGAGATTGGCCGAGTAAGTAATGGGAGGTAACGTGGAGTGTTCTTGGCTTGTCTTAAAGATAGTAGGGTAGAGAGGAGGGAAAAAAGCGCGACCACACGTTTCCCTTCATAGTTCATATATTATAGAGCACCCCACGAATCATCCCTTGCACGTGTGTAATTAATTTGTTACCCATACATATATATATATATATATATAAATATAGATATATATAGATATATATATATATATATATATACATACGGTCAGGTTCAAGGGCCATATGAGAAAACTTTCGTTTTTCAAAGTAAGGGTAAGAGGTTTTGGATTGAGCTGATTTTTTGCAAGGATAGTCACTATGATGAGAAGATCATCCTCACAAAAAATCAGCTCAATCAGAAACTTCTAAATCCATCAAAAGTGATTTACAAATTTGTGATAAAAATTGGTAAAAAATCGACGGTCCACATTCTAAATCACTTTTAATGGGGTTAGAAGTTTCAGATTGGGCTGATTTTTTTTTTGATGATCTTTCCATCATAGAAATCATCATCACAAAAAATCAGCTCAATCCAAAATTTTTAACCCATATTTTAAAATTTTATTTACCGTCGAAAGTTTTCTCATATGGCCCTTGAACCTGACCCATATATATATATATATATAGAGAGAGAGAGAGAGAGAGAGAGAGGGACAGAGAGAGTGTGAAAAGCATTCCCTCTCTCTCAATCACACACATTTCAAGTAGAGCTTTAAAATTGTTAGTCCTTGGCCACTTATAAAAACCTACATCAGATTTAAAAAACTAATTGGAGTGTTTGCTCATTATAATTGATTTTTTTTTTTACTTAGAGAACATAATTGAGTTCCTAAAATGGGTGTCAAAGTCCTAATCAAAGTTTTATCCTTACAAAAGATCATTCTAGTACAAAACGTCTAAATCCATCAAAAGTGATTTCAAAATAACAGTCCGCAATTCTTCGACTTATAAATTGAGTTAGAGATCTCCTCGTCATAAAGATCACTCTCACAAAAAATCACTTAATTCCAAAAAAATTAATTTATATAGGACAAAATACTTTGACTACAATTTTTATTGTTGAACATGACCCTTATTTAGAATATGAGAGAATCATTCCTAATAATCCAAATTAAATCGTTTCTCAATCATATTTTAAGATCAAGTTAGATTTTAATTACAACCTTTTAGTGATGCACCCCTATCTTTTTACTAGAGTAATAATAATTGTCACAAGTGAAAAACATTTAAACTTGTACTACAATGTTAGATTTATCTAATGGCTTTTAATGTGATCTTTTTTATTTTTTTGTTTTAGGTATGGTCCTTTCCTTATGTCATTATTTTGAAACTTTGAAACCGCTAACAAACAATAATGTAGATGATTAAGTCCTCATCTCTTGCGATGGTATCAAACATAAGAAACTCTGACTCATAAATCAAAAACTTGTCATTGTCGTGAAATATATATCAATTTTTATAAAAAATGATCTGAGATTGAGATGATTCGTCATGAATCAACTTAATATTGTTCACGAACGAGATGATATGCCATGGGCAAGATTTAAAATTTTCTTATTCTCCAATCATTATAATATTGTTCATGAACGTAATTAGAAATGAAACCAAAGTTTTAAAAACATAATGATTTATACACCCTTTGTATTTTCAACGTATAAGTTAAGGCTTGACCCATAAAATGGAGTGAAATAAGCTAAGACATGTTAGTGCAAAACAAGGCCAAATTTTTTCTGAACAAATTTGGAGCAAAGAAGAGAAATTGGTCTAAAGAAGCAAACGCGTGACAAGTTGTTCCCTCAATAAAGGAGATCGAAGTACCTATACTATCACACGTATCCATCACGCTCTCTGCACGTGTGTACCACTAATTTGCAGGACATCCGAGGTTAAGACGTTCACGTGCCCCTACTCCCTAATCTATTTCAATATCTACGACTATCATCTCCTCTCTGACAGGCACACGTGTCACATCATTGGCTTACAAGTAGATAAAGACGTTCACGTGTCCTGATGGAAGCGAACAGAAATATTAAAAATAAAATAAATATAAAGTTTTATTCCATTTTTAACTTATAAATGACAATTTTTTACTTATTTACAAAGTTATTGTACTTGTTGAATTAAATGATGAAAATAATTTTTTTGAGAGTTATTATTGCCGCACCAATTCCTTTATTATAATTCATCAAATTACACGCAATTGGTGTGGCGTTGATAAAAGTTGATGTGGTAAGAACAATTATTTTTTTATTTTTTTCTAAATAATTGTATCGAGAAAATTAATATAAGACATTTCACTTTTAATTATAAGATAATATTAGTTCAATCTCAAACCATAATTGGATAGAGCCTAGAGTATGACTTTAGAGTCACAAAAGCATCAAACAGATGATTAAGATAAGAATAATGTTGAAGTGACCTCAATTGGAATCTCATATTGCACTTTTGATGTGAAAGTATATGAAGCTATAGATACTCTTCATCGAAATACGAGTGAAAAAAAGAATCTCTGATTCGTATCGACTTTCACATCAAGAAGTGTGATATGAAGTTCTAGCTAGAGGTCACTCCAGTACATCTCTTAAGATAAAGTGAAGAAAAGACTCTTACCAATCAATAAAAATTAAAATTCATTTTTCTTAGGAATTCTTCAAAATATATTTCCCATCTCTCATGTACATTTGATGCACTAGTGTTTCCTTTTATTTATAGGGTTGGATCAATTGACTCTTAAGAATGACTCAAAAAAAAAAAAAACACATGATCCCAATCCTTTTAAAAAAAATCCAATGATTGAGATTTATGAGTATCTTGATAACACAAATATCAAAGATACTTATCCCGAGGATAAATCTCAATAATTGGATTTTGCATTTAAAGAGTTGTGATCATATGTTTTTTTCTTGAGTCATTCTTAGAAATCAGGGTCGTGACCCTTATTTATATATGACATTTTAAACTATTTATTAACCTAAAATATGAATTATTCAGTCCAAAATTTTGTATGTAAATTAATGGGTAAGGTTCATTAGTTCAAAAATTTGTATGAATTATTAAATTGATTATTTATTTATTTAATTATTATATTATTTTATAAATGTATCATTTAAATCAAAACAGTACTCTTTCTCTATCACAGGTCATTTCACCTCAATCTTTAGAGAAGTAAACTGTTATTCCCCACTTTTTTTAATGAAATCATAGTCAAGAAAAAAGACCTAAACTGTCGATATACAGATAGAGAAACACATTCGCCCCTTGGAAAGTAATTAAATTGTAGTTAGGCCACCAGTGGGAAACACTTGAAAGTTGGAACTACTACTATGTATAAATGTAAAAGTTAGTCAAAGCTGGAAACAGCACCATAGGTTATTTTGACGATTATATTAAATACTTTGTTATATTAGGTGATTAATTTAATATCTTAGAAATATTTTGGTTATCTTAGACAATAACTGAAAATAAGGGCATTATAATTAGATTTCTATAAATATGTATAGAAAACAAGAAGTTGATTTCGTCAATTTCACGCTTTTGTAATTTTTGACTTTTGCATTCGGTGGGAAACAATTCTCAAAATATCTGATTCACATGATAATTTGGACTACAAAAGGGCCTTTTTAACTTCGAATTTGTAGATTGACCGTAAAGAGAGAGAGAAAGAGAGAGAGACTTTGATTTATAATTTGATTACCCCACGTGGCATACTCAATCGATTATTTGATGTGACAAGTTCAGGAATCGTACATCTGCGTTCCTTGGGATACATGATTCCCTCAAGATACACTCTTTTATGGGGAAGTACAGTCATTTATCCCGAGAAGCACAAATCTACGATTCCCAAATTTATCATGTCAGAGTAGTCAATTGAATTTGCCATGTGGGGTAGTTAGATTATCACGATTTTTGACTTGATTGATTTTCATTTAATTGTACGTGAGATTCATTGAGATATGTAAAAGGTGGGGTAGACGATTTTTGACTTGATTGATTTTCATTTAATTGTACGTGAGATTCATTGAGATATGTAAAAGGTGGGGTAGTTAGAGAATAAGGTCTAAGTAAGAGACGCCTTAACAGTTTTTAGTTGGTTCGTTTTTTTCTTTGACTATTTATTCATCCCCTCAACCCGTGAAGTATCCAAGTATTTGGATACTTGGAATCAAGTTGTCCCTATCATGGGAGAAAAGGGTGGTTGTACATGAGAAGAAAGAAAATTATCACAGTTTCTTTGATGAAGGACAGGGAAACCGTCCGATCTCTCTGATACAAATATTGTTCTCAAATCGTCTAACTTATCTGTATGAAGTTTAAATATTGAGTCCTATAATCCTCATTTGCTAAAATAAATGGGATACATTATCATGGTGGGTACCTCATCTACCATTTTTTTTAATATCCTCACTTTGTAGAAGGTAAATAAAAAAGAGATGGACAAACTTGATATATATATATATATACATGGGTCCCACTAGACAATCAACGTTGGGAGCAAAAATTTATCCTATATGTGTTAAAAAATTTAGATTAAACTGATTTTTTGTGAAAAACAATCTCTATGGTGAGAAAATAATTCTTTAAAAAAATCAGTCAAATCTAAAATTTCTCACCCCATCAAAAGTGGTTTACAAGTTGAAGAATTGTGGATCGTCGATTTTTATCGTTAATTTGTAAACTAATTTCCACAGGGTTAGATGTTTCAGAATGGGTTGATTTTTTGTGAAGATGGCATCCTTACCATAAAGACCATTTTCACAAAAAATCAGTCCAATCTAAAATTTTAATCTATATAGAATAAATTTTGACTCCCAACAATGGTTGCCGAACTTGATCATATATATATGGATAACATTTGGCCACCAACATTAGAGGGCCAACGTTGGGAGTTAAAAATTTTCTTATGTAAGGAGAGAGGGAGCTTACTATGACTCAAAATGTCATGGGTTGATCTAGTTGCAATTTGAAAGGAGCACACACATTTTTTGACTTCTTCTAAGAGGTTCCTTTAAAAAGTTAAAAATGAAGAAGAGATCCTCTATTCATAGAAAGTGAGAACTTTATTGACTGTAGAATGAAATTATGTGAACACTAATTAATCATAATCAAGAAAGATAAGCATAAAAAAATTCTAATATAATCAATAATCCTACACTCCACAAAGATGATCCTAATCACTTTTATGAAAATATGATATATTGTAAGAATGCTCACTTTATTACAATACATGCTGTCCGTAATTTTAACACGAAATGGTAAGTCACCCGTTTTAAAATTGGGATGTTATAAGTAAAAGTTGGGATGCCAATAGCAACTCTCTTTTTTACTTTTAGCCCAATCAACCAGTCACTAGATTTCAAAATTTAAACGATGGGAGATTATTATCTTGCTGGACGTTGTGTACTCTCAATTATAAATACGCATTTGCTGTTAAGAAATTTTTGTGTTAAGCTGATGAGCTAATGTCACAAGTCACGACATCATCGTGTATATTTGAAAATTATTTAAAGTGGGAACTCCAAACCGTCGAGAAAATTTTCCTTAATTATCTCTCCATCAGCCAATCACGTATGACGTCATTAACATTGATTCATCAGGTTAGCACAAAAATTTCTTAACAGCAAATGCTAAATCCTCAATGATTGACAAGTGCCACATGGAGCTACAGAAAAATGTCATACGGAGGATCTGTTCCTTATCCAAGGTTGGCCCACCAGTCAAATTAGTTGAGTGGCCGGTTATGTGACCTTAAAGTTCATAATCGTGTTTTCAAGAGTTAGCCCCCTACACTAGTTTCAAATTAAAGGTACCTCCCTGTATTCGTAAGTTAACACCTTTAGGTTTGCTGAAATCGGTAAATCTTACACGACTTTCTTTGAGTTTGTTTTTCTTAATTGTTATTATTACATGTAGACTGGGCGTCTGCAATGACATACTAAAATTACTCTGCTGATGTGGCATGTGTTGAATCATATCTCTTTTTTCTCGAGATACACAATTGCACATATTTATAAAGATATGCAGATGTGTATCCCAAGACATAAAATCTATGGTTCTAGACATATCATGTCAGGAGAGTATTATAAGTATGCCACGCGGGGGAGTCCGACTATCATGACTTAAATTATTATTATAACCTTCGGCTGTATCTCACAGAATTAGAGTTGAAAAATAATGCTAAGTGTATCGATGAAGTAAACAAACCTTGTTTTAATTGCAATATGTATATAACAAATCAAATGTACCTTAATGGACTTTGGGCTGTAAAGTTACTACAAAACAAATATTTCTCCTTCACACGCTACCTTATTATAAGGAAATCCGTGCTGTTATTAAATATACAGGTTGTTGATACTTCAAGACATAAAATCTATGGTTCTAGACATATCATGCCAGGAGAGTATTATAAGTATGCCACGCGGGGGAGTCCGACTATCATGACTTAAATTATTATTATAACCTTCGGCTGTATCTCACAGAATTAGAGTTGAAAAATAATGCTAAGTGTATCGATGAAGTAAACAAACCTTGTTTTAATTGCAATATGTATATAACAAATCAAATGTACCTTAATGGACTTTGGGCTGTAAAGTTACTACAAAACAAATATTTCTCCTTCACACGCTACCTTATTATAAGGAAATCCGTGCTGTTATTAAATATACAGGTTGTTGATACTTCGTTTAGAATACTCTCATTTGTTGGATTAATATGAACACTACATCCATTGATTTAATCACCATCATATCATCATGGTTGAAGGTGTCAATTTGTTATGTTCGTTAAAGTCTAAGCTTTGATACCACATTTTGAGTTTGAAACCCATTTTCACCAATTAATTATTAATTATTTATCACTCACAATTTTTTTTTTCAACTGAGTGTCCGGGCCAGTTGCCACGCACCACGACTAATTCGGGGAGAATTACTATAGCAACCCACTGTCATGGTCCCCCAGTAAAATCATGAGAAAATCTAAGAGAGGAATCGAATCCGTGACGTGCGCCTGACCCACACTTCACGTGCTCGCCTTACCACTCACAATTTAACTTGTCAAGCATACTCAATCCACAACATTTTACCTTCCACGTTGTTTTTTTTTTTTTTTTTTAATATATATTATAGAAAAATTCAATTTTCAAAGTAATAAATTGGAAGTTATATCTTTACGAAAATAACTTCAAAGTCTCAACAAAATCATCTATATAAATTATTTTTTATTTTAAACGCACAAAATTTAATTTCATAGAACATAGATGCATATATAAAAAATATCATAACATAAGTAAAGAGAGCATGTGTAGAAGATCTTTTATCCATGTATTGGAGCCTACATGGGGATTAATCTAGGATTAATTTCTGTGACAATCTACATTTTGGGGAATTAAACTCCTCCTTGACCAACCATAATATTATTAATGCTATCGAAGACAAAAGTAGTGGCTTTGAGTTGTATGAGTGTTCACTAATCCTTATAAAGAAATAGGATTACGGATTTTTTAACATCTTTTGTTCTTGATTCTTGATTCTTGATAATAATTTTGTTTGGATTTGTCATTTTTCATTTTCACCAAACTTTGTAAGATAGTGGATGAAGATGACTGTGAATAATATATTATAGACGACAAATATATCTTAAGTATCATTTTTGGTTGGAGTCTGCCTAACCCAAACTTATTCTCAATAAATAAAATTATTTATTTATTTCTAAGTAATCGGGAAGATCACGTAAGGCATGTGTGGTCTAGAAGAGGCCAAATGAGACATTTTGACAAATCTAACATTACACAGAAAAAGGTGCTTTAATTAAAATTTTCCGCTTTTAACTTTAAATCAACGATCAAGATCATCTTGTCGATTTGATATTTGGGTTTTGCACCATGTGTGAGTGTGACCCTACTATGGGCTCTTATGGAAACTAAGACCACATAACATATATTTTCTTGTAATCTAAATAAAAAACATTACTTGAATTTGACAAGAATGACCCACTATTGGACCTATTGAAGAGGTGTGTGCCCCTCATCATTGAAGTAAGTAAGACTGCACGTCTTTGTTGGAACATGGGTGGGGTCCATCCATGTGTGCACATGTGTCTTCTATATCATGCACACGAGTTTGTCATCTTAAATACAAGCATACAGCCAAATGTAATGTGGGACCCACAACACTGTGTCAACAATTGCCCACAAATTGCTCTCACTTACTAATATGGTCAGTTAATGAGTCAGTCCAGTCTAAGGATAAGCGGAAATCACGGGGGTTTGACCTTTTATTTTTATTTTTATTTTATTTAATAGTCTCATGTCCTTCCTCTGATTTAGCCTTAGCCGTCCACACTCAAAAACAGATAATGGAATTTGATATTGTACATAGTGTGTAAGGTTGTCTCTAGGTCCAAAGACAATTAATTAACTAAGAAAATAATTTGTATCTATATATATATCAATCACGAATCGATTAATCTTCGATCTTTATCGATGATAAAATCAAGGTAACAAATAGGATGATTTTCGGGATTTTTTTTTTCCCATCAACACTTATTGACCCTTCTTTATGTTGTCATTACTAAAGTTGTACTTAAGGACAATGCATGTGAGACTTGTCGGTCAAAAAACAACATCGGTTAATTATTTGGCTAATTGACATTTTTTTAATCTTCATTAGAAATTTTTAATGAACATGAACGTTACTAAATTACTTTTGTCTGCATCATTGTTTTAAAAAAAATCAAAATTAAAGTTAATATAGTAAAACTTTCATATAATTAGTGCACATAATCAGTTTAGATATCAAAAAGAGATTCTAACAATTCAATTTTATTGTCAACCAACTAATTACCACGGATCGTTCTTTATAGTATTTTGAAAAATCTGAATAAAAAGAATACTACTTTTAGTGGATAAATATGGTTGAATGCCACATGATAAATTATTAATTTATAAATTTAAGCAACTTAAAGGGTGATTTAGATTGTCTATTTAACAAAAAATCTAAAAAATATTACATAACTACCCTTTGTAAAATTTTCCTGATTTATAATATAGAGTCGTGTTGGAGTAATATTAAGATGGACATCGATTCTCACATTGCTAATGTGGAGATGCACAAATAGCCATAGATGCTTTTCACTCATATCTCAATGAAAAGTATCTATGATTCCGTACATACATCCACGTTAGCAAAGTAAGAATCGATGTCAGTTTTAATATTACTTAAGCATTTCCCTATAATATTATTTTGAAAAGTTGATTTTGTGTGGGCATTTTCAAAATAAGAAAAATGTAGCATGCCATAAGAAGATACTTGACCATAATGTTTTGCTTTTTGGGTGAGGAAACACGACTTGAACCCATAAACTCGAAGTTGCATCTGATATTTCAACCAACTGAGCTATTTATAGATCTAAGCCCCCTATATACATTCCTTGTAAATATTAAAAAGTTAAATTGGAAGGTGAATAAACTATGTTATTTGAGTATACATACGTTATGTTAGTTACCAATAAAGTTTCGTAGAGAGCGTGTCAATTAATGAGAATGAAAATACATATTTTTATAATAATGAATACTGTTTTAAAGATATCATAGAATTTATGACATTTAGAATAATCCGAAGAACTTTTCTAAGACAAACATTTGGACGTATATGACAATTGCGATTAAGTAAATCTCCACATTTATTAATTTAGACAATTTAATTAATTAGTGTTGGGTGTAATGGCTAAGGCCTCTCTCCAGAAGAGAGAAATCTTGAGTTCAAGTCACCTCGTTGGCCACTTATAATAATTTGTCCCAACTTACTTAGTATGTGTGGTTTATGAGGTATTGAATATACATTTACCTTTTTTATTTCTTAAGCTAGTAAGGGGTTAATGGTTAATGAAAGGTGAAAGTGGATTCAATGGGGTTTGAACCTTGGTCATGGAATCAACTCAATCTCCTCAACCTTTTACCCCTGTTAGTCGAGCCTACGGGTTTGAACACCCTGTCGTCAAAAGAAGAGAAAAAAAAATTAGTCAAAACAAGGAATAACAAATGCAAGTCTCGAAGGTGGGGGATTATGAGCCCCTACATACAGTTGAGTGTTGGATGTTAATCACATCGTTATGATCATTCTTCCAAAAAAATAACGGATTCTAAAAACTTTTAACAACTTGGAATGGAGAGTTCAAGTCAACAATTTAAACACCATTAGTAAGGTCCTATTGATTTTTATTTTTTAAATTATCTATATAATAAGATAAGATTATCCTCGTCAAATCGTTTGTCATCGATAATAAAATATAAAAAAATAAAAAATATCTTATGGGACCATGTCATTGGATCCCAAATCTTCAAAATCCAAGTCCTAAATAATGAGATCAGAATTCAGACCCAATCCACTAAAGATCCAAATAAGTGAGAGTGAGTAAGTGAGTGAAGGAGAATGTAAAGTTTCTTTAGTGTACCGTACCCTATGGAGTTGGATGGCAGTTGGAGTGTGTGCAATAGAGAAAGGACTTGAAAGACAAACAAGTTAAGAGAGAAGGCAAAAGAAGGTAAAGAGAGCATGCGCGCCAGTTCTCGTGAGTGTCCAAACACTCCTGAAAAAGCAGTGGTCCATCAGATCTTGGGCCCTACCATCCTCTAAATAGTCAGCCCTACCCACTAATGTACGGCTCAGATTAATTAATTTTTATTTTATTTTATTTCTTTCTTTCTTACTAAATAAAAGGCAATCTTATTCTTGCAAGCTTGAAATATCCAATTATTGAAACAGATATGTACTTGTGACTCTCAGTTTTAAAACCCCATGTGGTGACCATGTGAGCAATTTTTTGCTTAAGGGCCCCATCCACCCACAAAGCATCAGCATGTTTTCCGGATCCTGCCAATCCCCTCCCCACCTTTTTTCTCAGTTTATCTTTTATATTGATTCAAAACTCTAATTCTCAATCTTTCATTTTAGAGTTGTGATTTTCTGACTCCAAAGTCAATACTCGGCTGACGTGGCAAGGATACAGATACGTAAATCTTTTTTTTTTGGGATACACAATTACACATCCCTATAAAATATGTGCAATTGTGCATCCCAAGAACCTATGATTTGTGTTCTTGCCATGTTAGCAGAGTACTGATTGAGTGAAAACTTTCTAGTTAGAAAATCATTATTCTTGATTTTTATCATAAAGGTTTTTTACTTTAATTTTCAACACAAATTTGATAAATTTAGGCAAATTAAGTTTAATTTATTTTTATCTTGGGACAATGAGTACTCGATCACGAGAAATATCATGATTATCTCAACCGAGACATTCCATAACATCTGAAAATACGTTTAGGGATGTTTTGATATATTTTGAGATAATTTGAAAATTTTCAATATTCAAAGTTGATGTTTTGCTTGTTCTTTTGTGCAATGAATTGTCTCGACCGAAACATGCTCGTATGGTTGAACAATTCAAACCATAACTATAGCTCTTTATCTACTTCATCACATGGCAATACATCTTCTTTAGAAAAATTAAATTCTTTTTATAACCAAAGACATCAATTCTTAGTAATAAAAACAAATATTATAATCTCTAGGGTTTGGGTGGTGGGTCTTTTAAACCATGTGCAGGCATGTGATGTGTCTTGCTTTTATGGACCCCCCACCTCCCCAACTTTGTGCAAAATAAATAGGATTTCTACGCCTTTCTTCCATTCCAATAGTCTCTCTCTCTCTCTCTCTTAGCACACAGCTTTTGATTTGCTTAGGTAGATCTATACAACTACCCCTCTCTGCAACTTGTCTTAACATGATTTTCACTATTCTTCAATAAACGGGTAGCAAGGAAGGTATGTATTATATATGGTGCAACAGCTTATATCTAAGATAAAATCATCACAAAACTTCCACTTGTGATAGATATTCAAGCAAGTCAGACCCATATTCAAACTTCAAATTATCTCCATTATTGATCACAATTCTCCTTCTAATCTTGGTCTTGTTGACACACAATTCCCTTCTTCAATCTTTTCTACAATCTGAAAAAGCAAGTCTCCTCTTCATGACTTTCTCTCCTTTACGTCAAAGAAAAACCACTTGTGAAGGTACTTGTTTTATATACTATAGCATTTGTTCTCCTGTCAAAACTATGTCAAACAGTTTCTATCTTTGATTTACATGATTTTGATAGATACCCATTGGAAATACTTCTGTTATTCATCAAAATCATCTTTGTATATTGTTGCTTTTGTTTAGATTTTATTCTCTATTTCTTGTTTTTTCATTGCAAAGTCATGAGTCCTCCTACCTCATCATTCAAGCAAGAATTTCTCAAGAAATGGGTATATGGTCTCCAATTCTATGGTTCATCAACCAAGAACATGAGCTCCTTGGAGAGAAAAAAGGCTATCAAGTTATCATCTGATGTAGCCATGGCTTCTACAAGAGATGGTAAGACTCTTTGGAGCCAAGCCCTTATAGCCAATGCTTTGAAACAAGAAGAGAACAAGAATCTTGTTAAGAATATATTGGGGAGTGGGTTTGAGAGGTTAACAAAGCCTTCAATTGGATCTTTTATGTGTAAGTTTAGTAAGAGGGTTAGAAGCAAGAAGATACTAAGGAGAAGCTGCACTATGCGTAGGATAAGTAAAAGTGCATCCCGGCGCATTTTAGCAAGCAGTATTGCGAAGAGAATGTTGAAGAAAAGAACCCAAGTGTTGAAAGGTCTTGTACCAGGTGGAGACTCCATGGATGATTTCTCTTTGTTATTAGAGGAAACACTAGACTATGTCCTCTCTCTTCAAGCTCAAGTTGATGTAATGCAAAGGCTTGTTAATGCTTCGAAGACGTCGACGAATGGTGAGTAAGATTATTGATAATTTTTTTTTTTTTTTTTTAAATCTTCTCTTAAACTTTTTTTAGATGGACTAGATGAAGAAGAAAAGAACCAAGTTTATAATTCAAGCATGTACAGATGATTACATATAAGTACTTAAAGACAAGCTTTTATTTCCTTATTTCTTCTCTTGTTTATCTTGAATGATTGAAGTTAGTGGCATAAAATTCTCATGGAGTTTGGCTTAATGTCTATTATGAGAAGTCTTCTCTATATTGGATTGAAAAGTGGTTGTTTTTCACTACCAAAAAACCCTAAATTCTCATGCAAGTTGGGATTAATATGTGGATTAAGTAATTATCTCTTAATGGGATAGAGAAATGGCCGACTTCCACAACCAACAACAATACCAAAATTTTAAATTCTCATGCAATTGGGCGCAGTGTTTGTATTGAGATGTTTTTTTTAAGAGGGATAGAAAAGTGGTGGTTTTTCACAACCAACCACCACAAAACCCTAATTTATCGTGCAAATTAAGATTAATGTGTGGATTGGGTAGCCTTCTCTATATGGATATAAAAATGGAAGATTTCAACAACCAACAACAACAAAATCTCAAATTTTTAAGCAATTGGGCTTAATGTTTATAATGAGATCAAGGCATTTCTAAAGGGGGTACAAAAGTGGTTGATGTCTAGAAACAGCAACAAAACCCTAAATTCTCATGCAATAGGGATTAATGTGTGAAGTAGCCATCTCTATGTGGAGTAGATAAATGGTCGATTTTCACAATCAAAATCTCAAATTTCATTCTTTGGGCTCAATATTTATGATGGGAAGGCAATTATTAATAGGGTACAAAAGTGGTTCATCTTCACAATAATAATAACAAAAAATTCAAACAGAAAAATATATATAGATATATAACATAGCCAACGTGTTTTGTCTTATATAGACTAATTTTTTGTGAGGATGATCTCTATGGTGAGAAGATCATTCTCACAAAAAACCAACACATTGTGAACTTCTAACCCTAATTTAAAAGTAGAAGAATCGTGGAGCATCAATTTTCAATGTTAATTTGTAAACCACTTTTGACAGGGTTAGAAGTTTAGAATTGACAGATTTTTAGTAAAGATCATTTCAATCATCCTTACAAAAAATCAGTAAATTCTGAAACTTCTAGTCCATATACGACAAAACACTTTGACTATATTATTGGCTCTTGAACTTGACCCATATATATATATATGGGTCCCGTTCGCCACCTTAGTTTTACACACACTTTAACAAACGCGTTTTGTCTTACATGGGTAGAAGTTTCGGAATGAGCTGATTTTTGGTGAGGATGATCTCTATGGTGAGGATCATCCTCACCCAAAAATCAGCTCATTCCAAAACTTCTAACCCCATCAAAATTGATTTACAAAAAATGGACGGTCCACAATTTTTCAACGTGTAAACATGGGGCTAAACATTTCAGAATGGCTGATTTTGGGAGGATGATCTTCTAATCATAGAGATCATCCTCACCAAAATCAGCTCATTCCAAAACTTCTAACCCATGTAGGACAAAAAACGTTTGTTAAAGTGTGTGGTTAAACTTAGGGTGCTGAACATTTCCCTATATATATATATATATATATATATGTATATATATCTGTTCGACAATCAAAAGCTTGTCCTATATGAATTAGAAGTTTTAGAATGAGTAGATTTTTTTTTAGGATGTTCTCCTCACGATAGATATCATTCTTACAAAAATCAGCCAATTACAAAACTTCTAATTCCATAAAAGTGGTTTACAAATTATAGTAAAAATTAACAATCCACGATTCTTCAACTTATAAGCTAGGGTTAGAAATTTCATAATAGGCTGATTTTTTGTGAGGACGATCTCCTCACCATAGAGATCATCCTCACAAAAAATCAGCTCATTTTGAAACTTTTAGCCCGTATAGGATAAAACAGTTTGGTTATGTTATTGGCTTTTGAACCTGACATATATATAATAAGAATTCTAACGTCCAAAACATCATGGAGATGTTAGCACTGTTTACTACATCCACTTTTAAATAATACTCATACTCATTTTATCTTTTAGGGAAAAAATAAAGGGTATGTTGGTCTTTTACATAATAAATGCTTATTTTCCGAATAAATGCTAAAGCATTATAGTTTTTAAATTAAATGCATTGTTTGCAATAACTGTTTTGACAATTAATACCAACATAATAAATACATGGGTATTTTAGAAACACCCTTTGTCAAATTAGTGATATTAAGTTTACCCTCTTGCCAAATGCAATATTAAGTTAACAATGCATTTTCTTGCTGATTTAACGGTGAAATTCTAATTTTTCTCAAAATGCTCTTCAAATACATAAAATATTAAATCAAAATTTGGAAAAAATCAAAATCAAAATTTCATCATTAAATTATCATGAAAAGGCAACATTAACTTATGGTCAAGGGGGTAAACCTAATCTTGCATTTTTTAAGGTTGTAAACCTAATATCACCAATTCAACATGGGGTGATTCTAAAATACTCTAAATATATTTATTATTTATAAGACCAACATACCTTTATCTTTTTCACTAAAAGTTGAAATGAGTAGGGGTATTATTAAAAAGTAAATGTGGTAAAAAATACAAACGTTCCCCATGAGGTCTTAGATGTTAGCATTTTATGTATTTATGTATTTATGTATAAGGCTAGCATATCATAATGAAAGCCTCATCTTAGATATCGGAGTAGGAAATATGAATCCCATTTGAATTTGAATCAAAATTTTGTACAATTAGGGATTTAGGCTTTTCTAACTTACCCCCCTCATTAATAATATAATTTATATGTCTGTCTCTGTAAATTCAGAGAATTTAGATTTCCCCCTTATTACCAGTGACTTTTGACTAAGTTAAAACATGAACGGATATGATTTTCCCTCAATGCCTTTTTTTTTTTTTTTTTTTGTTATTTCATGAATTCTCTCATCTCACAATCCCAAGGATCCAGATCAGTAGCTGTAAATTTCAGCTAGACTTTGGCAAAGTCAAGGGTCAAGGAAGGCAAGTCTAAATTATTTTTCTTTAAGGAGTCAGCTCTAGTTTGCTTTATTAAAAAAGGATGTAAGTCAGAAAACCCATGATTTCATCTTTCATATAAACAGTAGCTTCATTTACACATTAATAAAGTTGCTTCATATAATTATAAGAAAAAAAAAAAGGATGAGAGAGAGAGAGTCTAGTTTTGTTGTTGACATGGAATGCAATTCAATGCCCTACTATTTTAAAGCATTGTTTCATAGCTGTGGGTTCTTTCCTTTTCTTCTAATTTTGCTGAAGAAATGGAAATGGGTTTTGAATTATGAGACACATATGGATAAGAGCTTGGTGGTGTTGACATGAGATTACATATAAAGACCAAACTGCACACCCGTGCATAAGCACCCATACGACACCATGAGGTGATGGTGACAAGAACATGTGAGAAGATTTCCAAAGCCAAAAAATATTAACATTAGCAACAATACTACAAAGGAGAGAGAGAGAGAGAGAGAGAGAGAGAGGAGCATTCAATCATAAGTACCCAAAAATAATGCCTCCAAACAGTCGGTGTTTGTCTTGAAGCAATTATATTTGAATAATGCTGAAGTGACCTCAAGATTGAACCTCACATCGGACACCATGACATGAAAATGAGAAACATAGATGCTTTCCTCGAGATATGAGTGAAAATGCATTTATGATTCCTATCCACTTTCACGTCAAAATGTACGATATGAGATCTAATCTTGAGGTCACTCTCAGCACGTCTCATTATATTTTCCTCTTGTCAATGGGTAGGTCGTGAGATGGGTCTGTCTTATCTTCCCTCATCATCATCATCATCATCGTAGTCTCATCCAAGCATTTGGGTGGGCTAAACGAATCATGGTCCTCCATTCCACTTTGTCCAAAGCGACGTCATTCTTAAGATCCCTTTTGATAATTAGTAGATTCTATGGTAATTTCTCATTCGTGAACATTGTTATGTTTGAGTTACATCAAGGAGTAATTTTTCTAGACAATGTTGTGGAGGTGAATATCAAACAATTGGGTTCAACTGGAATTTGCACTGTGGAATTCGGAACAGCAGATTCCATGGATTCACAAGTACCATCAAGCACAAGAGATATATCGTATGGCCATAATCACACCAAGCACTTGTATGATTGTGCAGAAAAATCGCTATAAAAAATGTTTTCCCAGGAAAATTTGATTTGCAAATGTATGATTGTGTGTTTCACAAGAAAATCATTTTTCCTGATATAATGATTTTTCTGCCTTGGTGGGAAAATATTCTTGACCCAAACCCCATGAAAATAATTTTCTTGTTAAGATGGGAAAATCATAATCTTATTCTCCCATGACTATCCCATGGAAGATTGGCAAACATATATGAGGAATTCATTCACAACTCTTTGAAGAAACATATATGTACTATTTCCTTCGCACATTTTGTTATTTGTCATGAAAATTTATATATATATATATATATTTATATTATAATAAATACATAATTTGATCTACTGATGAATCTAACTAATAATACTTTTATAATTTTAAAATTTTATATATTTCAATCATTAATACTAACCCTTCTCTCACTTAATAGTAATAGGATAGAGCCAATAATAGTAATAGGGAGTGTTCCTAAAGTAAATTAAGATTCCTCCTAACAGTGACTCTTGCCGTTTATTATTATAATAGCACTACGTGAAAAAGGTGTAAATTTTGACATTTAATTCCGTAGAATTTGCTTGGATTTAGTCAAATGCGACAGACCTTAGTGTAGAATTGATCCCTTTTTTCACACAATGTAGATAGATTATTTTGAATGCACTAATGAATCTATTCTAGGGTTGGTATTTTTCTAATTAAATTTTTTTATATTTAAAGTGGATTTTATTCAACAACTAATATTATTATAACTAAAATTCTCTACACTTACTTTGATTCTAGCTTAATGACCAAGCAAGTAATTAATGTGAATAGATAAAAGGACCCAACAATTAGAATCTATTTCTAACTCTTTTCTTATCCTAAAGTAATCCCATCCCTAACCCTAGTCTACATTTTTTTACTTACTAGGATTTAAATTTTGGAAAGGAATATCTTATGGTAAGCTATCCCTAAAAGCTAGTTATACCTTCCTCCAAATTGGTCTCAATATGATTAAGACACTTACAACCTACTCTAAATTAATTTTAACAACTTATTAGACACACTAATAATATTAAAAAGGAAATATAATCCAAAATCAAACAATAAAGTAAATTGTTAATCAAAAAAAGGAAAGAGAGCTTATATTGCCCCCCACCAACTTTTTTATGACACCAAACAGTGAAATTACTATGGCAGTGTTATGGAGTGCATATAACCAATTAATTTTTCTAGTGACAGCACTTCCTTTGTATTTCTTCTTAAAATTGTTCGAGATCTGGGTTTCTGTCGAGATGTAAAAACCTCTTCAAACTCTAAAGGGATTGGTTACAAGAGTGAGAGAGCGAGGAAGAAATTGAAGTTGGCTGTTGTAGAATTGCTATTGTAACTGCTCCCTTATTTCCTTCCTTAATTTGGTGTGGTATACATAAATTCATTAATTAGTATGGCAATATAATTAATTAGCTCACAAAAGAAGACACAATGTGTGAAGAAGATTGGGTTTTGAGTTTTTGACACTACAAGATGCCTCAAAGGGTTCCAATTATTAATTATATATACACACATTAGTTGAAATTTGTTATTTGTGGCTAATTCAGTATTTAATTCATCTTTTCGTGCACGTGTGTGTGCCCCACAACTCATCGCTTTCCTGTGTCTAGTGACTATCAACTATGTATTCCTCCATAAATATAGTTTACTTGCATTATGATCCTGTCGTCGAGGGCTATTAATCATTTTATGCCCCAAGTGAAATTGTTAGGTACCTAGATTCCTATCGGCTTTAAAATCACAGAATAAATGTAAATATAACGTTTTTTCTTTTTAATTGAAAAAATAAATAAATAAATAAATAAGAGAGGGGGAACGGATTAGAGAAGACCAACTACAAGGGTTGGGGACCACCACCGTCTAAGCATTTTCATAGAATTTTTATTGATTACTGATTGATTTTCAATTACAAATACAGTGTATATTTATACAAAAATTTGAAGATCAACTTAATCATAATTCTTAAATTGAGCAACTAGTTATATTATTATGTATCCTAACCTACGATATTGATAACTACTTCACATTAAGGTACCTAACAGAGATAACGAGCAAATTTATGAAGGAAGGGGCCCTAAGAGGTAAGCAAAGATGTAGAGAAGAATTCAGTTCATCTCATACATAAGGACTGACCTCTATTACCCTATTTACATATTTTGGTTCATAATGTGCACCTAATGACTACCAGTGTAAAACTAGTTGCATAAATGGGTACCCAATCACCAAAAAAGAAAAGAAAAAAAACCCAAATCAATTATGAATCCATGTATACAAATTTTAAATCCTCTACCAGGACCCGATTATCTCATAGACCCAGATCGATTGGAAGAATGTTGGGATCCATGGTTCAGAACTGCTTACTACCATGTTGGCTTTGGTTACAAATATTGGTATGCAAACCCATACCGACCAGTAAAGAAACCACTCAACTCTCCAGTAGTCGAGGGTATAAAATCACTAATTCAAGAAGGCAGGTCGTATTTCTTTCAAGTAGACTGAGGAATTTCTAGTAGGCCTCGCTGTTGACGGTGGTAAGTTAAAAAATAGAATGCTGCTATTGGCACCAAAACATTTTGCTTATTACAACCCAATTAAAAACAAAGAAAATAAGTGAATGGTTGAGAATAAGTAAAAGGTTGGGGTGCCAATAGAAGCTAGCTCTCTCGGCTAGATTTCTATTTTTGGTGTTTGGATTTAATATGAGCCCAATCATAATAGTAAACGAATGCTGAAATTGTTTGACCAAGTGTTATAATGTTCAGATTATAATTTGACCCAAACCTTTGTAATGTTTGAAGAGTGTTTTAATCTTTAATTGGGGTGACACTAATTTAAGAAATTGGAGTGTAATAAGTAAAAAAAAAATTGGGGTGCCAATAGCAGAACATGGTCAAGTGGGATGTCATCAGTTTGGGAACAAAGGGACATTCACTAAAATGTGGAGTAGATCAGTAGAACGTCTAAATCACCACTGAAATAAAACTTCTCTTGCTTCTCCTAAATTCTCTTCTCCAATCTCTTATGTCTCGCAACAATCGTTCTTGAATCTAGGGTTTCATGTTCTAAAACTCTAAAATTTTATTTTCTTGGGTTTCAAGGGTTTCTGACCTTAAAAGAAGAAAGAGGGTAAAGTAGAAAGATGAGATTGTTAGAGATGCTGAAGCTCAAGATCTAAACATTGTAGAGACAAAACAGAGCACATGCAGTACAAGATGGATGATACTCATAAGACTGAATACTTTGAATATGCATTTCTCAAGGTGACTAGTTTCTGCTATTTATGTGCAATTGTCCACGGTGGGGGAAGTTGGGTAGTTAAAGTGATTTGAGTCAACCAGTTATGCTTTTATGTAATTGAAATATTGGTAAATAAATGAAAATCTTCATAAGAGCAACAAATAGGGAAGATCAAATTGATGAGCATGATCAAATCTAGGGATAAAATACGAAAAAAAAAAAAAAAAAACGAAACAGGATAGAATAGAATGACTGAATAAGAATGCAAAGTTGTGTATCAACATGCAATGTTGCTTGGGCTCTTCTAATAGCGATGGTATCATCATGCAATGAATCTGCATGCTTTACATTTCAAATTGAAAAGAAATATCACTAACTTACAACTCATATAAAAGGTACAACAATTACATTCAAGCATAAATACAAGCAAATGGGACAGGAGTAGCAGTAGAGAGATTATCCATTTTAATAATTACAAGTTACTGGTGCCACAGACATCAGTCCATAGAAGAATCCGTCTGGGCCGATCCAGAAACCTAGCTTGCCATGCAGGTTCATCATTTTCATATATGAAACCGCTCTTTATATACAATAGTCTTGCTGGTTCATTATCAACAGCAACATGGACATATAAATCAGATATACCTGAATGAAGAAGTTGGTCATTTAAATTTAGCTATAGGTCATGAAACCAAAAAATGAAGTATTAAATAAGCTTTCTAGAACCAACCCAAACAGCTCAACTCCACTTCCTTCAATTCAAAATTTCAATCAAGTATTTAGAAACAAGCCCAAACTCTAAATTGTTAGCCAAGTTAGGCACTCAACAAATTTATAAATCTCTAGAAATTGGGAACTTCTATGTTATTAATGTAACAATTTCTGCTTTCAAAATTTTGACAGTCAGTTTAGTATCCTTTAATTGTCATCTCCAAAACATCACACATATTATTTCAATATTTTAAAATGGCGTCACCAAAAAAGCAAAGATTTATGAAATCACCTACAATGGATTATCGGAACAAAAGGTATACAGTGTAATTCTTGAGCAAATATATTAAACGATGGACTATGCATAGTCAACGTTTCCTGATAATATTTTATTTTGGCAATAACAATAGTGACAATGCTTGTGATGAGTAAATGGAAAGGATTAAAGAATTTCTTACCCCATTCCTGGGCAACTTTCTTCGACTTGGCAACCAGTGAGTAACCCACACCATTTCTATGCAGCTCTTTGGCAACGCATACATTACTCAAATATGCTCTCGCAAAATCAGATCCAATGCCCTGTTGAAATTAATGCATAAGATGGCTCTGAAACCATACGAGGATTTGAGATTGGACAAACTATTATACACCACAGAGCCAATTATAGAAATAAATGGTTCAACAACATAATAATAGATGATCTATAAAAAGGCATAATTATGAATTCCGAAAGAACAAGCACATAAGATTATACATGCAACCTACTCCATTGAGGTATGAATAGTCAGTTTTATTTGCACCAGTTTTACTTAAATGACAACTTCTATAAGAAACAAGAATAAAGCTCATCAAGTTCTCAAAGACATCTACAAAGAAGCCTGAAACTTCCCTACTTCACTTCAATGCTTTCAAATGTTTTGAAGGTTTACTTCAGGACAAAGTTCTCAAAGAAGTCCTTGTGACTTTAAGAAAATGACCTTACCCACAAAGATATATGCATAATTCAAAGAAGTGTAGGTAGGCATGCATCTTTTGGGAGTCTATTGATTGTGTGTGTGCCTGTTGGGGATATATTTTATTTATTTCCTCACTGTTTTTGTAGTGCCAATACATAATAGTTTTTGTCATAAAGTTGTCCTTGTTATAACATTTGACTTACGTAAATTTATATTACCTCTTTTCTTTAGGCCCTAATCTACAGAATAAATAGTTGATTTGCAACTTGTAATTTTGGTCCAAAGGACAAGTATGCCATGAGAGCAAACAAACATTTCACCCTACAACGTGCTCCATGGAAAGATATGCAACCCCACAAATAAAACAATTTCTTCAGTTCAAGAAAGAAAGGTTTACCAAGATTACCTCAAATAAAAAAAACACATCAATTAAAAATACCAAACTGTTAATTAAAGTAACTTCATGCAAGAGGAAAACAACATATCAGATGGATTGACATTCCAGGCAAACTGATGTCCTAGCTCCACTGATAACTTAATAATACCACCTCAACACCAGCTATTGGATATAGAAACGTGGCACCATAAACCTTTGAACACATCCATTGGTCTACATTGAGTTAGTATTGCAATAATTTAACAAAAGGCTCTATAAAGGGTTTTCCTAGACTTCTTCACATATACCAGGACCGTGTATATACAAGCAGTTAATTTAAATGTTAGAAGGCTACGGCCATTGAAGGACATTATCCATACAGAGATGAACTTTACACTCATCAGGCATTTTTGGGGAGATGTACGTAGCTATCCAATCTTACATAAAAAAGAGTGCTTCTATTGCCTCACCAATTTTTACTAAGAGAACCCCAAGATTTGTACTAAATTCTTCATTGATATCACACATCTTGGGGTGCTTTTGGTAAAAGTTGGTGTGGCAATAGAATATCCCCATAACAATACACAAACTGGAAAATTTATAACCACTCGAAAATTTATATCAGGGATAACACGAAAGGTCTTAAGACACTGATATCCAACCCAATACCTCTGGCCTCTTCCCGGTTATTTCATCTGGAAGCCTTACACACTGATTAAGATCAAGGGTCCCGATCACTACCCGGTCTTCTCCATTTTCAGAAAACTACAAAACATAATCAACAACAAACAAATTGGACATTTGTAATGCTATACCAGAGTAAAAAATGAGCTTATACCCTCCAACGTTATTAATTAGATATGATCACTGATTTTTTCAAGAATGTAGGTACAACATCAATATTCAAACAGCATTCTACCAAACTGTAATCATACAACGGTATCTTGACCAAGCTTCTTCTTTTTTTTCTTTGGGGGGCGGAGGTAAGTATCTTAACCAAGTTTAGCAGTTCAAAAAAGTTGCACAACACTGAAAATATTAATTGTAACATGGTATAGACAGACCATTAGCGTGTGCCCTAAGAAAATGACCAGAATTGATTAAACATGAAAAGTAACCATTAATGAACAAAGATGTCATGTTCATACAAATCTAGAGGTAAGGAACAGATGGAAAAGAAGCACGTTTAAGATCTGAAGCGTATGATGACTGCGGCATTGCATAATAGGAGGAGCAATGACATAACTGAATTGTATGCTTTGAGTCTCAAGCATATTTTCAAGGGCAACAACAAGAGGAACAACAAAGCCAAGGAAGGAGCTTTCTTTAATCTAGCTCAAATCCTAAAACTTCATACAATGAATCTATGATCAAAGATAACCATGCATGAACAGAGATTGGCAGGAATGGATTACCGACTCTACCATTATGAAGACATGGAAAGTGGTTTGTCTTATCATGTAGTAGAAGATTTACAAGGGTTTAATGACATGCAAAACCAAGCAGGTATCAGCTACCTGATAAAAGCCAAAATAATGCCCTACAGCTACTAACACCAAATAAAGAGAAAATTTTGGTCAGACAGGCATGAAATGAGATATTTGTAGGAGTCATTCAACCATAAATAGGGCATAGCAGTGAGATACGTACCTTACATAAAGAGCAGAGATCGTCTGAAGAGCTTGTCATTTGTGATAATGGAACAGTGGCATTTATGCAAGAAACCCTTCCAAATCCTAACCTCTTCCCGGCAAGACGTTCTTTTAACGCCTCGAACTCACGCTCGGCCAAGCACCTCTTATGATCCTAATAAAACTTGACAAGGAATGAATACCATCAATATCATCAAAAGTACAAGGAACACAACCGTGCTCTTTGAACTCAGGATACAAAACTAAGTAATTATCATTAGCAGTCGCTGATTTGACCCCTCCAAAAAACAAGTGAACTCGTCGACTCAACTCTGACGAAGATTTGTTGATAGAAGTTATTTGATATATTATTAAAATAGAATTGAACACAAACAAAACCAAAAAATCACGGTTCCCAAAATTGATGCAAGTGGTGGCAATGTCTTAATTTGTGGCGCTTACTTTTAATTTCGATAAAGTGAGTTTGGTACTTTGAGCAACTCCAACGCAGTACCCATAAAT